>NC_134706.1:345000-649642 GCF_043290135.1 Rhipicephalus microplus
AAAAAAAAAAGCTATGGACCATCTCCCTGAAGAGAATCCTGATGGGATGCGAAGCAGCATCGGTGTGCACGGCGTTGACCCGATTGAAACGGGCGTCGACGCAGGTGCTGGAAGAACGGTTTGAAGCAAAACTCAGTGTAGCTCTTACTGATGTAAACGTTTGTTTGAAACGCAAAGACACGGGAGGAGAGACGGGCTGAAGAGACTTCGTTTGGCTTCCTCAGCTCACGTTTCGTCAATTTTACCAACGCGTCGGTGTGACTTGCGCACTATTTCTATCCTCAAACGCGATCGGCGTTTTTGACTCGCACATCGTCGGTGTCGTTGGTCTTTCACTGCTACCGGTTGCGTTCGGCTTCCCTGGCTCACGCCTCGTCACTGTTCCAGGCACGGCGTTGCCATTTGCGAACGCGATCGGCTTCGCTAAATCTTCGGCGACGGCCGAGACAGGTACGCGCAGACTAGCGCGAAGCATGCCCCGGCGGCGTGATCGCGCGGCAAGCAGCGGCGCACTGTCCCCATTGCCGGCACCGCGGGACCACAACCAGGCTAGACGACGGCGCGCGACCGCACGCAGCGCGCCTGCCCACGGCTTCTTCTCGCCGATAGATGGAGAGAGGTGGCGATGGTGAGGAAATGGTGGTGGTGGTGGTGGTGGTGGTGGTACTGGTTAGAAGAAAGAGAAAAAAGGCACCTAATTTCTATCTGCCTACAGGCGACACGGCGCAGTGCCTTATAGGGGTGGGGGGAAGGAGGGATAAAAAGAATCGAAGAAAAATAGACGAAGAAGTAGACAGGCAAGCGACGGAAAAAAGAAGGAGATAGGAAAGTGGGGATCCGGTCGAAGCAGTCCAAGGGCGGGGCGCCACAATGCGAGAGCTGCACGGCGTCAGGAGACCGCGGAGGGCGAACCAGTCGGCGGAGATACGCTGGCGTCGGAGATCACGAGGGCACAACCGTCCAGCTTGAAATACTGCGAGCGAATCCTGAGGAAATGATTCCCACGTGAGAAGTGGCCTCCAGCATTGCGAGGGATGGAGAGAGTGAAGCGAGCGAGATGAGACACAGCGAGCGGCGACCACCAGCCACCAGAGGTCCACCTCTGCTTGGAAGGGGCAACCAAGCGACGAACGCCTGCAGCCGCACTGCAACAGGCGGCCTTCTGCAAGCTCCAGGAGTTGCGTCTGCTAGGCGAAGGGGTTGCGTCTGCTAGGCGAAGCTTCGACGGGTATACGTTTGACTTTATGAGTGGGGTAGTCAATATATTGAGTGCTTTTTACGTTGAAATGCATTCATTCTGAATATTCCCGGAACTCTGAACGTCCATCACGGAGAGAAGAGATTCTTGAAATGAAGGAGGGTGAAGAGTGGGGTTAAGTGACGCAGTAACAGCCTCTCAGGCGAGGAAACCATAACCACAATACTAGGGGGAGAAGGGGGAAGAAGGGGAGGGGAAAAGTAGAGGGGAGATAGAGGCATGGGTGTGGGGGGGTGGTGGTGTAGTATAACAGAAGACTATTAAGACGATCGAGACCAGGGACTGCTTCGAACGAATACGGTTTATTAGAAGTGAAGTAGCGCTCGCTCGCTCCAGGCACCAGTCTTCTTTCTTCTTCTTCCGGCGTTTGATGATGATAATTCATAGGCTCCTGCCCGCCCAAGTTGAAATGTGATAAGCTCTCGCGGGCTATTTGAAACAACCTTCCATTGGGTATATGTGGTTCACCGATCTTCTTAGAAGCTCTTTTTTGCCTGTGCGAAGGAGACAAGCTCTTGTTATTCCGTCTCGCCCAGGGTAGAGTTTTTCAATCCGGTACATTTTCCCAAATGTTCTTGGAGCCTTGTCCTCAACCAACACGAAGTCACCCTGTGAGAGTGGTTTTGCTTGCCGTGTCTTGGCTTTGACCGTAGCTCCTATTTCCTTGATATATTCTTGATGCCATCTTTTCCACCAGTTTTCCACGTCAGTTTGCATCTGCGTCGCCATGCGTCTTCAATGTCACCGTTGTACAGTCTTGTTTGTCCGTCTTGAAGCTTTCGCCGTCCACCTATGATGTCTGCCGGCGTTAGTAGCATTGGCTCGTCAGGTTCTCCATAAACGTAAGTCAATAATCGATTGTTGAGTGTTCCTTCAACTTCTGCTACAATAGTGAGTAGCTCTTCTACCGAAGCTGTGCTTTTCGATATTATTTTTCGCATCGACGTCTTCAAGCTTCTTATGAGGCGCTCGTAAAATCCTCCCCACCATGGCGCGCACTCGGCTATCGTTTTCCATTGAATTTGTTGGCCACTGCAGTATTTCTTTAAGACCTCGTTTTTAATTGTTTCGAGCATTCTGTTGATTTCCTTTCCAGCTTTTATAAATGTTTTGGCGCTGTCCGAGTACATTACTGCTGGTATTCCTCGTCGAGCTGTAAATCGTCTGAATGCTTGTAGAAAACTTGACGATGACAAATCGTTGGTAACTTCCAAGTGTACTCCTCTTGTTACCGCGCAGGTGAATATCAGTACATATTGCTTCACAATATGGTACTTATCCTTTGCGTAAAGAGGTCCTGTGAAGTCAACTCCCGTAACTTTGAATGGCTCTGCTTCAGTGACTCTGTCTGCCGGAAGTAGAGGTATGTCTTGAGTCGCCGGTCTGGAGTTATGCCTCTTGCAGACGACACATTTGTTTAGAACTCTTTTCACTGCTTGTCTACCCTGCAATATCCAGAACTTAGTTCGAAGTTGCGCTAGCGTCACTTGAACTCCTCCGTGTGATACCATTTTATGCACGTGACGTATTAGCAGTTCCGTGAAATGCTCATCCTTTGGAATTACTATTACGTGCTTGTTGAATTCTCGGCTGCACTGCAATCGTCCTTTCTGTCTGATGATTCCATCGTCATCAAGGTAGACTTCGTGTCAATTAATTTCAAATGATCGATTGTTTGAATATGCCTCAACCTTTGTTTGTCGCAGTGATATTTGGGTCTGTCTTATCCAGTATTTCTCTGCATTTGTTACCTCTTTTGCTGTCAACGGCCCTTTGTGATTTTCCTTTTTTGTGTTGTTTATGAATCTGAACACCCATGCTGTCACTCTTATAAGCCGTCCGTATGATGAATACCTTTCGATTTCCAAGATTGGCGCAATTTCGGCTCTTCCCATGCATTGGTGACATTGTGTTTTATGCTGGTCTTCCACGTCTGTATTTGTGCCAATTATGCTTACTAAGTTCTTTTCCAGTGATGTTATCCATTCGGGACCGTTCCACCAAAACTTTGACGTTATCAATGCCTTTGCGCTTATTCCTCGTGTAAGTAGGTTAGCAGGGTTGTCGTCACTTTGAACGAATGACCAGCTTGCTTGAAGTGTTTTTTCTCTAATTTCTGCGATTCTGTTGGCAACAAACGGATCTCTTTTGCTTGTTCCCTTGATCCAGTGCAGCACAATCATCGAGTCCGTCCAGCAGTGTATTTCCTGAAAACTTTCGTTGAAGTGACCTTTGATGTAGTCGCATAATCTTGATGCTACCACTCTGCCATCAGTTTAAGTCGCGCCAATGTCAGCTCTTTAATTGGAGCTACGCGGCTTTTTGCTGTTACCAGCCTTGATTCTTTGCTTCCATCGTGGTATACTGCTATCAAGTATGCGGCCGCTCCATATGCTAATGGGCTCGCGTCGGCAAATACATGCAGCTTGTATGCTTGTACTGGTTTATTCTTGCTTGCGTAGCATCGTGGGATTTCTAGAACTCGAAGGTCCTCCGCTTCAGACATAAGGTTCTTCCATTTGTTGCATTCATCTTTATGGAGCTGGTCGTCCCACGTGACGTTCATTTTCCACAGTCTCTGCAGTCCTATTTTTGCGCGTACTGTGAATGGCGACAACAAACCGAGTGGGTCAAATATCTTCGCTGTGGTTTGTAACACAGCCCTTTCTGTCAAGTGCGTTGTATCTTTTAATAAATTCCACTTTTCCATAGGGAAGCAAATCATGTCCTTTGAGTGTTTCCATATTAAGCCCAGAAGCATTGTAATTCCTCTAGATCGAATATCTATGTGAGAATCGTCTCTTTCGTTTTCATCAATTATTTTGGTTAATCGCTCTTTATTTGATGTCCATTTTCTCAAATTCATCGCTGCCTCTCTGAACACTTGCTTTGCCTCTTTGTACAACTTAACTGTTTCGTCAAGCGTTGCTGCTCCCAAAATGACATCATCCACGTAGATCGCTTTCTGCAGTTTCCTTGTCGTATCAGGAAACTGGTCTTCCACTTCTTTCAAATGGTGTTTAATTGTAGCTGCCAGTATAAACATGCTTGGTGTTGTTCCGAACGTTACTCTTGGCATGCGCCATGTTTGCACTTCATTAATTAACCTTCCTTCAGCGTCATGCTTCCACCACAGAAATCTCATTGCATCTCTATCCTCTTCATGTATAGAGATTTGTAGAAATGTCTTTTCAACATCTCCAACTAACGCCACCTTTTCTTTTCGGAAATTAATGAGCAACGATAGCATGTCCTCATTCGAATTGGGTCCTGCCTCTAGGTTCTCGTTTAAAGACATGCCTTTTCGAGAATGTGATGAGGCGTCAAACACTACTCGAACCTTTGTTGTGGCTCGGTCCTCTTTAATGATCGCATGATGTGGCATGTAGTAGCAAAGTGCATTTGGCTGTTCTGATGGCTCTTGGACCTCCTCTGCGACTCCTAATGCCATATACTCTGATATAGCTTTGTCGTAGTGATACAGCATGTCTTCATTTTTTCGCAGCCTTTTAGTCAGTTGCTGTAGTCTCTTTATCGCATTTTCCTTGTTGCTTTCCAAGTTTACGTCCTGTTTCCATTGCAAGCTGACTTGATAGCGACCGTTTTGTTGTACAATCTTGCGCTCAAATTCTTCGACCACTTCATTTCCGTTGTTATCCAAACTATTTCTTGTGATCCCCATTGACTCCAGGCTCCAGAACTTCTGTAGCTCTTGCTGGAGTTCTGTCTCCGCAGCTTCGACCTTCAGAACCATGACAGCTTGATTATGTGTTAGTTTTGTCTTGCTTTGCTCTGACGGCCCTTGCAGTACCCATCCCAGTATAGTTTCTACAGCCATCAGTCTGTCCTCGATTCTTTGAGTTCTACCAGTAAAGAATTCCCAATAATAGTCTAAGCCAATCAGTAGTTCTACAGAATTTGTTGCAGTCGTCTTGGTCCTGTGATCAGCCACTTGCATATTTAACTGTTTAATTTTCTCGCTGAGTTTCTTAGTTGGAGTGGGTATACAACTGTGCGAGATAACGTCGACTTGTAACGCTTCAATCACTGTTGTCGTGCTTGTTTCCCGTGATCCTACAGTCACTTGCACCACGTTCATTAGTTTGACCTTTTCGTCTCCTCCAAACGAACCAATCGTCAGCCTTTCGTGTCGCAACACCTTCGCACCTATTTCTTTCGCTAATCCCGCTTCAATAAATGAACGTTGACTTCCGCTGTCTAATAACAAACGGCAATGTCGGCCACATGTTTCTCCTTCTACGAACGCTACAGCCGTCTGCAAAAGCACAAACTTATGCTTGATATTTTCGGTTGCTTGTAGCGTAGACGTCGTCGCTTCGGCTTGCGCTGTTGAGACCAGCTCTGCTCTTGTTTTCTGCATCGCCGTTCTACATACTGACGTGGCATGTCGTCCCTTGCATTGCTTGCATTTTACTTGGGCCTTGCAAATGCGTGCAGTGTGGTTTGGTCACGTGCATCTGAAGCATGCTTTGTTTTCGGTAAGCATAGCTTTCTTTTCATCCATTGTCCTACGACTGTTTTCGGTTGCGTAGGTTTTCTGCTTGCAGAATAAGCACATTCTGTCCGCTGAGCTATAGAAGCTTGAAGTTGTGCGCATCTGTCCGCGGTTCTTTCTTGGTTTTGCAGTTATCCTCTCTTGTTCACGTTGTGTTTCTTCACGAAAAGCCGTTTGCTCCCTTAAAAATAACATAAGCCTGTCCAGCTTTTCCTCGCACGCTTTTCCCGTTGCGTTGTTTTGCTCGCCGTTTTCTGAAGCTGAGCTGTTTCTCATAGCCTCTTTTGACTTGAACTGCACTGATAATTCTGGTGGAATTGCTCTTTTCAATACCGGTAACAACATCGACGCATAGCTCTCGGTTTCCTCTTTTAGTTACTTGAGTGCCAATATGTTAACTTGCACTCTCTGTACTAGCCTATTTAAGTCATCGGTATCTTGAACAGACCTCACTTTCTCCAAACTCAATAGCTCATTCATGTGCATTTCAATGGAATGTTCTCGATTGCCGAACGTTTTTTGCAGTATTTTGATTGCGTTATCATAATTTTTCTCTGCCGAGTACTGAAGTCCTTCAATAGCAGCCGCAGCTTTTCCGGTTAGTGATGCTAACAAGTAATTGAACTTCTGTACCTTACTCATGTTCGGTCTCAGGTGAACTGCCGACTCGTACTGAGACCAAAAGTGGTTCCACTTCAAAGTTTTTCCCCCAAACTTTATCATTTCAAGCTTTGGTAGCTTAACTAGTTCCGTTGCTTCTTGTCCTGTACTTGAGAGGGTCACCTGCCTTGTCCTATCGCTTGAATTCGATTGTTCAGGCTGTCGAAGTCTGATTTCTATTGCAGATAAGATCGTCGTTTATTTCATGTCGTACTCTATGACGCTTTCGAATTCAGCTTCGGCATTGTCTTCTGTTAGAAACTTTTCCATTTGCTCGTTCGCGCTCTTGAGACTGTCGCTTATTGCTTTAATCTGCGCCTGCATTGTAAGCAGCTGCTCCCGGTTAGCTCCATCATTAATTTGCTGCTCGGCTGCGTTAATCAGTCGCGTGATCTGGGAGTGAAGCGCTTTGCTTTTCTTCGTTATCACTTATTTGCTCATATTGAGGCGGTTAACAATGACTCCTTACTTGTCAATCGTTCGTTCTGATGCTCGTACTGTCCACCGTGGTCTCGTCGCTCGATCTAAGTCGATCCTCTGCTCCTCCGCCGTTTTCTTCTCTGCTGCTCTGTGACAGGTTGACCTTTCTTGCCGGCGAGGAGGTAGTATCCTGGTTCACGGCACCAATATTAAGACGATCGAGACCAGGGACTGCTTCGAACGAATATGGTTTATTAGAAGTAGTGAAGTAGCGCGCGCTCGCTCCAGGCAGCAGTCTTCTTTCTTCTTCTTCCGGCGTTTGATGATGATATTTTATAGGGACTGGCAGCTAACACACACACACATGCACCAACTGAAGTTCCTCGCCATCGCCCACGGGTTCGGCGGAACCACTGATGAGAGAGACAGACAGGTGAGAAGGTCTGGATCAGCTGCGTGCCCACGAGCTCTGCTGAGACGCAGCACTGCCCTTTCATCCAGACGCAGCTACCGAGTGGGCTCGGTAGCTGTGCGAACGCGCAGCCTAATCCGTTTGCCTTCATCATGCAGGTACTCACCATGCCTTCAAAGTTGTTCCTGCTGTTTCTCATGCCTGGCTTCATCGGACCGTCAACAATTCCCGCCCCCTTCCACAGCGGCACTTTTTTAGTATATGTACTTTTCAAACTTGAATCCCGCTACAATCGCACCGGATCCAGCAATAGCGCCGCCACTGCAAACCTTGAGCCTCGACCACATGTGGACTACCCCATCAAGACAGATATCATCTGCAGCCACGACTACAAAACAACCGCCCCTCTCCGCGCCGCATTGTGGGCTCGGTAGCTGTGCGAACGCGCAGCCTAATCCGTTTGCCTTCATCATGCAGGTACTCACCATGCCTTCAAAGTTGTTCCTGCTGTTTCTCATGCCTGGCTTCATCGGACCGTCAACAATTCCTGCCCCCTTCCACAGCGGCACTTCAAACTTGAATCCCGCTACAATCGCGCCGGATCCAGCAATAGCGCCGCCACTGCAAACCTTGAGCCTCGACCACACGTGGACTACCCCATCAAGACAGATATCATCTGCAGCCACGACTACAAAACAACCGCCCCTCTCCGCGCCGCATTGTGGGCTCGGTAGCTGTGCGAACGCGCAGCCTAATCCGTTTGCCTTCATCATGCAGGTACTCACCATGCCTTCAAAGTTGTTCCTGCTGTTTCTCATGCCTGGCTTCATCGGACCGTCAACAATTCCCGCCCCCTTCCACAGCGGCACTTTTTTAGTATATGTACTTTTCAAACTTGAATCCCGCTACAATCGCACCGGATCCAGCAATAGCGCCGCCATTGCAAACCTTGAGCCTCGACCACATGTGGACTACCCCATCAAGACAGATATCATCTGCAGCCACGACTACAAAACAACCGCCCCTCTCCGCGCCGCATTGTGGGCTCGGTAGCTGTGCGAACGCGCAGCCTAATCCGTTTGCCTTCATCATGCAGGTACTCACCATGCCTTCAAAGTTGTTCCTGCTGTTTCTCATGCCTGGCTTCATCGGACCGTCAACAATTCCTGCCCCCTTCCACAGCGGCACTTCAAACTTGAATCCCGCTACAATCGCGCCGGATCCAGCAATAGCGCCGCCACTGCAAACCTTGAGCCTCGACCACACGTGGACTACCCCATCAAGACAGATATCATCTGCAGCCACGACTACAAAACAACCGCCCCTCTCCGCGCCGCATTGTGGGCTCGGTAGCTGTGCGAACGCGCAGCCTAATCCGTTTGCCTTCATCATGCAGGTACTCACCATGCCTTCAAAGTTGTTCCTGCTGTTTCTCATGCCTGGCTTCATCGGACCGTCAACAATTCCTGCCCCCTTCCACAGTGGCACTTCAAACTTGAATCCCGCTACAATCGCACCGGATCCAGCAATAGCGCCGCCACTGCAAACCTTGAGCCTCGACCACATGTGGACTACCCCATCAAGACAGATATCATCTGCAGCCACGACTACAAAACAACCGCCCCTCTCCGCGCCGCATTGTGGGCTTGGTAGCTGTGCGAACGCGCAGCCTAATCCGTTTGCCTTCATCATGCAGGTACTCACCATGCCTTCAAAGTTGTTCCTGCTGTTTCTCATGCCTGGCTTCATCGGACCGTCAACAATTCCTGCCCCCTTCCACAGCGGCACTTCAAACTTGAATTCCGCTACAATCGCACCGGATCCAGCAATAGCGCCGCCACTGCAAACCTTGAGCCTCGACCACACGTGGACTACCCCATCAAGACAGATATCATCTGCAGCCACGACTACAAAACAACCGCCCCTCTCCGCGCCGCATTGTGGGCTCGGTAGCTGTGCGAACGCGCAGCCTAATCCGTTTGCCTTCATTATGCAGGTACTCACCATGCCTTCAAAGTTGTTCCTGCTGTTTCTCATGCCTGGCTTCATCGGACCGTCAACAATTCCTGCTCCCTTCCACAGCGGCACTTCAAACTTGAATCCCACTACAATCCGCTGCAGTGGTCTAGTGGCTAAGGTACTCGGCTGCTGACCCGCACGTCGCGGGTTCGAATCCCACCTGCGGCGGCTGCATTTTCGATGGAGGCGGAAATGTTGTAGGCCCGTGTGCTCAGATTTGGGTGCACGTTAAAGAACCCCAGGTGGTCGAAATTTCCGGAGCCCTCCACTACGGCGTCTCTCATAATCATATGGTGGTTTTGGGACGTTAAACCCCACATATCAATCAATCCCGCTACAATCGCACCGGATCCAGCAATAGCGCCGCCACTGCAAACCTTGAGCCTCGACCACACGTGGACTACCCCATCAAGACAGACATCATCTGCAGCCACGACTACAAAACAACCGCCCCTGTCCGCGCCGCATTGTGGACGCTGTGCGAACGCGCAGCCTAATCCGTTTGCCTTCATCATGCAGGTCAGTAACAGAAGTGCTTTTCTTGCTAAGAAATCGAGTAATTATTTTTTAGTTCAGCTGCCGAGCCCACAGTGCTGTGTTGTGATTATTGTTGAGTGTGCGCAGTTCATACGCTCTTTTTTACTTTTGGCGGGGGATGTCGAAACTAATCCTGGGCCTCCCACTGGTGAAGACTTGCTTACTGAATTGCAGAAGCTATCCGCTGGACAGAATAAGCTTATTTCCGACATGCAGGAAATTAAAAACCAACTAAAAATGACAGACGTAACGATAACAGATTTGTGCAAACGCATCACTGACCTTGAAAAACATTGCACTGCCCTTTCATCCATGCGCACAGAGCTGGTTGACCTAAAGACACTCACAAACGAAATGACTCACAAGATCTGTAATCTCGAATCCCGTGTAGGTGACAGTGAGAACCGTTCGAGACGTAACAATCTTATATTTTATGGCATTCCGGATACTACTAAAACTGAAACGTATTCGGACTCGGAAGAAATAATCGTCCGTCACTGCTGTGACACACTCCAACTAACAATTCCTCCCTCAGAAATTGAGCGCGCGCACCGCCTCGGGCGCTTATCAGAAAACAGCATTCGACCCATTATTGTAAAGTTTCAATCATCCAAGACAAAAGAACTTATCCTTTCCAACGGCCGCAATTCAAGGACACAGGCTTCAGCGTGGGCGAGGACTTCTCCCCTGCCGTACGTCATGCGCGCAAACATCTAATTGCTTTTGCAAGAACTAAGTCAACAGCTTTCACTGTGCGCTTCAAAACCCTATTTCTCGGAACTAAACGCTACGGGTTTGACGAGACATCGCAGTCTGTGAAAGAATTAAAATAGCAATCATACCGTCCTCGACCAAGGCCAACCTCCCCCCCAATTTTCCCCAAATCAGCTTTTTCGTTTTCCGTGATCTTCACTAACATTAGAAGTATCATTTCAAAGCGCGAACATATTTCGAATCTGGCTTTATCATCCAACAGCGACTTTCTTATATTAACCGAAACATGGTCAAATGACAGCGTCTCTGATCAAGAGGTCTTGGCTGATTTGCCTAATTATCAGCTATTTCGGAAGGATCGAAAAGACAAGAAGGGAGGAGGAGTTCTTATTGCCATAAACCAAAAAATGACCTGCTCGTTAGTTAATCTGTCATCTGACCTTGAAATGATTTGGATTCTTTGTTCTGCTAAGCCCCAGTCAGAATTACTTGGCGTCTGCTACAGGCCCCCGAATAGCTGTCCCGACTTTTATAATAACCTCAACGACGTCTTGAACGAAGTTATAAAAAAATATCTGAACACCCCCGTAGTTTTTTTTGTTCGGCGATTTTAATTTTCTGGGTATTAACTGGCTTAACCAAACCATGCCGTCCCAGGCACAAGGCAAAGCCGGGGCTTTCCTGGACGTTTGTTTAAATTTTAACCTTTCACAAATGGTAACTGCACCAACACGCGTAACACAAGAGTGTGAAAACATTTTGGACCTAATACTGACCAGTCACCCACATGACATGGTCTCGATTACTTATCTACCAGAAATAAGTGACCATAAAGTCATCCATACCAAATTTGCATTCAAACCGTTAATTCGTCAAAACACCCAGAATACCATTCGGTTGTACGACAAGGGCAATTATGAAGCAATAAATTTGGCGCTTAACGCATTCTTATCCAGTTTAGAAACTACTTTCTTTTCCCGGTCCATCGAAGAAAACTGGACACTGTTTAAGGACAAGGTCAATGAATTGACTGACAGGTTTATTCCGAAATTCCGCTTCCGCGCAAACTGTCAAAAGCCATGATTCTCTAAAACTCTGAAAAGATTAGAAAACAAGAAAAAACGCCTGTTTAGATTAGCAAAAAGACTAGAAGACTCGCAAAAGTGGCAGAAATACTACGCAGCTGAAAAGGCTTATATATGCGCAGTTCAAGACGCAAAGAATTATTTTTTCAGGGTTGACTTACCAAGCATGCTGACTAACAACCAAAATAATTTTGGCAGGTTTTGAACCCCCTGCATACTGCCCCAATTACTCTTACCAGTGAATCGGGTCACGTATTCACCGATGATCAATGCGCTAACATCTTCAACACCGCTTTCTCATCCGTGTTTACCAAAGAGAGTAACGTGTCATTTACAATACCACCCACTATTATAAAATGTGCTATGCCACCGGTATCGTTCACTGCTAATGGAATTATGTGCTTAATCGACAAATTAAAACTTTCCTCGTCTTCTGGTATTGACGAAATAAACTCCGAATTCCTTAAGAACACAAAATATATTTGTGCATCTTTTCTATGCTTGCTCTTCTCACAGTCACTTTTAACGGAACGCCTACCAGATGACTGGAAGAACGGGAAGGTCGTTCCAAAATTTCAAATCGGGTAACAAAAACTCGCCATTAAACTATCGTCCCATATCTTTAACCAGGGTACCCTGTAAAATCATGGAACACGTCATCTACACGCATATCGTAGACTTTCTTGATTCAAACAGCTTTTTTCGTACAGCACAACTTGAGTTCCGAAGAATGTTTCTCTTGTGAAACGCAACTGGCCTTATTTGTTCATCATTTGCGTGCTAACCTGGACTGCAACTTACAAACCGATGCCGTATTCTTAGATTTTTCCAAAGCGTTTGACAAAGTACCCCATTCTCGACTGTTACTAAAACTTTCCCAGTTAAATCTTCCCCGAACATACTAAATTGGATCAGAGAATTCCTTACAAACCGCTCCCAGTCACAACCGTACCTCTAATCCTCTTCCAGTAACGTCCGGAGTACCCCAGGGTTCAGTTTTTGGTTCCCTTTTATTCCTTATATACATAAATGACTTGCCTTCATACCTAACCTGTAAAACCCGCCTGTTCGCTGATGACTGCGCTATATATGACACTGTTACTGACACTTCAAAACAGTCATCCTTACAAGCCAACCTAAACTGCCCCCAGGAAGGGTGTGAGCGTTGGCTCATGGAACTTAACCCGAGTAAATGTAAAGTCGTTTCATTCCATCGCCGCCACATGCCGCTTGTGTATCCGTACGCAGTTAATGCCATCCCGCTAGAAAATGTTCCGTCATACAAGTATTTGGGCGTCACTCTTTGTAGCGATCTTTCATGGAACATACACGTCACTAATATCATTTCATCTGCAAATAAAACACTGGGTTTCCTTAAACGCCATTTACGCCTCGCTCCACAACACGTAAAATTACAAGCATACAAATCCATCGTTCGACCTAAACTAGAATACGCATCGCCAATTTGGGACCCTCGACAATCTTATCTTACACATGCCATCGAATCGCTTCAAAACCAGGCCTCTAGATTTATTCACTATTCATACTCTTCAACTGTCAGCGTATCTGGATTGAAAGCAGAATCTGGTTTACCAGATCTAGAACTTCGCCGTCGTATTGCCAGCCTGTCATTGTTCCACAAACTTTTTCATAGTCCCTTGCATGCCCCACCTTATATCGTTCCCGCAACACGCATATCTCACCGCACGAGCCATTTGCTTCAAGTTGCTCGGCCCAGATTTGGGTGCACGTTAAAGAACCCCAGGTGGTATAAATTTCCGGAGCCCTCCACTACGGCGTCACTCATAATCATATAGTGGTTTTGGGACGTTAAACCCCAGATATCAATCAATCAAGTTGCTCGGCCATGCTCCCGGACTTCTACTTTTTCTGCCTCGCTTTTCTCACGTACCGCACCAGACTGAAACGGCTTTCCTTCCCAGTGAAATTGCAACCATTCTCTGCCCATCATCGTTCATAAAAAATATCAATAAGCACTTTTTATGTTAAATCTTTGGCTTCTATGTTTTGTGTTTATAATTACCCACCCCTTATGTAATACCCCCTCGCGGGTCTTTGAGGAAATAAAATGAAATGAAATGAAATTTTAGTGCAACCTGCGCAAGTCTTTTTTTTTCGTGTCGGATATTTGTTCTGATAAAATAATCGCAATAGGCGGGATAGGTGTGCATACAGTTATTCGATAATTTGAGACACCCTTCACAGGTACAGTTTAAGCGCAGCAGTTATCACTGACGTGAATGTTGACTAAACGGGTTGACTCACCCCAAGAACAGCACGAGGTTTTCGGTGAGTTCGCATTTCCAGCGTTCGCAGGGCGTCTCCATGTCCACGTGACTTCCCCGTGGTATTTCCCGGCCCTTGTACTGACACTTGCCTGAATTGATATGAAGCTTTATTTGTCATACCTTCACGTACTAGCGTCCGTATACACTGTAGAATACATACCTAGACAAAATATAAGAATGAAGCCATCAGACAATGTTTGAAGTCACGTAATGGCCGGCATGGAAGTATGTCTAAGAGCCAAGTACGTACTTTTTTTTTTGACGAGTAACGCTTACATAAACATCCACAGATTGCATACGTACTACCCCACAACATAGAGAGACACATGCCCATGGTTCGGAAAGCCACCGACGCTCTACCATATCACGTGGGAATGTACGGCACACACCGAAGAACAGGAAGGGGTGAATAGCAGAGAGATGTGGGAGGCAACGCTGTCCAGCCCGGCTTTTGAGGACCAGCCGAGGCTAGTCAGGAGGGCTGACAGGATGGGGAGAGCCAGCGGTGCCTTGGAATAGGGGCCCGACCACGCGGCGTTGGCCTGTTTTAGCGGCAACGAAGTTTTTTTCGCAAATAAGGTTTTGTTCTTTTTCATCAGTACTATCGAACACAAATAGCACTGTGAGGTAATGCAAGACGTGAAAATATGAATGAGCAGAAAGTCACAGTGATATCGAGGTAATTGTTCTTTATCATTGTAAAGTCTATTCTAAAATTGCGAAATGCAAGGTTTGACAACTGAACATGGCAAGAATAAACCACAAGACTATCGACGGTAGTAAGTGTTCTTTGCACCATTGGTCGTTGACCAGCTGAAATGACATGCAAATGACAAATAACAAGGTGACAGAAGAAACGACAACACTTAGCTGAGTAACGAATTTGTCGCTCAAGCAACTACGACAGACAGCGGAAGTAAACGTGAAGACAGCAGGGTGCTTTAGCGGCACCGTTTCACTGCGCGTTTGTGGTAATACCGTAGTGGTCGGCACACAGATCCTTCAGTCTTCAAGACCGCAGTTAGTCACTTTGATAATCTCACCACAACGACATATGCAGTTAGCAATAATAATGACTGTTGGGGTTTTATGTCCCAGGGTCACGATGCGATCTTGGGGTCTCCAGAAATTCGCTCCACATGGCGTTCTTTCTATACAATAACTGTTGTGGTTTGACGTCCAAAAATAGCCATATGATTATTAAATACGCCGAAGCGCAGGGCTCTGAAAATTCAGACCAGCTGATGTTCTGCGGGTTCAGACCAGCTGATGTTCAACACAGGGGCATCTAGAATTTCGCCTTCACAGAACCACTTGGAACGCGAGCTTTGGGTCAGCAGCCAAGCACCATAGCCGTAAACCACGGCAGCGGACTCATTTTAAGCACAATGACCTCTAGAATCTTGCCCACATCTAAATTCGGCTGGGATTCAAACCCGCGAAGTTCAGTTCATCAGTCAGGCATCACAATGTATCGTACACCACTGTGGATGTGTGCACTGGCGCAGCTAGAACGCTTAAGAAAACTACGTTCCCGTCACGACGATATAAGCGCCACTGTTGACTGCTGAAACAGGCTAATATAATTCACCGTTCTTGACGGTCACTGCATCCCATCCCATGTCGGCTGTGTTGACCGGGAAGACGAAACCAGCAGCGGCCGCGACCAAAACCACGTCCCACGCCTTGAGTAGCATTTCTGGCGCCGCCACAGCTGCGGACTCATTTCTTTGCCAGCCTCTTCAATCGCCTGCTGTTCGTGCGCTACGCTTTTCTTTCCATCCGGTTAATCTACGAGCGACTTTAAATCTCATCCTCACTAATTATTTCTCAGAATGACACACGCACGCAGGCACATATGCTGCATGTGTACATATGCCTCGCGCCTGTATACTGACACCTTCTTCCTAGCCTCGCGTGCACGAAGTATATTAGAAAAACCCGCTTCGCCGATATGTGTACACCGTTATCAAAGCCACAGCAAAAACAACCCGTGCTCGATCTAATAACTCCGCTTGAAAGCAGTAACAAACTGTGCCTGCGACTTTAATTTATCGTTGTGTTTGGAAATTTATGGGTCATTAAAGCAACTAGGCTGCGCTAAATAACTTTTGCCCCCAATGAATGCAACAGTTTTGCCTATGAAGTAGCGAGTATTTCTGGGGTATCAGGATGCAAGGTCTGAAAATTGCTGGTACAGAGGGAGGACGTGATATTAAGTGAAAAGAGAAAAGTGAGCCCCGTAACTGAGGGCACCTCAACAGTAGCTCACGAGGGATGGGGTAGAGAAGGAATTAAGGGGATATGATTAAAAGGTAAAGAGATAGAGAGAGAGGAGGGAGAAAGCGAGGCGCAGGGACAGTGAACAACGGAAGGGAGGAGATGATAGGAAAGATGGACACGGTCGCACGAGTCTGAGGACGGGGCACCACTGGCGAGAGCTCTTGTCGGCGACAGGAGATGGCGTAGGGCTAATCCAGTCGGCCAGAGAGCTACGCTGTCGTCATCGTCGGGGGCCGGTGTCAGGAAGTGGCGTAAGACCAACCCAATCGGCCAGAGCTGCACTGTCGTCTTGGATCGCGAGGAGGGCACAAACGGTCGGCACGAAATCCAGCGAGTGAGTGCCGCTGGTACAGAGAAGCACTGCCGGTCGCTAAGTGCACGGGATTTCTCCTAGCTCATGCATTAAACTTGATCTGTCATACTGTAACGCGATGACACGAGGAGGTAATTTCACAACGTAATCTAAAATTCAAACGGCGTGGAAATAATAGACACATTATACTCACATTTTTCTTGATTTGCCTTACTTGCTGATTGTAATAATACCACTGTTGATGACTGTTTTTTTTTTCGAGAACCTTGTATAGCAGTGCGTTGGAGGTTTTGTAGCCACTAAAGTGAAAATTAACGTTATTTCGTGGACAACTGTGTCTCTTATTCACTTGGGCGGCACTGTACGCGAACAATTTTCTGGGTGTACCGAAAATCGGTCCTCGAAGTTGCGTCGGTCATATGTGTGCTCGTATGCGCCGTTTTAAAATAACTGATGATCCTTCACTCGTAGCCTTGTCGGCAATCAACCATTTTTATACGGCAATCTGATATTTTATCGAGCTCAGTTGTTATTTCGCGTTGTCACGCTTCACCGTTGCCTGGATATGAACACATTGTCGTCATTATTGCCTATTGCAACACAAGTATCATAGAGTGCTGTGCTGCTTAGCCATTTTTGACATAGAAACAATTAGATGGGAGCATTGCTAAATGAGAAACAAAAAAAGAAATAGATGGAAAACAATAAAATGTAAGAAAAAGAACAAAACAGAGAAAATGAATGAACGAACGAACGAAATAAATAAATAAATAGATAAATAAATAAATAAATAAATAAATTGGCATGCCAGGCACGTCAAGCGTAGTATCTACATGCTTTCCCAGTCGGGAAAAGGTTGCTTAATTTTTTCGGTCCCTTTGGACACAACCCGGCCTCCTTCTGGCTACGCGCAATACACGGGATTACCAGCCTTCGAATTGGACAAGCCCTTCCAGGAAGAAGAGGTCCGCACCATCTTAAACAATCTTAATGGGAACTCCAGCCCGGGCCCGGATGGCATTACAAACAAGACACTACGCAATTTAGACGATGACTCTGTCACCTACCTCACCAAAGAAATCAATCGTATTTGGGAGACGGGGACTTTCCCTGAGCAATGGAAAAGGGCGTCGGTTATTCTCATGCCTAAACCTGGCCGGAGTCCCAGTTTTAGCAACTTACGACCCATTTCACTGACGTCCTGTATAGGCAAGGCCGCCGAGCATGTCATCAACGATCGAATATCAAAGCACATAGAGAATACTAACCTGTTTCCGCACAGCATGGTAGGTTTTAGACCACACCTATCTACTCAGGACGTCATGAAAATGCTGAAGCATCACATCATAGATCAGGAGACAAAAGACGTTAGAGCTATTCTCGGTCTGGATCTTGAAAACGCCTTTCACAATGTCTCGCACTCCCATATACTTGCCTCCATCTCTTCTCTCAACTTAGGAGCCAACTTTCACAAGTTCACCAGCTAGTTCCTCAGGAATAGAAAAGCCACTATACAGCTTCGGGATCTCAAGTCTGAGCCCTACGATCTCGGTTCCTTCGGCACCCAGCAGGGCTCAGTCGTCTCCCCACTGCTTTTTAACATTGCAATGTGCGGCCTTGCTGCAAAGCTCTCAAACCAAGAGGGCATCAAGTTCGTCATCTACGCGGACGACATCACCATATGTAGTGTCGGTGGCTCGGAGGGCTCTGTGGAGAGCTCTCTTCAAGAGGCCGTAGACTGTTTTGAAGTCTACATAAGTGAAATGGGCCTCAAGCTCTCGCCAGCAAAGTCCGAACTTCTCTTATATCGACCCACGAGACGGGAACCCAAACCCAAAAACTGGCAACCACTGGCTGACATCCACATTAGGCTGTACATGGCATCGGGGCAGCGTATTCCAAGGGTGGACTTCATACGCGTTCTGGGCATCATTATCGAGGCTAATAAACAGAACGGCCGCACGATCGACCGTCTGACTTCTAAGGCGGAAGGGGTCATCCGACTAATCTCACGCATTTCCAACAGTCGGGGTGGTCTTCGAGAGCACAACCTCCTCAGACTATTCCATGCATTCTTGATGAGCCACATAAGCTATGTCGAATCTATGCACAGGTGGCAACTCCATGAAGAAATAAATTGAACATCCTCATAAGGAAAAGCATCAAGAAAGTTCTTGGCATTCCTATGCGCACAAGCACTGAGAACCTTATGAAACTTGGAGTCCACAACGCGCTTGAAGAAGTTATCGAGGCTCAACAAACGGCACAGGTTGCCAGGCTTTCGATCACACCAGTGGGGAGAAAGATTCTGACTGACACTGGAGTCAACCCCCTGACGCTCGAAGTGCAAAATACGACATTCGATGATTATATACGCTCTCGCATCAAAGTATGCCCCCTTCCACGAAATATGCATCCACAGTACAACGCGGGCAGGCGTGTCGCTTGAGCCTCCTCTCTTTTAGCTCAAGCTCACAAACAATCGTCTAATTCATGCTTTGTTGATGCCGCCCAGTATGGCGTTTCCGCTCTCTTTGCGGTAGTATCCGTAGATACTAAGGGTCAGATTTTATCCTCGGTGTCGGTTCGAACCCCTTCTTCTTACAAAGCAGAACAGATGGCCATTGCACTAGCACTCCTTGATCCACAAAGGACTGATATTTGTACGGACTCTAAATACGCTGCTAGGGCCTTCAATTCTGGTTCCATTTGCAAGGAAGTTTTGAGAATTCTCGCTCACAAGGAACTCACCCACCACACAATTATTTGGTCCCCTGCTCACCTTGGCTTGAGGGTTGGAGGCCTTCCCAATGTCAACGAGCTAGCCCACTCCAAGGCGCGAGGCTTCACTTACCGCGCCGGGACTTGGGATTCTCAGACAGAGGAGTCAGCCACCAGCCTTCACTTTAGGGACATTTTGACTACCTTCAACGAAATCACGAAGCATTATCAATTAGGCCGTAGGTCATTTCCATTGCCACACGAAAAGTTGTCTAGGCTACAGGCAATCTCTCTTCGCGTGCTTCAGACGGGAACATACCCTAGCCTCGTAACCTAAAACCATTACTCCGATATTTCAGAACTTTGTCCAGACTGCCAGAATCGCAGTGATTTTAACCACATGCTCTGGAGGTGCCCCTCTTTATAAAGAAAAAAATGAAGAATTTTCTGAGAACTCATTTCATTTAATGCTCACGAGTCCGGTTCTCATACAACTCAAGGCTGTCCAGAAGGCCCACGATGCGGCGGTGAGGCTGGGCCTCCCCGTCCCAACGTGGGAGCGGCCCGCGATCCTACCCCTATAAAACGGGGGTGGAATCCTTCAGGACCCCAATAAAAGTTTTTCATCCATCCATTCATCCATCCATCTTTTTTAATCGATTTGGGAAACAGAGAACGTAGTCAAAAACTGTGTGCACAGACCACTGCTTCATAACACCTCAAGCTTCGGTGCCTAAACCAGGGCAACTTGTATAAGCATATGTCGGCAAATTAGATAACAATGTTTGTCGGTCGCGTCAATATGGAGGGAGATAAAAAAAAGAACGGTGAACTGTGAGATGATCCGCATCGGGCTTAGCCTCCATAAGAACAGCACCAGGGTCATACTAAAATAAAGTCGAACTACCAAACTCTCGAACATTCACTACCCGATATCGCGCAGCAAGTGAGAGAACTATGCGCGCCGAAACAGAGCGCGTAAAACACGTGAAGAGAGAGAGAGAGAGAGAAATATAGAGAAATAAAGTAAAGAAAGCATGAAAAGATAGACGGAGAACGACATAGAAAGAAACGACTACGAAAAAAGAGGCAAAAAAAAACAGCCAATCAGGAACACAGACAGAAACAGAAACAGCGAGAAAGGAATAGGTATAAAGAGCAGGGGTGGTGATATCGGGGGGAGGGAGACACGAAGGGTCTAAAGTAGCCACCCTCCTCTCAATTTTTTTTCACGTGCCCCCACCCCCCCCACCCCTTTCTTTTGTGCCACCCCTCCAAGGGCAAACATTGCCAAAAGAGAACGCATGAGTTGCTCGCCTTCGTGACCCCTTAAGGAACCTATACTATAGTTGTAGGTGCCACCCCAGCAAAAAAATCCTGACGCCACCCCTGATAAAGACTAAGATAGAAGTAAAAATATTAAAAAAAGTTGCAAGAAAGTGAGAAACAGTATAAAAAAAAATTGCCCGCAGCTTCCCTCGGGGGAACATTGAGGAGGATGCGGAAGCGGTTCCGCCAACAGTTTGGCCGGCGCTGGTCGAAGGGACGTCGATCATTCTGTTTGTGGATTCGTTGGCATTCATTTCACGGCGACTTCGGACGTCGACGCGCCGTACAAACCAACGGACGAGCGGCAACTGAGCGAGCGAGCGCCGACCTTGAGTATATATACAGCGCGACGGCGCATGCGCTGTCAGCTGTCGAATGTTCTCGAAGGAGAAGCGCGCGCGCGGCACAGATGGCGACGGCGCGACGGCGCATGCGCTGTCAGCTGTCGAATGTTCTCGAAGGAGAAGCGCGCGCGGCACAGATGGTGGGCGACGGCGCATGCGCACGCGTCAGCTGTCGAATGTTCGAGAAGCGGTGCGGACGGCGCGGACGGCGCACTACAAGGCGCGAGTATAAGATGCTTCCGCATCTAAAAGAAAGCGTAACAAAGATGGTCATCCAGATGCGCTTTTCCTTCAGGCTTGGCAGTGTGAACAAGCGACAATTTTTGCGCCTCTGTGCCTCTGTAACACAGAGCTACGCTTTTTTTTTCTCTTTTACCTTCGCTTTACTTCTCATATTTCTCCCCCCCTCCCCAATTGGTGCCGGCTAGCAAACCAGATGCTACAGTTCAAGCTCACCTCCCCACCTTTCTCTCTTTTTATTCTTTCTCTTGTCACTCGGTCATTTGCTTCCAAGGCAGCAGCAGCAACTCAGCTCACTGCACCGTATCTCTGCGACCGAGTAAATGGTTACAGAACCAGTGGCAGATCGCCCCTTTAGATCCTTTGGCCGTCTTCTTGTTTTGCGTCGACACACAGTGCGCTACTCGGGCGTATCTATTGATAGCGCGTCGCATGTCTTTTTTTTTTGCACCACGAGTTTTCTATAAGTCTGTGTCGATGCCAGCTGCTTATTATTACAGTGAATGGAAGGAGAAAAAAAGAAACGGTTTGTAACCTACTAAAAGAGGCAAATTTACGCGGCTGTCGGTACTCAGGCCTGTCCATCGGAATATAAAGCCGACAGCGAAAAAAAAAGGCATAATAGGTTTTTATCTGTAGTTGTTTTCGTTGGTACATTTTGTTCATTTAGCGGGCATCGATGACTCGTGACACACGCACACACTCACACACACACAATATATATATATATATATATATATATATATATATATATATATATATATATATATATATATATATGAGATCTAACAGACAGTAATGCCAAGGAATGTACAGGGGAAGTTATTAAAACCAATAGAATGTAAATAAGAAGAAAGAAAAGTGGATGAAACAGTTACCAACTGTGAGCAGGAATCGAACCTACGAACCAACGAACCTCGAAGGTCGTAGGTTCGATTCCTGCTCACAGTTGGTAACTGTTTCATCCACTTTTCTTTCTTCTTATTTACATTCTATTGGTTTTAATAACTTCCCCTGTACATTCCTTGGCATTACTGTCTGTTAGATCTCATTAATATTGTGTTAAAAACACGGAAAAAACGAGCCCTTAGGTATACACTTCTTTCCCTTATATATATATATATATATATATATATATATATATATATATATATATATATATATATATATATATATATATATATATATATATCACCAGAGCAGTCAAGGCCCGAGTGGGTATCGAACCCGGGTCGTTTGCGTGGCCACCAGACGCTATACTACCCGACCACGCGTCCGCTTCCGAAAACGATTAAAAAGCTTCCCCTGATTGGAAATGCAGTAAAAGTTGTTTTCACGCGTTACAAACACACGCGTGCTGTATACATGCTTCAAAATGAAACATGAAAGTCTGCAGTAATAATGCGTGCTACAAGCGCCCATTGCAAGCGGGTGTCAGAACATGTGATTATCATAATGATTCGGTGGTTTAAAGCTGGTACCTTACTACAAAAAGGCACACACGCTACTGCGTCTGTTTTCTGAAGGCCACGTAGTGAGTGCATAGCAAGTTCGGAAAGGTTTAATGAACTAATTGTTTGAAGTACGTACTATAGGAACAGGATATCGCTATCGCTTTCAACGACTAAAGGCCAAACCTCATAAACACGAAAATGCACGTGACAGCGACGAAACAGGGCGTTCGCGCGACGTGTCGCGGGGTAGTTTGCGCGCGATCGCTTGGTTTTCCAGATTCGGAAACCGTCGCCTATCGCCCGGAGGTGCTGTGCTCAAAGCACCGGAACAGGATGTACATGACTGACGTACTGCCGGTTCTCTTCATGCTCACCACCTCCTCTCACTCTCCTCTCCACCCGAGTCACGCGTGCAAAACGAAGAAATAACGTAATGTTTATGCACGTGCACGTAAAAAAAGCACTGCAAGGCAATAATAAACACTTTCCGTTCCATTACACAACAATACATCTTATTTTTCAATTGCAGACCGCTCACTACGCGGTTTTCTTGGTACGAGTAGACGGCCCCATGCAAGCAACGGTGGAGTCCGCTCGCCGAAGCCGTCGCATGAATGAGGTTTGCCTGCGCTAGCGACTGTTCGCGCGAAGGCAATCTACGTCGAGTCGCTCGTCGCTGTTGCGAGCATTTTAGCGGTTATGAGGTTTGGCCTTTTATTTCCCAGGGATGTGATGATATGCTTGGCAATGATATGTTCTTATATTTTGTAGCAGATAGATGTGAGCGACATGAGACAGTAATTATTGGCGGACAATAGATCTTAAACACAGGGATAACTACAGCTGTGCGCCAGTCATATGGCACTGAACTAGTACAAATGGACTTTTGAAAAATAACTTCTAAGTAGTAAGATATCCACTCCGCATAACACTGCAAAAAAAAAAGAGTGGGGGGGGGGGTTGGGCATGTCATCAGGCCCGCAAGCTTTTTTTAGAACCAAGAGAAGATTAATATCATCCATCGGCTCAGATAAGTGGCATATTACATCTTCTGTTTCAGTGGTACATCTGCGTCTTGTAAAAGCTGACTGAAAGAAAATCTTAAGACTATCTGCAATATCAGCATTCTGCATCGCGATTTCATTTCCACGTTTGAGCAGGTCAGTTTTACCGCGCCTATCATACATATAAAGCCAGAACTTGCGAGGTGAATGTTTAATGAAAGAACTCAAGTTTTGGCCAAAAAAAGCACGCTTGGATTCTAACAGGTCTTTCTTCAATTCTTTTCGTACACGTGCTATATCCTCGGAGCCATGGTTTCTTCTTCTCCGCAGCTTTTTAAACTTTCGCTTCTTATGAATAATATACCATGTTATTCACGGATCGCACTTTTTAGTCTTTTTTACTCAACTAGGAATGAATTTGTCGATGCAATATTTCATAACTTTAAAACGTTGCCACAATTCTTGAACTCTTTCGTGCTCGGATGCATGCTCAAAATGACCAAATGGATACCCCAATAATGTCAAGAATAAAAGTGTCATCTACGTTCGTGTAATCCTTTACTTGCACGGTCTTGTATGTTCTAGCTCGTGAATCCCTCAGTGGAATAGTAAGAAAGACCAGTCTATGATCAAACACTCCCTCAGCAACACATATATAATCGCACATTTTGTTTGAAAGGAACACCAGGTCTAACACTCACCGAGACGAAGGTGTTATCCGTGAATATTCGAGCACAATTTGTGTTAAGTTATCAGCCAACATGAATTCCAACATTTTTTCACCACTATCAAGCCCGACGGGACCAGACAAAAAAGCACCCCAGTTAATGTGGGACATTTAAAGTCTCCAGTAAGAATTAGTCTGGTGTTCCCATTTACATGGGCACAAAAAAGTTATTCAATTTATCAAGATAGTTTGATGCTGTTGCGGGTGGTATATACACGACACCAAACGTTGTGTTTCTGGTACATTGTTTTGAACTTGCGAGGCCACAACAGAGTTTTTACTATGATGGGAACCCTGCCCCCTCGTGAGTCCCTACCATCTAAATATATGGTAGCCTTCTGGCACAATGGAGTTATCAGAGACACAGCTGTGTAGCCACTTTTCAGTTATGGCCACCACATGAGGACTTCGCTAAAGCAAAATGCATTAAACTTCAGTTACTTCGTTAACGATGCTTCGGACATTAAATAAAAAAAAGCTGGGGCTATGTCTGTGGTAAAGAAAAGGACGTTCTTAGAGCGTTAGATGACAAGCTCTCGTTTATTGTAATGCTCCTTACTGCATCGGCAGCTTCAAGAACATTTCTCTGTTTCTGTTTATCTGCACGATTTCGATACAGGTATCGTTCTTCTCGGGTGACATCCCAGCCATATATATCACCGTTTATTTTAATCTTATCATGCACCGACTTAACCTTTGCACCATTAGCCTCATCTGAAGCTGCACTTGTCCATAGCTTGCGCTTTATTTCAATCGTGTCTAGGGCGTAGTCGTGGCTTATGGTTATATTGGTACCTTTAAGTTTTGTGCAGCCTTAAGAACACTTTCTCTCTCACGGTAATGATAATACTTCATGATTATGGACCTATCTTTCCCAGGTTTTTTCTTGCCAAGTCGATGGAATCTTTCAATCATTTGGATTTCTATACCAAAGTTCTTTTTTTTTTAAATCGCATCGACCACGACTTTATTCAAATCAACAGCTGAAGCTCCCTTGTTTTCGCCAACACCAAAAACCAGTACATTATTGCGTCGACTGCGGTTTTCATAATCTGCAAGTTTAGCAGCTTGTTACTGCACGATATGCTCTAGTCTCTCAATTCGTTCGTTCATTTCCTGTATTACCATAAGATAGCCACCTAATTTTTCTGTTCTTGCATTATTTCTTCCTGGAGCACGTCTATTTTATGATCCGAGGCCCCTTGGTGTTCTAGAATAGCTTGTAGCATTTGAGTGCTAGTAGGCCCACGGATTTCCTCTACATCGCCCGACAGCAGGATCGAAATTGTTGTACAGCAATGACAGAGAATACTGAAACATCTGCCAGGGCACGACGCTAGGAACAAAAATCGATCGTCACTTCTGTAACAAGCAACATTCGTAACGTAACCAACCTGCATAGGTGCAAACAAAGTCTTAGGCATGTTGTTCATCGGATGCGCGCCATGCCCTCTGAAGAATCTGCTGTCGTGCTGGTCCTGCAGTAGATCCGCTGCCGATGACGTAATGCGCAGTGACTGAGTATATTCACCGGTGGATGAATCCCAGTTTTGACTCGCTGTCCGTACGGTAAAAGGATACCAGTTCCGAGGCAGTAGGGCGATGTGATGGTAGAAAGACACAGCATAACCTGCATAGGTGCAAGCAAAGTTTTAGGCATGTTGTTCGTCGGATGCATGCCACACCCAAAAATGCTTTACGTCTTAACTTTATGGTCTCAAATAAGGTCTGCGGCTGTGGTGAGGTTGGTGGCTTGGGTCGCGGAAGTTTCCGGTTCTGAACTACAGTCCACCTTTCCTGGTCGTCCATAGCTGTATGCTCGGATGCCGAATGACGCTGACGCTCAGCAAAAAGGTGCGGGCTTACTTGGTTTCCTGCGGTAGTGGGGCCGTTTGATGGTGTGTCACTCGGTAGCCCTGACCGGGATGGTCCTTGGATGGTGGTGTCCGCTGGCTGGCTGTAGAAGCATTATCCAGATGGCTGAGGGCTTGGAATCTTGACTGGGTGATCATCTCCTCTTTTCAGAGGGCTCCCCTACAAGGGCAGCTGCCACGGTGATGAGCGGAACAACAGAAACATCGACAGACACCAGACGCGTTCGTTGCAGCAGCGCGCCGCGACTAACTTCCAGCTCGTCGGTCGAGATGCGCTCAGAAAGTCTGTTGATTGCGCGGGGGGGGGGGATACTCTAGCACTATGATTGCGAACTAGACGGCACTCGTTGCGTTGCAGATGCCGAGTATGTATATTAACTCTATATCAGATGCGTGCTCAAGTGAGTATGAGACGAGATTGTTAGATGGCGCATTCGTGCTCTAATCTGATTGGATGGAGGTGCATTGCTCTGGTTTCAATCGGATGCCGCTAGAGGGGCACCTCAGCTCGAATCTTATTGAGTTTAGAGACGTGTCCTCCGAGACGGCAGGCACGCGGCGGGTTTATCTTCGGCCGTCCCAATCGCACGGACAGACCTTATTTCTAGGAGTGTGTGTGGCCCGCTCTTTTCTCCGCACCGCGGCGCTTCTTCGTGTGGTCGAGAAGGCTGCCGCGCTGTTGGCGAAGCTTGCATGTGGTGAGAAAAAAAAAACTTTGCGCGTTTATATAACTTCGCGCTCATTTGGGAATGTCGAGCCAAGGTGTACGGGAGGCGAAGTCAGTGTTTGGGCGTATATATGTTGAAATTGACTTTTTTGCTGTAGATTTGCGCCACTCATATTAGAACGCTCATAATTGCGATGCCTCTGCGAGAAATCCGGATGTGCTGGAAACTTACTGTAAGTTTGCAGACTGTAGAGTATGGGAGGGCACTGGCGAAGAAAACAAACTACAGCCCAATCAACAAGCGAAGTCAGAAGAGTGCCACGCTCTATGCTCACGGGTTACACTGGATTAGAAGGGTTAATTTTTATTTCCTTTCATGGAACCAGCGCTGCTTTTCATTATAACGCCGTTTAAAAAATCCCCCCATCGAGCTGCAGAAGCAGTAAAATGAGGAAGGTGAAGGCGGTCGACATGCGTGTAGAGTATGTCTAGACTGAACGTCACTCGTTCAGCGACGACCACGGGCTGGTTACAGGCACGTTTTGATCACTTATGGTCCCCCATTCGCACTGTGAATTTTACGGTGTTCAAAGGATACGTTGGGCAATGTAAGAACGAACATAGAAATACTTGCTTGTTTAAGAAGTACGCGACACGCGTTCAGAGTTTGATTTACCTAGTTTGAAACACTGCGGTGTTACATAGGAGTGACAATTTGCACTTTTTTTTGATCAGTAGTATAGCTCGGTGAATACTTAGTTTTTATTAAAAAGACGCCGTTATGCTAAATGTTCGACCCTTTGATTTGGATGCAGTCGAGAGCACTGATATTGCTATTGTGCTTCCAAAACATAATCAAAGTTCGGGTGATGAAAAAAGAGACGATAACAACTCTGACATTTTCACTGTTAAAACGTGGAGAATGTATGTAAGTCGGCTAATTGAATCCTTCTACAACATTCCGGCAAAATTACTTCTCACTTACTTTTTTTCAAGGAGATGAACACGGCACTGAGTGATCTACAGCGTAATTGCGCTTCGGTTGACCACCTTATATATATCCGTACGCGATGTAAGAGTAAATTTTTGAGGCAGGATAGGAGAGCAACACGATTCGACGATAACAAGCACATTTTTCTTCTATACAAGTCTCCGGAAAGGAAGAACGTTAGAATGTCTCAATGTTTTATAAATCGAGGTATTTAGCACCGAGCCAGAACGTACTACAATAAAAAAAAATGGCAGATTCCACGTACAGTGGGAGAATCGATGATATGCGAAGCACGAATGAGGATATGTCACTTTAAAATCAACACAACGTTACGAGGCAGAGGTAAATTATGCCCTACATGACTTCCATGTCATGATTATCATGTTTGGACGTGTAATTTTTTTTTGTCATCTATTCACATCACGTGATACCAAATTTGGTATATAGGGAGCTAGCGAAACGGCCGCGAGTCCATCATGAGCGTGGTATGTTGTGGTGTTCTGACATCACACGCGTGTGATGATTATTATGCTTGCACCAGTCATATACCTTCGTCATCCATTGACCTCTCGTAACACCAAAATCGGTATACGTGAAGCTAGCGAAACGGCGGCGAGGGCATCATGAAGCGGCGGTTGTATTGCCTTGTTCTCATCTCAAGCGCCTTCTCTATCGTTGTAGCTTTGTCAGGAATTCGTCGACATTCTTGGGCGGGTCACGAATGAGTTCCGCAAAGAGCTCCTGCTTGACACCACGCATGAGGAAGCGGATATTCTTATCCTCAGCCATGTTAGGGTCGGCGTGACGGAACAAGCGGGTCATTTCTTCCGTATACATGCCAACGTTTTCGTTTAGGAGATGTACACGGCTCTCCAATAAGGCTTCAGCTCGTTCCTTCGGAGGACACCTGTGAAGGTGCCCAGAAAGGCGGCACAAAAAAAGTCCCACGTCAGAAGTGTAGCTTCTCGATTCTCGAACCATGTCCGTGCTAAACCATGTAGGGCGAATTAAACGTGCCGCAGCTTTTCATCGTTGGTCCAGCTCCTGAAAAGGGTGACGTGGTCATACCTTTCCAGCCAGCTTTCCGGGTCTTCGAGTGGGGAACCGCGAAAAGATGGCGGCTCCTTGGGTTGCCGGAGCAAGATCGGTGCAGGTGGCACAGACATTATCATTGTTGCCATAGTCAACGTTAAGGTCTTGGTCTTCTGTGTCGCGTCGGGTAGAAGCCCGTACTCCGGTGGCAGACCTTGTTGCCCATGGCTAACTCGCTGCTCGTGTCTGGCGTCGGTGTCTTCTCCGCGATGGGGCCTAGGCTCCCAGCTTTACGGGGGTGTCCGGCACATGAACGAAGCAGCACCTTTGCCAGATGTCTAGGGGTCGCGACGTGAACGAAGAGAGCAGACTCCAGGTCGAACAAGAAACTGTTTATTCGGGCCGAACTTGTGGCCACGCAAAAAGAAAGTAAGACGCTGGCACTGATAGCGGCGAACAGAGCGTCGGCCATCGATCAACTGACAAGCGGTAAATCGTGTCGGCATTTATACACTTGTCATCGAATATTCTAGCGTTATCGCTAACGACGACCTATATTACAGAATAATCCGTGATGTTCACAAAGCGGGCGTAATCTTAACAAAATGATCTACTGCCATCCCGAAGTTTCTCGAACAGTGTAGGCGTGGTTCACGCTGAGAAATATTGACAGTAACACGATGCGACAAGAAAACTTGAGGACTGAACATGGCAGTATCATAAATGCTTGCGCACGATGGGCGCAGCAACGCTATGCTAGCAAAACGAGAGCACTCTGAAGCCTTACGCTAGGCACGACCAGCATCCGTTGGTGCGGCCCCGCGGACACCGACGCGAAATGCGACGTGCTTCATTTCGCGCTGAACTGCAGACATCTGGGCATGGGAGGATCGTATGACCAGGATCGTATGACCACGACATCACCACACATTACCAGTTACAAAGACGCATATACCCATCTCCTTACGAAGCGCTAAACAGAACGCAAGCGGTGCACTTCAGACAATTACAAACAGATTCATACAGAAACCCTAGACTCATGCACGCCATGCATCCAGGCATATACACTACAGATGCACGTCATGTGGCGAGGTTGCCACCCTTAGTCACATGCTGTGGGAGTGTTAGGACCTAATAAACAATTCGAACAGTGCCGATTCGTCTCACTCTTCCACCACCAGCCTCCGCTCGCTTTGGAAGGCCGCACTGCTCAGCTCGAACCTGACAGCACAACTCTGGGTCGTCCAGCGTGCCGAGGAAGCCGCTTCGAGACAAGGTCTCGGAACCGCATCCGCGGTGGGTGCCCAGGCCCACTAAAGACGCCGGACTCGAATCGTCTGTATTCGACAAATAAAGTTTATGTTCTTCTTCTTCTTCATTTCGCGCTGACGAAGTAACCCAGACACAACCGCGTCTGCCTCTCTTCGTGACGGAGGGACGCCGCGCGTGCTTGAACGCGCATGCGCCAAAGCAACGCAGCGCGGCGCATGCCTGCGAGTGTATAGCAGGCCAACGGCGTTTGGCTGGCAGGTCGGCGACTGCCGTGGCATCGCCGGCGTGACGCGACGAAACCATTGCCGGCGAGCACACGCGCCGGGTCACGTGAAAGTGTATTGGCGCTTTCGAAGTGTGGCATGTAGTCATGTTTTTACATGGCCCGCCTCTCATGATTATCATGTTTGCACCATTCAGATATTTTCGCCATCCATTCACGCCCCGTAATACAAAACTTGGTTATGTGAAGCTAGCGAAGCGGCCGCGAGCGCATCATGAGCGTGGCATGTAGTCATGTTTTTACATGACACGCATCTCATGATTATCACGTTTGTACCAGTCACATACCTTCGTCATCCATTCACTCCCCATAATACCAAATTCGGCTACATGCGAAGCTAGCGAAACGGCCGCGAGCGCATCACGAGTGTAGCATGTAGTCATGTCGTTGCATGACTCTCATGACATGATTTTTATGTTAAGGTCGATCACTTGTGTTCGTCCTGCAGTTACATCATACCATACCAGTTTTGCAACGTGTCATGTGAAGAAAGCCACCGCAAGAGCAGCAAGACCATGAAATGTAAATCATGGCATTCATGACATGATTTTCATGTTGACGCTGACACCACGTACGTTTGGGTTCCGTTGCCAAGATGCTAACCATACATGCCGACATATTATTCAAGCGTACCGAGGTATTATCTTGGCAAAAGTACCTAGCACCTCGCGGCTGGCATCAATCAAATCAAACTAGCCCTGGCCACGCATCGTAGTGTTCGTGTTAAAGGTGCTGACGGCTGTACATACGGATAGCTGCCCACTTGGTCTTGTTTATTGCTTGCTCTCCAGCGAGCCTTTTGTGAGCAGGCCGATAGCGGCAGGCATCGTTGCTTCCGGTGGTGCGCCAGTGTTTCGTAGTATTGGCTCCTATGCGTTCCCGGAAACATGCATTATACAGCACGGGGATGTCGAAACTACCCAAGTATCCAGTACATACATAAACAGAGCGTACAAGGAAAGCCAGGGTTCCAGTGAAAGGAGTTGCGGAAGGCAGTCAACCCGAGAAGCAGCTCCATGGCGCCACATTGCTACGGAACCACGCACCACATGGTATTGGCATGCAAGTAAAAAAAAAAAAATAGTGAAAGCTTGGACAAGGTCGCCGAAGAGGCTCATTCATACATAGTCATCAGCGACTATTTCCGGTGACTGTTTGCGAATGAGTGTGCCTCTTCTGCGCCCTTGTCCAGAGCTTCGCTGTTTTTTTTTCTTTTTCACTCGCATGTACATATATATGAAGCGACCCGCCCAGGTTTACGCGCTTCTATACCACATATAAGGACGGGAATCATTGGCTAATACTTCATATTGGTTAGGGAGTGCATAATTTTTGTGTATGTATGTTTTTATTGGCCCGAATGAGGCTGGTAGTGTAACAAAATGAATAAATAATAATACAAACTACACATTTAATATCACGGACGTAGAATTCCCGCAGAATGTGACATCGTTCGACGCCACATACTGACGTCTCCGCACGTCATCGTTGCTTCGCCAAAGTTGAGCCGATTTCGCAGGCAATGCAACAACACGAGAGGTACAAGCTTCAGAGGAATGGAGGATAAATGAAATATTGACTAAAAGGCCAGGACTGCATTCGAGTCGTCTTAAGCGAATGTATAAAGGACCATGCGAGCTTTATTTCCAGCTAACATGTTTGCAGCAACAGATGGTGATTAGTTGTTGTGAATTCGACACCCGGTGATCATTTCATATGACGCAGCTATCGAACTCGCTCACGCTCCTCATAAGCAGCTTGTGAAGCAGGGCGTTCTTGAAGCACAGCGTCTGTCCTCCTCTTCGGTACTGGGAATGCTGTAAGAAGGCATATCAGCTTTGTAAATGTATTCATCAAATGTATGGCCATTTCTTGTATAATGGTAATCATTGTATAATGGTAACTACCACTTGGACGTCCTGTTGCTTCAAATCTACAGTGCACGTAGCTTTTTTCCCCCTATCATCTCTCTTATGTGATGAAACACAATCATGTGGCGTGTTTGGTTTATTGCGCTGTCTGCCAGGCTCTGCCACTCAAGCCACTAATAGGTTTTGGTAGGCCTAGCCACATGTACTAGCCACATGTATTATTTTAATTATTAGATCTCGTGCCACTGCAAGACCAAGGCTTCTGCCTAATATTCTAAGTCAACTCATTAGCTACGCTCTCCCTAAACATTCCAGTCACTCCACATCTTCAGCATTCCTATACTCAGTCACAACTTAAAGTTTTTTTATTCTTCTTATATAGGAATCGGTATAACAAACGAAAATGAAACGTTCCTTCACAGAAGCAGTTTCAATGTTTATAGCACATTAATATGTATGACTCTTATTCGTGTTTAGTGGCTACAGCACCCTTGGATGTCGATAAACACATGCTTACACCTGGTGACAAACCTCCATCACGACCGCGATACAATTTTCCGGAGTCACTGCATTGCGCGCACCGGTGGGGGTAGACACATTTTATAACAGAAAATGTACCAGAGAGTTGCGGCATATTGCATGACTGAGTGGCAAGGCTTATCCGGGATGCCAATGGAGTTGGCCGTTGCTCGAGCGCACCTCACCAAGGAGCGTTGACCATCCAAGGTCGTGCAGCCGAGCAGGTACTGCTCCCAAGCCTGTCTAGTTGGGATGAGGAAAGGGGGTGAAAAGGGAAGGGGGTCAGTAAGGCACGAATCGACGACGTGCTAGGTATCGGCCAGGACCTGGCAGGTCGTGCAGGTGCCACTGATTTCTGGCAAAAATGCTTGGCGACCGCCGGACTGAGATAGGTGTTCGTCTGGAAGTGGCGTAATATTCTTGTTGTTGGGCTAGTTGGTTATACATCATATTATTAGATGCTGGCGCAGTCCTGTTAGTTAGTGCCTTTGCGCATTTCGATGTATGTATTTAAGAAGGTCAGATAGGAGCAATAAAGCAGTTGGTAGTGAGCGCTGCGTGTCGTGTGTGTTGCTCTGGTGGAAGTGTGAGTGCTTGTGTGAGTGTTTGCGTGAGTCGAGGTTGCGCCAAATTTCTAATAATATGGCGTAATATTCGCTCGTCCGCTTTCTCCAGACCACTTGCGGGGCACGGGTACAGGCGGCGCGAAGCCCGGTAATATGCAAGAATTTCGCGAAAGCGCGTCAGATTCATATTGCCAGATTCATATTGCCAGATGGAGAGTATGACACAGTGTTTGCATGTGTCATACTCTCTTGATGTCACCCAGGGCTGTTTTAGTTATGTCATCTAAAAGTGTCTAAGCTTAACTGCCGTATACTATCGCTTGAGTCTGCGCAAAAGCTTCTGTTGGCAATGATTCAGTGTTCGTAGTTTTTTTCTGTGTCGCTAGGGTATGGGTTATATATGAAGTGCTGCTTCTGAAATAAAAAATTAGTTGCGAGTGTAGCGAGTGTCGTGTTTTCTTGTCCTCTTCGTCCCCGTAAATTTGCGCTACTACACCATATGGTTAAATGATGTCCGACTCGGGACATGGAGGAACAACGGCCCGGATGAGAGAAGCGCGGGCAGCGGCGTTCGTCGCCTCGTTGCCGCGCAAGCCCGGGAGGCCTAGGGTCCGTACTATACGAATGGGGTGAGGGTTAAAGCGCCAAGAGGCTGCCTGAAGTAGGTGAGCTGCCAGCGGGGCGATGCAACCCCGAAGGTATTGGGAACGGCTCAGCGCGAGCACGTCAGGATGAGGCGTGAGGTGGGATGCGAGGCGGCCAAAGCAATGGCAACCAGTCACAGTGTCAGTGTTGGCTCTAACAGAAAGGCCATCAACGTGTTTTCCCTGTGATCACGGTTGCCGTGAAGTGACCTGAGGGGGAGGGGCCCGAGACGTCTACGTAGAAAACGCCAAGGTGGTCGGAGTGTCGCGCCTGAAGGGCTGCGGAGCGTGCTAGTCTACGGCCGGGATGTAGCTCGAGGTTTATGTGGCGGGGTAGTGGTTCCACCCATAATTTTTGCCGCCAAAGCTCTGGTATGGGCAACGGAGTGTTTTTATCGGGGATTGCATTGAGGCCGAGCCTGTAGAGTAGACGTCGCCCTGAGGGCGTCTGCTCAGACGATTAATTTGGCTAACACGATAAGCTTCCCGCAGCTCTGCAAATGAGTTATGTACCCCCAGTGCCGCGAATCGGCTGTTGGACGAGCATCGGAGCATCACGCAAATCACAGATGAACCAGGGGCGTTCGCAAATGGTTCACGCGAAACCACGTGGGTTTTCACTTAATTTTGTGAACTCCCGGTCTGCTGTAGCCAAGGGTGCACGATTCACTCGTCGGCTACCATTCAGTGGAGGTGCATGTATGCGACGTAGTGCTGGTGGGTAATTTTGTTACAAGTATATACTATCATTTCACTTCTGCTTAGGTGTGTTAGTGGCAGCCTGTTGGGTTGCGATGCGCTCAGCCTCAAAAACGCAATAGGCAGAGTTCCCAGGTAGAGCCATGAACGCGCGAAGGTTTCCTGCTCCTCCTCGGCGTGTCTCTGGCTGCACCAAACGCACTTGTGTGACATTCGCCCGCCGACGCCATTGTCTTTCGGCGAAGCTTAATGCAGCACATCTCGTATTCTGTGCCATATAGCACTCGTATCAGAAGAAGGTGGTCAAAAGTAGTGCGCAGAGTATTTTCAGCAGCACAAGACCACAATTTTTATGGCATTTTCAATAGACCTAAAGTATTTCGTTTACTCATTAACCCAGAATGCGCTACTAAGGTGTGTTGAACAGGCGTTCGATAGGTTAGGGGGTTTTGAAGAAGCGTCCCAAGTATCAGCGGTCTACATATGCTGCTTGGAACAAAGGTGATTATCATCAGCCTGACTACTCCCACTGCAGCACAAATGAATCTCTCAAGTTTCACCAGTCGACTCGGTCCTGTGCTTGCTGCTGCCGCTTTATACCCAAACAGTATATGTTTACCTGCCAAAGTGCAAAGGGACACATCCACTTACGTCCTAAGCTCCGAATTTGTATTGGGTGATGTATTGCTCTTGTCGTTAGTGGCCTGTTTCAACACGATAGCATTAAAGAGCTCGTTTCGCAGAAATTCCGGTGCCAGCATCATTGGTTGCCTTCGAAAAATCATCTTGTGCATGGCCTAAAAATCTAGAACATAAGCTAGATACTTCTAACCAATAACTTCTAACCAATACTTTTAACACATATAACACTTCTGCCTTCACAAAATACCATATGCATCCATTCACGAAATGTACGGCACCACACACTCGTGACCTAATGGCTGAAGTAGACGATCACTGACTCATGCCGTTGTGACGAATACCAGTACCGAGCAGCACGATAAATTCGTCGAGTTGGACTTGGAAGCGGTGACGTCCTGGAGACCAACAACCATGCCGTTGTGGCAGGCGCCTGGCAGCATAATGTCCTGCTTGTCTTCGTATTGCAAAAGGGCACGTCGCAGGTGCGTGTGATGGCTACTCCTTCTTTGGGCCCGGCTGCAGTGTTGGACTGCTGCATCGTCCTTGTGGGTCCGGTGGCGCCCGGTAGAGCTAGCATAGTGCGACCAGCCTAGTACACCGTGTTCGCATCTCCCAACCACCCGATCGATGATGCTGATGTGCCTCAATGTATCATCATTGAACTTGGTGATGGCCACCCACCCAGCTTTATCCTCTATATTCATCCGGCTCTATTGCACTCGAAGATGGCAAAACTAAAACTGAATCACCGAATCGCTGGACTGTAGCCCTGAAGGTCGTACATAGTCCGATCCTGGTCGCGGCAGTCGCATTTCGATGAAGGCGAAATGCTGTAAAGGACTGTGCAATGTGCGATTTCAGTGCACGTTAAAGGACACCAGATGGTCAAATTTTCCGGAGCCCTCAACTCCCGCGTCCTTCCTATTTATGGTTCTGGCGTGTGAAAACCCAGATAATATATCAGTTATACATGATTGAGTCTAACAACTAACAAATCAATCAAATAATATCACCGGTAAAATTAAGTATATTGAACACATTAGTAAACATCCCACTTTAGATAAAATAAGCGAGAAAACAAAAGAATAAACAAAGCACGCTTTAAAACAAAGCCAAGAGAAAATGTCTATGATACTGTCATGATACAACCCGGCTCGGTTTGTTAAGGCAGCGAAGTGAATGCAAGAAAGGGACGTGGGATGTGACACAAAAACACTCTTCTTTACACACTTAAACACATACAATAAACACAGAAGACTAACAATCTCTATAAACAATGAAGTCCCCCGAAACACAACAGTTAACACGTCCTAGCATGCGCGAGTCCTACGCGCGTCCCGTTCAGCAACTAACGTCTATAGGACGAACGGGATGTAAGGTGTCGGCCACTGACACCGGAGCGTCGCTCACCGCGTCCGTCCATGCTGTTGCTTTTGCTGGTGTGAAAGGGCACTCCGTCAACGAGGCGACGTACGCGACGTCGTTCCCATTCGGTGGTGGAGCTCGTGATGTCGGCAGGAACTCCGGGCACCTCCAAGACCACTCTGGACAGTGGGCCGTTCACGTAGCAGGCGGGTGTCCACGAGTTCTGGCTCGCTCGATGTCGGCGGCGTGACACTGACCTGTCCCGGCTACTCACTTCACCACCCGCCAGCTGGACGACCGGAGCACAAAGGCGGTAGCTCGCCGAGGTGGTACCTCGGGTGGCTCTCGACGCGTTGCAGTCCTGGGGCAGGCCCTAGGCTGCCTCGATCATCCGCCGTCTTTCTCCGTCGTGCCAACGTTTTCCCCTTTGAGCGCGCTCGTCTTGTCTTGTCTTGTCTCCTAGGAGATTTTGGCTCATACCCACATGGAGGATTGGCCACACTGTACCTCATAATAGATCATTATGAGTGCGCTCGTCCTAAAAATCTCTCGTGCACGCGCGCACTCCTCTTTTTTTTCCTCTCTTCGAATTGACTATCTTCCGTGCGTGCCATGCATCCTTCTTTTTTCTTTTTTGGGCCTTTTTCTTCTCATCTCTGACAGATACACAGTGATGTCGTTACTATCGTTTTTATGCATATGTGAAATTATCGGTAATGTCAGTATTGTGAGCAAAGAAAATGAACGAACGAAGGCATTTTCATTGCCTTTATATAGCGCGTCATCTTCGTCAGCTGTACGTCGTCATCAATGTGTCATGTCTTGAACTCAGCTGAATAAATTGATTCCTCATAATATCAGCACCTCCGGGATAAGGTGATCGTTATGTGCACTGCTAGACCACGCATGCTCCTCAGCACACATGTAATAGCCTATAGCTGCTGCAGTAACGCATGATCAATGAGCGCGTGCGCTCCCACGAGAGTCTAATCCAGTCGGGCAGTCAACAAGTGATCGAAAACAATTAGCAGTAAAGCGAACGGTTTGTGTCTGAAAGGGAACCTGTCAAGTGAGTTAACATTAATACGAATAATCAGTGCATCCACATCGTCGAAAGATAGTTCCGACAATGCACCATCAAGACAGAAAGCCATAGTTGGTTAGTCCAAAGTTACCATAGTGAACACTGGTATAGGAGGAAAATCCTGCCTACCATGCGGTTGAGAGTACCGATGCACACGAATCGCTTGGCCGTCTCCTCGGAAATGGCCCACTTGCTGTGGTCCTCGCCATTCTTAATTTGAAGCTGCTGCTTGCCCATATTTAAGCGCAGCGCCTCAACGTTCGCGACGGTGTAGGTGTAGTTGCAGTCGGCGGGCACTTTGCCACCAGCCCCGTTGCGCCATGTAGAAGCGAATAAGTTGGACTCCAGATTGCTGGCGACGGCGGCAGAGTAGACGTCTGTGAAACCATTGGGAACAGTACAATCGTGAGTAATGTGAAAGAAAACAAGGAATTAGCACTCAATCTGCTACCGACTGATAACACGCACCTAGGCGTACGTTATCAGTCCAAACGTGCAATGTGAGTCGAAACATGTGGGATAAGTCAAAACGCGAGGTTTTCTGAAACAAAGATTCCGAAACCAGCCTGACGGAACGGGAATATCCGGTTAAGCAAGCGCATCTTTCAGCATTTTCACTCGTGCACAGCAGGTCAGCATGCCTGTTAGGCCGCGAACGCTGCTGGGCACACCACATACTTGCCGCAAAGTCTCCCCCCGAACAGCAGAGCCGGCTGCTCGCACGCTGTCCTGTATAAGTAACAGATGCTGCCTTAATTTTGGGCTTGTACGCCTCGATGGTGTTCGACTGCTGACCCAAAGGTCGAGGATTCTATCATTGCCGCGCCAGAGGCGAAATGTTAGGGGCTCGTGAGTGCGCGTTGAAAGGCACCGGAGCCCTGACGTGCCTCATAACCATACCGAGGTTTTAACGCAATATCGCCAAAGAGCTCGTGTCGCAGAAAACCCCACCGCCGGCGTCGGCCCCGTTGGTTGTGAGCGAAAAATCGTCTGTGCGTCTGTGACCGAAAAATCAAGTTACCTAGATAGCCGTGGGAGGCCGCTACTTGTCCACGCGTGCGCGCGCGATCACACTGACAACGTCGCGCATTCGAAGAAAAAAAAAGTGCTCAAGGTCAAGAGGCACGGTAGTTTCTTTTCCTTGCCACCCCTCCCTGCCTAGCTTCCAGCTCTTTCGTCGGGACGAGAGAAGAGATAATGCAATTGCAGGAAGCGACAAACCTTTGTAGCTCCCTTCGCACTGGACGGATTCTTAAAATTTTTGCGGCGTTGAATTCATGAGGCAATAAGCTCTTCTAGTGAATTCAATCCATGGTTACTTTAAAAAGTGCTTCAGGGCTTCTTTAACACATTTTGTTTGACAGGTGTCACGACGAAAACGAGCCCATTCGGCGATAATAGCTTGCGCTGGTCCAATCTACTGTGTGCATGTCTGTGTGCGTGTGTATGTAACAAAACGTATTAATAAGTATGCACTTAGCGGTTGAAGGGTGTGCTAGGGGCCGGATTTTGCTATCGTGTTCAACTCTTAAAGGTGAAGCTTAAGGGTCCCCCAATTTTTGACCCAGATATTACTAGCAATCATGGTCTTGTCGGCGATCAGTCGTTTATGACGCGGCAGTCTGATCTCTTATCGACCCGATTCCACAAGGTCACATGGCCACATTTAATTGTAACCTGAATATGACCGTTGTTGCCAGTAGCAAATGAAGCGTTGTGGTGATGAGCCCGTGTGTGGCTCAGATTCCATGGATACAGGCAGAAAGAAAGAGAGAGCAGTGCGGAAGGGAAGCTGTCCGATCCCGTTGTTAATGTTCAAAGAAATGTCAAGCATGCGACGCGTTCATTGTCCCCATTTTACCGATAAGGTTTTTGAATCGTTTTCAATATGGTCTCGAAATGCTTCATGTGGTTGTATTCTTCACGCAGTGTAAACATTTCTGCAAGCCAAAAACATGAAATAGGTCAGTATATATATTGGCGGGTGTAGTCCTGGCTACAGCTATAAGAGTTCCGATTTTATACCCCTGTCACATGGCAAATCTAATGGCATTTACAACGAATGACATTCCTTTGTAATGTCACTTGTTTGCTGTCACATGGCATATAATGTCATTCGATGAAAATGACATTTGCCATCGATTGAGTTTACGCAACTCATTCGCATTCGGTTTTGGACCGAATGAGTAGTCGCAACGCCAGGGGCCTTTTACGAAGGTCGCTATCGGTTCGTGTATATGTAACTAATTTAAAGTGTTAGCACTTTATTTTTAGCAAATTAATCAGTAGTTGACTTGTGGACATTAAATCACACCCAAATGTTTGTGCGAAAAAATTGCGCTCAGCAACAGACGCTAGATGGCGGCCATGTTTTAGTTCGCTCTGTTGTTGTCACGGTTGTCGAGTTGCCTCGGTAGCCAGTTCCGTTCGTTTTTTTTTCTTTTTGTTGTTCATCCGCCGAGATTCGCACGTGCGTCTATCATGTGTGAGCCGGGGCCCAGAGGCTATGTACAATGGACGGAAACGGCGACGTTTGTTTTAATTAAAATTTGGCCGGATCACATTGGCGACCTCCGGAGAGCTAAACGAAAAGGCAAACTGTACTTGGCGATAGTCGAGGCGCTCCAGCATTGGGTGTTGTTATGAACGTGCTACGTTTTGGGCAGTGCTATCCCACCCCCCTTGCTGGCCTCCCTTCAAGAGACACTAGATGCGTCCGTCGGGGACACTGGGCGCGTTCCACAGAGGCTCTGGACGCTGGGAAACAGCTGCGCATATATTCTTGCAGAAATTTTTAGTGATACAAAAGTCATTTTTGAAGGTACGAACGTGTTAAATGCAAGATTTGATAGTTCTTTATTTCTCCCAAAGACGCAGCTTGAGAGGGCTAAGGTAGTGGTCATAATTTTAAAATGACATGTTTTTGTCGTGTGACAGCGCGCAGATAAAAAGACATTAGGTTCCCTTAATGTCATTTGTTGTAAATGACATTAGATTCGCCATGTGACAGGGGCATTACTCACCTCTGTTGTAGCGGCCGTGCTTGGCGAAGCTGATGTAAGGGTTGTTCGAGACGTCCTTGAGTGAAGCAGTCAGTATCCACGGTGCCTCGCGAATGAACTTGCGATTCAGCAGAAGATTCAGGGCGGGCCGACCCTTGCGAAGCGACGCCGGCGCGTAGCTGTCGTAGATGTTGGGGTACTGCAGTCGCAAGTGCGTGGCTGGGAATAACGAATGGACAATCGATCTTGCGCCGCGAACGAGGTACAGTTGGTGTCGTAAGTGTTGTGCACGAGGTACAAAATGAGATCAACACTCCCGATGCTTCGACAGGCATCGAAAATACATGATTTGATACTCGGTATGTTCTAAAACGCGCTCATAACATGCACTGTGCTGCTAAGCAGAATACAGAGGCATGTTGAGGGTAAATTCAGTTTCTTTATGCTATAATCTGGCGGTCTCTAAACATTACATTACAACGATTAGAGTCATTTATTTTTTGTTGTTTATTGAGACACTTCCCCGCTTGGCCTCAAAACGTTACAGCAAGAGTGGTTATGCACTAAACACAAATTGCAAAACATTTTTTTAAACACTGCGCGCCTGATCACAAGACAATGCACTGAGCGATATCACGAACAAAAGAAAACAAAATGAATGCAGGTTTGCCTTGGCTCGGCATTTCCAAATTTTGCGCGGATGATCGGTACGTACCAAGGTTTTAAGCATATACCCGACATGGCAGTAGGCCACTCGCGTTCGAAGACGAGGGCGTGGTTTCCTTCGCAAGTCTTCGCCACGCGATGCATCTACTTCGACCCTCAATTCTTAAAAGCATGTGAACAATGTCAGTACTAAGCGCTAAGGACTATCAGGATTTCACGCACATCAGAACACGCTGATACCGCCGCTTGCCAATCGCACACAAAATGAAGTGTGATTGGTAGATCACGAACGATATTCCTGTGAGACAAAGAAAAACGAATGGGCGGCTGCATGACAAAGCAGTACAACAGATGAATCACATTTGATATTTCGTGTATATGGACCAATGGAGAGAACGTACGTTGTAGATGTCACGGGAACTACAGTCTGCGTCACAGAAGCGCGTAAGGAGGACAAGAAATATCAGGAGATAATATTGCGTTTTTTCGTATTTCGAGATCTTGGTGAGTGGCCTTCTGACGTGATTGACGGCGGACACGCAGGATCGAATCACGGCCGCAAAGGGTGAATTTTCAATGGAAGTGAAAATGCCGTGGGTCCGTGTACCTCGATCGGTTCAGATGCATGCCAAAAAACCCCACCTGGTCAAAAGTACCGCAGCTCTCCGCTGCGATATCTCTCAAAATCATATGGTGGTTTGGGGGAATTAAACAAGCATGAGTTCTTTATTAATACATTAGAGAAAAATCTCGGGTTAATGTCTATGCGAGCTGCAACACATGACGCTTCATCCAGCATGGGTATTCCGCAGTGGCGAACGGGCACTGCCACGTTTGAACACGTGATCTAATGGCCATCCGTCGCCGACAGCCAGCTGATTCGCCGCCGCCGCTCGCGGGTTGAAGGCCAGCAACGCGGGCGCAGCGGTTATAGGGTGAGGTGTTGACATGGCAGACAGTGCGGTGAGCGCCGGTGTTTCACATACTCTCACATCGTCGTACGGCAACGCACCGGGCTCGGCAAACTGCTAACGAGTAGGCGCTTAGCCGTGTTCTATACAGGAGGCAGGAAGAAGCGTCTTCTCTTTCCCCTTTTCTTCGTCTTCTAATCAATAGTCACTTATAACAAGACGTACTTTGGTATAAAATGGCAGCAGCAAGCACATGACCGAGTTGACTGGCGGAACAAGGGAGAGGCTTTTGTCCTGCAGTGAACGTAGTCAGGATGATGATGATGATGATGGTGATGATGATGACTTTCTTTTTACGATCACCCCCCCCCCCCCCCCCCCGCGTAGTCTGCGCCATCCGTTTCTCACCGTAGGCTGCAGGGCAACGTCCACCACATCACGGCCGTGCCACCGAGTAGCAGGCCATGGTGCTTCGGTGCGATGGCGCATACATTTTTTGCTTAGAAAACTGGCTGCGGAAAAGCGTCTCTAATCACGGAGCAAGGAAAGAGTGTTTCCTTCCTCCATAGATTAGCCTAAGCTTCCTTCGTCGGTTTCTGCGTGGCCGTTTTGTAGCAAGGGGAAGTTGTTCAAAATTTTCCCTTCTTGATCTGCTGACCACTTCAAAGGGTTTAACCGTCACCCCCGGAAGCTTTGGAAAAGATTTCCGGGGGTGACGGTTAATCCGTCACCACCGGAAAAGATTTTCCGGGGCTTGCCGGACGATGATGTGGGCACCTGGTGGCGCTTCGTGCAACCAATATAGCAAAACGTTCGTTTTCTTCTGTTGTAATAAAAAAAAAAGAGTTTTAAAACGCAACTGATTCGGTACTTGCCCCTGCAGAGAATTCACACAAGACGAGAAGTAAATTGCGTTTGTCTCTGCAATAACAATTCTACGCTTCCCTGACTCAACTCGGCGCTCACTAGATGGCGCCACCTATCCGTCTTTTCTTGTTTGCGCATACGTTATCCGGCGCAAGGTTAACGCAAAGTTTTCGGCTAAACTACCACTCTAACTGTCACTCTCACTAGCGGCAGCCCCGGACTCCTAGTCTTGCATTTCAATGCCCAAACACAATAGAGCCCTATGACCAGCTGCGGAGCAAATGTGCAGTAGTATACTACAGACTAAAGTAATGCGCAGTTGTATCTATCCAGCGCAATTTATACAGCAGGGTTGCTGAATGCTTCAGATGCTGAAATAAAATCTGCGTTGATTGATTATTTGATTACTTGATTGAGAGACTGATTCATTGATTGATTGATAGTAGCACAGTTCAGTAACCAACCTTTTGCGAGTTTGAGTTAGGCGGACAATCGTCATTTCTGAATGAAATAATATATACTCACCGATAGTTTCCAGCTGACTAGTGGGGAAGGTGACACACAGCATTGTCTGGCCGAACTCGCGTCCGTTGGTTGGAAACGTGTAGAAGCCGTGGTGGAGCATCTCAGGAAATTTGGGTACACTGTGAATGATCCACACTCCGGACTCCTCGTCGAAGATGAAGAGGCCTGCAAGAAATCACTTAGTTGGAGGTAGGAGTGGAGCATTTCTTAGCGAACTTCGGCGACATTGAGCGTATCTATCTATCTATCTATCTATCTATCTATCTATCTATCTATCTATCTATCTATCTATCTATCTATCTATCTATCTATCTATCTATCTATCTATCTATCTATCTATCTATCTATCTATCTATCTATCTATCTATCTATCTATCTATCTATCTATCTATCTATCTATCTATCTATCTATCTATCTATCTATCTATCTATCTATCTATCTATCTATCTATCTATCTATCTATCTATCTATTTAGCCGCCTTCAACCTTTAGCTCTACTGGCCAGATGGTATCGGCACCAAAATTGGTATGGCAAAACGGGACTTTATGACAGTATAAGTGTCTAGTCATAACATAAAAATCATGATAAGTGTGTCATGAATGTCATGACTCATGATTTACATTTTATTTACATCACATGACATATTGCAAAACTGGTATGGTATGACATGACTGCATGGAGAACATAAGCGACAGACTGGCACGGAAATCATGACATGCATGTCACTAAAGTCATGACTACACGCCACGCTCATGGTGCGCTTGTGGTCATTTCCCTAGCTTCACATATACCAAATTTCGTATTAAGGGACGTGAATGGATGACAAAGGTATATGACTGGTGCAAATATGATAATCATGTTCGAGGTAAAAAGAACGAAAACGAAGACAGAGAAATAGGAAAACACAAGACGAGCGCTGTCTTCTTATTTCTCTGTCTTCGTTTTTCGCACCTCGAACAATGAATCGTTACCAACTTGCCTAGTTTTCAATACTACTCCTGATAATCATGACATGTGTGTCATGTAACACGACTACATGCTACGGTCATGGCATGCTCACGGCCGCTTCACTAGCTCCACATGTACCATATTTGATATAGCGTGGCGTGAATAGACGACTAAGGTAAATGGCACGTCGAAACATGATAACGGTGATATGAAAGCCTTGTACAGCATAATTTACGCCTGCCCTATAGCGTTGTGCTCATTTTAAAATGATATATCAATATTCCTCATTCTTGCTTCGTATATTATCGATTCCCACTATACGTGGGATCTGTCATTTTTTTTCTGTAATTCTTTTGTGGGGGGAAAAAGGGGAGAGTGTGACTACCCGTTGTGTATGCTCCTGTTTTTATGTGTATACAAATGCAAAGTTGAAAGGTCACGGAGAGGGAGTGCGTCCCACCCTCGCCATCATATGAGCGACAGCCAAGTGATGAAGTAACGTAAGGACAATAAAGTTTAAAATAAAGGCAGCTAGTTGGCAAATAGTCCTATCAAAGGGCGTGAAAACAGATACACAGAACTCCTCAAACGCCGTTCCGTCGGTCTTGTCGAGAGTGCACACCGAAATTCGTGCTATTTTGTACAGGAATAAAGATACGCGCTTGGAGTGCCGGCATATCGACAGCGCATGCACGAGCCAACCTTCAATTAACCTGCATAAAGACGAAATCAAGAGTCTCTCTCGTAAAACTCCATGCGTTCCTGACTGATAGGTTATTGGCATACTGCATGAGCATGCACAGAAAAGCTTTCGTGAGTTTTGTCTGCTCCACTGTAGCGAGTGTTCTCAGCTTACCCGTAACTGGCCTTTTTACTCCCGAGTATTTTTTTGCTCTACGCGTACCTCTGAAGCACTCCATACTGCTGCTCAAGCGAAGCTTAATTGTGCGGCCACAGTGTTTATCCCTCGTTTAATCATGATGGCTCAAACACGACAGCGTTACAGCGCTCGCTTCACAGAAATTCCGGTGTAGGCGTGGGCGTCAGCGTGATTGGTTGTGGGCGAAAAATCCTCATCTTATCCGTGGCCCAACAAAAAAGATAGATGCAAGTAAAATAGAAAATTTCGGGTCCAGTAAGGATCGAGCCCAGACCATCTGCCTGGCAAGCAGGTGTTCCACCACAGAGCCACGATATTGCTCGAAACTTAATGAGAAAAAAATTACAATTTCATGTAGCGGAAGGAGTATCCTAATACACGTAAAATTGCATTCATAGAATCGTGCCACGCGTAAAAATATTCGAACTACGCAACGAGTTATTGTTTAGAGGCCCACTCTTTACAAAATATGTTCACGAGTTGCTTCACGAGAGCGTAGTGGGCAATTCGCTGATTCGCAAAAGGCACGAGAGTGGCGTAGCGGACACTTAACAGTTGTATTTGCAGTGGACATTCTCGAATAGTTTGAATCAGCCAGTGTTACGCGCACAGTCGTTAATTTCCTTACGGCACGGTTGAGGCATGCACCGAGAATGGAAGCGAGGCAAGCAATTGAGAAGGTGACGCGCATGGCGACCGATTACGCTATTTCGTTCACTTCTTGAAAGCGATTGAAGCTCAAGCATCTTTCAAGTTTCATTTTTAAAAATTTAGATACTACTTGTGTCAATCCAAAAGTATTGAAGTTTCTTACCACCTATGCATCTGTTGTTTTCAGCGGTGAGGAGTGGGATTTTGTGGCACACCAGTTCATGGTGTAACTCAATTTATAGCCTCCAGAGACGCGACGAGAAACGTTTTTTTTGTACACACCACCGTTTTTCCAGTCGACTTAAACAGCGTCACTGGTAAAATCAATTGTAAATTTGCGCTCGTTTTCTCTTCTGTTGCCTCGTAGCGTTATTTACAATGAAATTAATGTTATTTACAATGATAATGACTGCCAAAAAGGAATCAACAGAATGAGCACATTAAAGCCTTTGAGCAACTTTAGTATAGAAGGTCATTACACGAACCTTTAGTGTGTCCGTTGCTTGACGTTTTGTCTTCCAGGTGAATGGGCGGCTGGTCGTTGTAGACAACGTACGCCAGGTTCTGTGAAAGACCACACGAATGTATTTACGGCGTTACGTGAGGTGCGTAGTAATTCCTCTACAGTGAACTATCACTTCTACAAATCTCAGTTTAGCGGACTTTTCAGACGGAAGAACTTTCATGGAAACTCTGGTGGTTTTATAAGCTCTGAAATAAGCTATTATAAAATTGAAGTTCATTCAACCTAGGAGATTGCCTTCACTTTTACTTACGATGGGGCACGGTCATATCTGCGCAGTATATTATTTACGCCGTAGTCAGGGACTAAGCAGGATGGCCGATTCATAAACACAAAAATGGACAGATCCCACGAACAGTGGGCTTCGATGATATGTGAAACAAGAATTGCGAAGGTTTATATGTCCCTTTAAAATCGGCACAACGTTATAAGGTGGACGTCAACTATGCCGTACATGACTTCCATGTCATGATAATCATGTTTGGACGTGCTCTTTACCTTTTTCGTCTGTCTATTCACGTCACGTGATCTTCAAGTTTGGTATATGTGGAGCTAGAGAAACGGCCACGAGCGGGCTATGAGTGTAGCATTTAGTCATGTTTTACATGACATCCATGCCATCATTATCATGTTTGAACATTTCATATGCCTGCGTCGTCTATTCACGTCACATGATACCAAATTTGGTATACGTGGAGCTAGCGAAACAGTCGCCAGCGCATCATGAGCGGGATATGTTGTCATATTAAATACGTGACACGCATGTCAAAATTATGTTTGCACCAGTCACATATTTTCGTCTTCCATTGAGGTCCCGTAATACCAAATTTGTCTATACTAGGCTAGCGAAACGGCCACAAGTGCATGATGAGTGTGCCATGTAGTCATGTTCTTATATGGCACGCATCTCATGATTATCATGTTTGCACCAGTCACATGTCTTCGTCGTCCAATCGCTTCACGTAATACTAGATTTAGTACTTGCGAAGCTAGCGAAACGGCCGCGACCACATCACGAGCTTGGCATGTAGTCATGTTGTTACACAACACGCATCTCATGGATATCATGTTTGCACCAGTCACATATCTTCGTCATCCATTTACGTCCCGTAATTCCAAATTTGGTATATTTGAAGCTAGCGAAACGCCCGCGAGCGCATCATGAGTTTGGCATGTAGTCATGTTGTTACATGACACGCATGTCATGATTTTTATGTTAGGGATTGATGCTTTCATTGATACGTGGGGTTTAACACCCCAAAACCACCATATGATTACGAGAGACGCCGTAGTGAAGGGCTCCGGAAATTTCTACCACCTGGGGTTCTTTAACGTGCACCCAAATCTGAGCACAGGGGCCTACAGCACTTGCGCCTCCATCGGAAATGCAGCCGCCGTAGCCGGGATTCAATCCCAAGACCTACGGGTCAGCAGCCGAGTACCTCAGACACTAGACCACCACGGCCTTCAATGTAAGGGTCTGTTGCTTGTGTTCACCATGCAGTCGTGTCATACCACACCAGTTTTGCAACATGCCAAGTGAACGAAACCACCACAAAAGAAGCAAGACCGTGAAATGTAAATCATGACATTTAAGACATACATGTCATGTTTTTCATGTTATGACTGGTCAGTTATGTTCGTCATACAGTCATGTTATGCCATACCAATTTTGGTTTGGATACCGTTATCGAAACGGCCAGGAGAGCTAAAATTCGTAGGCGGATAGATAGATAGATAGATAGATAGATAGATAGATAGATAGATAGATAGATAGATAGATAGATAGATAGATAGATAGATAGATAGATACGCCCATAGTCGCCGAAGTTTGATAAGAAATGCTTCACATTTATTTATTTATTTATTTATTTATTTATTTATTTACATAATACTGCAGACCCAGTGAAGGGCCCAAGCAGGAGGGACGTATTTACAAAGCTCGTAATAAGGACAACAGAAGATCAAGAACATAAAAAGCGCGAAGAATAAGGACATAACTCAAACAATGAATAAGAAAGACATTTAACACTTTAACACTTCTAACATTAAAGAAAAGTTGCAATGCAGGAAGAACAAGAGAGGCCGAGAACGTTATGCTGTAGTTTGATCGCTTGGTTTAGTGAGGCAGTTTCATTCAGTAATAGTTTTGAGGATATAAATAAACCTAAATAGGCCAGTGTGATCAACGTTAGGGTTGGAGTTGTTTTGTATGGCACCGGGGATAGCATCAGGTGAACAAGAAACCTCGCCATTCAGGCGCCGATATCTGGCGGCCTACCTTTGGTTTCTGCTTTGCTGTGAGTGGAGCGATTGTGTTGGCCAGTGCGTTGCTTCCATTGAAGATGGTGTGCGTAGACAGCTTCCAATAAGGTGTGGATGTTGGCGTCGTGGAGTCGATGTACACATATTCGTCGCCACTGGGAATGCTTACCTTGTGCTTATCTTGAGCTCCTCTAGGCAGCTTGTACATGAAAAACCTACAAAACAGTTTTAAAGGTTACACCGGTGACCTTTTTGTTGGAGGGCCAAAGTCGCAAAAAGTGGAAAAGCACGTCGCAAGCGCAAACGTCTTGTTGGTTTTCAGGGTTCTTCGATGCTTTGCAGGCCGATGCGGCCCGGTTGACTGTGTCCAAGCGAGAAAATACAGCCAAAGCGACTTTCTAAGCATGAAAGCGATTTTCCAAGCCCGGCGAAAAAATATGGCAAGGAAAAATAACATAGAATAAAGGCACCTGTTTGCGCCATTGAAGCATGATACGCTATACGCTAAGCGTGACTGCTCAGCTTGATTATCTAAGCGCGAAGTCAGCGGTTATCTATGAGAGAGACAAAAATGCCGAGAGAAGAAGAAAAACGTAAAATAAAGGCCTCTGCCAGCTCCACTTAGGTGTGACCGGCTAATTTAGTCATAACTGCGTAAGCGTGAAATAAGAGACTGCCTAATCATCAAGATCAGTGCAGGAAGTGTGCCTATAACCTTGCGTTTTGCGTTCTCAGTTATACCGAAGTGCGTAAGTGTTTAGTTAGGTCACGCCTGACGTCTCCACTTGTGCAACAAAATGTTCGTGAATACTCTATGCTCAGGCATTTTTTTCCTCTTTTTTGGAGTCTTATTTCCCTCCCCAAGTGCACAAAGGGGACAAAGTCGATAAGATGTGATGTCACGTGGTACAGCGGAATTATTGAACGACTGCATGTGGCCGAAGATGCGCCTGAAACTGAGATGATTATGAAGACGTAGTGATCTACGCGAAAGAATTATAGAATTAAAATGAATAGAGAGGTGACTGGTACATTAATAGTAATGGTACTGATTGAAGAGGCATAGATGGGTGACAGAGCGTTGGGAATCCAGGTTAGGAAGGGCAATATCACGTTTGATTTGGGTGGTGCTGCAACAGCGATTTTATTTTAATGTTATGAAGCGGGATCCACAATTTTGGATGGGTTGTTTTGCTCGCCGCGAGATGACGCGAAAAGAGACGTTGGTTGCTGTCGATTTCGCTTGAACGCGCTACCAGCAGCCGCCTGCACGCAGGCCACGCGCTCCCGTGTTCCCTTTCATAAAAATTGACACTGTCCACGACTATTAACGCTGAAGAAGACCATGTTTTCCCTATCCTTCCTGATATAGCCCTGCATTAGGGCTGCAGTATATTCAAATAAAAAAAATAAAATGTAAGTTTGCAACAGGACCTCGACCTAATTAATCAGTGGTGTGACCGCTGGCAAATGACGCTTAACACATCCAAGTGCTGCGTACTTTCATTCGTTAAAAAAAATGTTTCCCTATCCTTACTCTGTCTGTTCCGCTGAAATTCTCCGTTCATCTACTTACAATCCTCTCGGCGTTAATTCAAAGACAAATTGAAAACACTTCGTTCAAAGACGAATTGAAGAAAAAAAATGTTACGAGACAAATAATTAATTTACATCAGGAAATGTAGAGCGCCTAATACACTAACCTGGAGCACACCAAATGACACAAATGAAGTATATGAGCTGGAGTTATTAACAGATGTAAACTGTTGTCAATTATAGAAAAAATCCGGAGTCAAAATAATGTTTATGAGTCAAGTCTAAGTGTAGATAATTCAGCAATTAGGCGACAGTGGGCAACTTTCTCGAATGCTTTCGCAATGTCTAGAAAGATGCAATAGATGATTTTATTATTATTCGTACCGTTATGTGAATCCGACTGATGGAAGTGACTTTTTACTTTTTAGAGCATACTTTGGAGCAGGAAAATTACTGCTTTGGAGCATCCATAAGTGTTTTCGGAGCATAAAAAATGATAGCTTGGAGCAGTTATTGGTCTTCTGGAGCAGATACAAAAATTGCCAATCATTATTTGGAGCTCAAAGAATAGTCAAAGACCACGTAAATATTAATATTGCCACGTTCCATTTCCCAAGTTTTTGTTATCGTCCCTAAACGCCACACGATTCTCAGCGCAAACCGCGCCTGCAGTTTTCGAGAAGGTTCCGGACTGTACTAGATCATTTCGATAAAATCACGCCCACTGTGCGAACGATACAGATTGTTCTGGAACCTACGCCACCGCCAGCGATAGCGCTAGAACATTCGACGGCAAGAGTATAAATGCCGACGCGCTTCACCGCTTGTCAGTAGTTGATCGAAGGCCGACGCTCCGTTCGCCGCTATCAGTCCGAGACTACTATCTGTGCGAGATCGCTGCTGTAATTTGACTTTCCGTTCACCGGGCACAGGTTCGCCCAAATAAACAGTTAAATCCCAGCACGAAGTCTGCTGTCTTTGGCCACGTCAGGACCCCGTGACAATATTTATTATGAAGTATATGCAACAGACAAAAATAAGTGCAAATTTTAAAAAGCAAACAATTAAAAAGATAGCTGACTGTCAAAATGGAGCCATGAAAAAAGGTTTATATAAAGTATACTGGTATTTGTGGCAAAAATAAAATCAGACCTGTAAAGCCGAGCGCCACAATTTAGAAAGAACCACAGTCCAATAAAATGTAGCCAAAACAGTAGATAATCGGTCTGTTCCAAAACCAATCGTGCTCATTTTCACATATGACCACACTTGCCTGCATGCCAAGATAAAAAAAACAAAAACACAGCCAAATGAGCCCTTTGCTTAATAAGCCAGTCCTTGTTTAATAAACGAGATCAAAGCCGATAATGCTGCACACTAGTAGCACACTGGGATGATAATATGCAGATCCTTTTCAGTTACTTTGGGACCTATATGAGTCGGCCAAACAGTAAAAGCTCGACATCCTCGTTCTCTCAGTGTCATTTCGGAGCACGTTTGGAGCAGTTACTAAGAAAAATTGTTGCTTGGAGGAGCACCGAGCAGCATTTCTCTTTTGAAACAGTTGGAAGCATTTAGAGCGTCACTTCCATCACTGGATGTGAATTATAACAACTGAGTGTCATACGATAATGTTTTCCGAAAATCACGTTGATTAACAAAAAAAGTATTTCACTCAAGATGATTGTAAATATGGGAGGCGATGATCTGTTCAAGCAGCTTGCGCAAGATGCATGCTAGCGAGATGGAGAGATAGTTACCGGGGGAGTGTTTGTTCCCGTCTTTAAATACGGTATGACCTTTTCAGTTTTCCAGTCGATGGGAATCTGACCAGTGAATAAATATTGTTGAAAATGTGACATAAAATATGACTGGACGAAGCGGATGTGTTTTTAGTACCTCAGAATGAATATTGTCGACGCCACACGATGTAGACAACTTTACACTGTTTACAAGCTGAGATATGCCTTCGACAGTGATACTGATAGGAGACATGAAGTAGTGCTCAAGGTGAGAGACGCAGAAAACTGATGAAAAATTTTCATTTGTAAAGACGGAGCGAAAAAAACAAACAAATTAAAGGTTGAAGCACATTCAAATGCAGAAACAAGAACATTATCAGTGTTATGTATTGTAACCATGTCATTACAATGATCAGGCGAAACGGCACGCCAGAACTTTCTGAGGTAAGTGTGCAAAATTGTAGTGAGATCAACAATAAAATATTTATTTTTTGCTTCACTAACTACTAGGCAGTAATATTTTAAACAGTCTTTGTATGTAGACCAGGATTCAGGAGTTCATAATTTTTCAGCAGAAGCCTATAACATTGTAATTTCTGTGAGATTTAACCATGGTTTGGATTTTGTCGTGATCGATATGAATTAGTGGAACGTATTTATCTATTAGGAGCGTCATAATATTTATCAAGGAAATACGGTTATCCTGAATATACCTGCTCGTGCATATGATAATAAATGTATTGTATAGAAATTATTTCATTTCAGCGTTCATTTAATCATAATTTTCTTTACTATAATCCCCGATTACCTTACGCTGGACACACACAAAAAACGTTAGTGGGTTATTACTTGAAAACAGTAGAAGGTTGTGATCACTAAAGCCATTTAGTTGCAAAACATGACCTACGGTATGTGTCTCTGTATCAGAATGAGATCTAAAATATTATCACGAGTGGGATCTAGAACAAGCTGGGCTAAATTAAGTCAAGACATAGCTCAATGAGTTCACATGAAGCACTGCACAATGAAGCCATGCACGACCAGTTAATGTCAAGCAAATTAAATAACCAAATAAGTACATTTTTCTTGTGTGAAACAGGTCAGGATACTGGAAATGCTTCTGTGAAGCTTGGATACAAAAATACGGTCGGAAGAAAATGGGCGATAGCCTACGTCCAATAATAATTTTTCAGATAAGGTAGGACAAGCGGCCAAAGCTAAATAAAGGGAAGTGTTAGTGACAACAAGAAAAGAAGCTAAAGTGGTTGCTTGGGCGTGTTGATGCGACATCGCGAAAGAGAAACAACACAAAAAACGAGGAATCAGACAAAGAAGGATTCTGACAGAGTGCTGTCTTGATGGCTTGTTTGATGGCTAACAGCAGACCGCCACTTCTTGACCGGTCATGGCGAAATGGAGTACAGATTGAAGTATAAGTAGCCTACGTCATCGTGTAGCCAAGTCTCGGTTAGTATAACAAAACAATAGATTTACGATCATCAAGATACGAATCAAGCAAAGCACGTTTAGGTATCAAGCTGAGAATGTTAGTAAATGATACCAAAAAAGAAGAGGTACATGAAGTAGAATATTAACACTGCGTGCACAGGCAGCTAGCTATCTAGCAGTTACGACGGCGTCAAAACAAGTGTCATAAATATATGTAGTATTATCGACATAAAGTTTGTCTACATTCAGTTTGTAAGGACGATTCCGTTCCCTAGAAAACTGAAGCAGTTTCCTGCGCGCTAGCGATGCAGCCTGCAAAAAATGTTTTCTAACAGAGATACCAGTATTTTTCAGCAGACCTGCAACGACGAGGATTGCTTGCTTGTCATTAAAAAACGTAAACTTAGCAATTGTCGGCCTACCTTTGTTTGGAGTAAATTCACCCAGCCGGTGTACACGTTCATACTGATAGCTCGTAGAGGTGATCGATATCTGAACATACGGCGATAATCTTAGTTTTAGACGTTTCCCAGCTTTCTTTGTCCTCGTCGGGAATTCGAAACAAACAAGTTGCACCATCGCATGCTATTTTCAAGTTCGTTATACTTTGGTACAACTACTTGAAGCTGATCAGAAATAGAGCTAATAGCACCATCGGCAAAGTTAGATGAAGGAGGAACGTTAGAAAGAAGCTTAGCTTCCAGAGTTGGCACTCTCTTAATGAAGTTTTTTATTTCATTATCAGCAGCTTCCCGCTTTTTTTAGCCCCATAATTTTGAAAATTATGATATTCTGACCAGTCTCATGCCTACACACTGTTTCAAGAACGATTGCAAGTGTCTTCACAACGTTAGGGCCGGGGTTTGACTCAATGTCACCTGAAAGCAACAACAATAACGATGCAAACTTCCGGCGGAAGTATGCCAGAAACAGCAATGTACGAAACATCTTAAGACGCAGGTAAGCAGGGCACGACACCGCAACAAGGTAATAATGGCCACTTTTTAAACTGTAAGTGTCTTGAAAGTAACCAACCTAGAAATACAACAGCGATAAGCGTCCCATCCTTTCAACGTTGTCGTGCCCAACCGAACTGGTGTTTGGCTGGCTCTTATATCCTACGTCATGGTTAGCGAGAGCTTCTGGGAGCGAACCATGTTTCTAGCCGCCAGTAGACAACGGAACCAAACTTAGCCATCGTTGCACTTTCGGAAACGGTGCGGCCAAGGTTCGACAATCCTTGAAGGCGGGGCACCGAAGAGTATAACCGAAGTGGCGCCCGCATTGTTGTTATATCCAGCGTCATTTACTGTGATGGCGTCCGTGAAAGAACCATGTTGCAGGACACCGGTATACAAAGAAACAAGCCGTGACCATCTTGCACGATCAGAAGCGGGAGCAGAATTACATGGCCAAGAACGAACGGCCCCGCCTCAAAAACGCACGTCGACAAGGCACTGGGAAACGTAACCTGGAAATACAGCAGTGGTAAGCGTCCCATCCCTTCAACAGCGTCGTGCCCAACCGTACTGGTACTTGGTTGGCTTTCAAATCTAACGTCATGGTTAACGAGGGTGTCTCGGAGCGAACTATGTTGCCAACCGCCAGTAGACGAGGAAACCAAACTTGGCCACCCTTGCGCTTTCGGAAACGGAGCCGGTTGATAAAGATGCAGCCAAAGTTCGAAAATCCTTGAAGGCAGGGCATCGAAGGGCATAACCGAAGTGGTGCCCGGCTTGTTGCTGTATTCCGCGTCATGTCCTGCGAAGGTGTCTGTGAATAAACCATGTAGCAGGCCGCCGATAGAAGAAGGAACCAGCCATGACCATGCTTGCACTATCGGGTGCGGGAGAGGAACCACACGGCCAAGACCAAGAGAGATCGAGAAAGATGTTCAGATACCTTTGTATTAAGGATTTTTGAACGACTGTAAGTCAAGATCGTTTGCATGAGTTAATAATAAAAGAGCGTAGGCGCGCAGACATCCGCGAAAAAGGAGAGATCAAGACTACACAATGGCCGAGCTCCGCAATGAGCTGTTTTCGAGATGTCACGGCGCATGCGCAGTTACCTTTGTGGGAAAGTCGCGAAACGCCTCTTGATCCCAAGAGCTTCCGCTCTGGTGAAACCGGTAGGCCCGGCTCTGCCTAAGCCCACCACAAGAGCACAAGAACATAAAAAAACGCGCATTGTTCATTTTTGTTCTCGTTTGTCGCGACCTCTCTTCATCATGGACAGGTTCCTTTTGAGGCAGTGAAGCCAGAGGTGCAGTCGCACTTCCGCATAACATGCCATTATCGCATACAATGCTCGCGTTGCATGCTAATTTTGTCCTCATTTATCAAGCAGCGTTTGGGTAAGACTAAATGTTTAAACTACAATATGACCAATATGTTTTGAACATGAGAATTGTTTAGGTAGGGAACCAATGTTAGAGCGGCATCTAGTTGAAGGTTAGTCATTCGCCCAAGTTGTAATGCGCTGGAACTTTGCTTGACACAGGTAACTGCAATTGCGTTAAAAAACATACTTCATAGGGAAACGCGTTCGGGAAACGGCAATTAACTACCGGCTCAAGTATTCTACAAAACAATTACGCTTCGTGATATCGAACAAGAACAACTTTTGTCCAATAAACATTTCATATTGGAAGTTAAGAAAGTGAGCGTAACTAGAAGGGAGGAGGAGGAAGGGAAGAAATGAAAGGCAGGGAGGTCAACCAGACGCATGTCCGGTTTGCTACCCTGCACTGGGGGAAGGGGTGAGGAGATTAAAGTAGAAGAGAGAGAGAAGTGAAGGGCAACGTGTGTGTAGATGCGACCTTGTCCATTGCACGCTTATAAGCGGTCGCGTAGTCCGGTCGTCTTTAGAAAACTTAGCAATGCCCACGTCGCTTTGCTGGCCAGCGACGCGTAGAGCCATGAGCCAAGTATCTTCTCTTCGGAAAAAGGTCTACTGTCTAGTGTCTCTAACGTTTCGCGTAGCAAGTTGCGTTCGCTCGCAAAACGTTCACATGAACACAGTAGATGTTCTATTGTCTCGTCAGTGTCGCACGATTCACATCGGGAGCTATCCGCCATTCCTATGCGAAAGGAGTACGCCTTTGTAAAAGCTACTCCTAACCACAGGCGGCACAGTAAAGTTGCATCCTGGCGGGAGAGGTCCGATTGAACTTGAAGCTTTCTCGATGGGTCCAATTTGTGTAGGCGGCGGTTCCTGAGACTGGGGTCACTCAGCCAAGTTTCCGACATGGTGTTAGCGAACGAGTGAAGGCCCCTTGCAGCGTCGGTTCTCGACAATGGAATTGGGGTTGTCTGGGCTTCTGCGTGGGCGGATCGGGCAGCATTATCAGCAAGGTCATTACCGACAATACCACAATGTCCCGGTAACCACTGGAACACCAAGTCATGTCCTTTCGATAAAACTTCGTGAATCACTTCTCTTATTTCATTCACAAGTTGTTGATGCTCCCTCTGTCGTAAAGCTGATTGCAAGCTCTGAAGGGATGCCTTGGAGTCGCAGAACACAGCCCATTTTTGAGGTCGGGCTTCCGCGATATAAAGTATAGCAGCACGTAAGGCGGCAAGCTCCGCTGCTGTGGATGTTGTCCTATGCGACAGTTTGAGCTTTATAGTGACCTGGTACGCCGGGATGACAACAGCACCTGTGGAGCTGTCAGCCGAGACCGATCCATCGGTGTAAATGTGGGTCCTCTGACCGTATTTTTCGTTGAGTAGCGACAATGTCACCTGTCGTAGGACCACTGTTGAATGATGGCTCTTGTTCGTTATTCCCGGAATAATGAGGCACACCTGTGGTTGTTGTAGGCACCACGGGGGTGACGCTGGTCTTGTTGCTGGAGTGAAGCCAAAAGGAAGGCATTCTCTATGGGCAGAAATAATCTTTGAAAACATCGCGAGTGGTCTTTGAAGTGGCAACACTGCGACATGGTGACCAGGAACTCGGCAGAGGTGTCTTATGTGGGCTCTCAAATTGTCAGTGGTGATGTATGTTCGAATTGGATGCTCTCTTGCAATCATAATTGTCCCGTAGGTTGAGGTGCATCGCGGCAATCCTAAGCACACGCGTAGTGCTTGTCCTTGCAAACTTTCGAGAGTGTGGATGTTCGTCTTGCACGTACTTGCCAGTAACGGCAAGCTGTAGCGCAAAAATCCCAGAAACAGTGCCCTGTATAGCTGCATCATTGACCTTATCGATGCGCCCCAAGATTTTCCGCAGAGGAACCGCATTATATGGACGATGGAAGTTAGCCTTCTCTTCAGGTAATTGCAGTGGGCACTCCACGAAAGGTCCCTGTCAATAATCACACCCAGGAAGCGATGGTTCTTCTGGTACGGAATATTTTGTCCATTGATGGTAACGGGGTATTGTGTCATGGCTCTGCGAGTAAACGCAACCAATGCACATTTATCCGTTGAGACTGAAAGACCTTGCTTGCGGAGATATGAGCATGTCAGGGTGGCAGCCTGCTGGACCCTTGCACGTACTTGTAGACGAGTTACAGCCGAAGTCCATAGACAAATATCGTCAGCATATATGGATATGAGGATGGTACTTGGTAAAATTTCACGAAGTCCTACCATCACGAGGTTAAATAAAGTGGGGCTTAATACGGCACCCTGAGGGACGCCACGGGAGGTATAGTAATTGGTGGTAGGTCCATCTGAGGTTTGTTATAAGTGCATGAAGATGGGCCACGTAAGAAGCGTATGCGAAAATAGCGTAACTAGAAGAAAATATACATTGAAAGGCATCTGTAATGAAACGTTCCATTGACTATTCCAAAACTCAATATTTCTGTAGTTTTTAGGGGAAACATTGGTTACGAAGTATATGTCCACATAAGTCTTACGTAAACGTATGTCAACAGTATGGGAAACGTATGGACGCTATATATATATGTACTCCATGAGAAAAACATATAAAATTCTCGGAATAATATAATGAACTTTTCAATTGGGGTACTCTAATCACAAGAAAAACGACATTATTCGCAGCAGCGAGCCCAGAGGACATAATGGGGCGTGTATTCAGATAAGCATATAGTAACGGTCACGAAAGTGGCTAAAAAATTAAAAAAAGCACCAGCACAGTTGAGATATACTCACAATGCCGCTTTTTCATATTCGAGTTATATGATATAACGTGCGCATTTACCAATGGGCGGACGAATGTTAAAAAGTGAGAGAGTACAGCTGCAATATACAAGCAGAGCGGCTTTTGTGTTTTGAGTTGGAATATCAGGACTTACCAATCGACATCGGCATTTTTATCGTTCTTGCAGGAGGTAGCCGCATGTGACAGCGTTGTTAGCGATGCCAACGTAAGCAGCACGCAAGTGAGTCTGAAACAATTCATTTTATATGATCTCCTTCCAAAGGAGCCTGCGCTAAAGTCAGTACGCCCAATTCCTCTGCAGCTATTGTTGGTATGTTACCAACTGTGACTTGTCTCGTACCGCAGCTTTAGCCTAACAAAACTCTCCACTCCGACATATATACTCTTCTGACGCTCAAAACGGCCAGAGAGATAACTCCTTTTGACATATCGGTGCAACACCCCCCGTGAACGTATTGCTTCTGAGGGGACATCAGCGCGTGATATCTGTAACGTGTCGATAGCCGCCATCCCATTTCCTTGAATAGAGGCTTGGACTAATCTAGATGTGCCGCGGAAATGAATTAATTGAGCACACGCATTATACGTTTCATTGAATATCAGCGTTTCCGCAAAACAAAAGTGCGCGTTATCATTGATGGCTTCACAATAACGACATTCTATTTGAGTAATTACGTTGCTGAAACAACAATACGATAATGAGATACGCCGTAATGAAGAGTTACGGAAATTTTGACCATCTGTCGTTCTTTGTCGTGCATTAACGTCGCACAACACACTAGAATATTTCACTCATCCAAATACGACCACCGCAGCCGACAAACGTATATTACTTATTTGTACTGTATAAAATCATGGGCATAAAAATACAGCATGTTAGTCACATAATTTAGTCGCGCATATACAGAGAGCAAAAAAGCACAACTACAGGACTGGCGCTGTGTGTTTCTTTGCTCTGTGTATGCGCTACTTTGCGGCTAAAATATGTCGCTAAGCAAGCACCAACCAGGCCAACGAACAGCCTTGTTATTACGACATAGTATTATTGCTTTTGCAGTAATAGAAGTCGCATCTCCATTACAGGGATGAGTGCCTTAAATACTCTTAAGATGTCTTACACTCCTATCAGACGGCTTACCTGACTTTTACAACGAATAACGTTAGGTGAACTTAATGTCATATTACCTGCCTCCTGCCTGACGACAAAATCAAATGCCGTTTAAAAATTATGTCCAGCGCCCATGAGCCATTGTTTTGAGAGAAATATAAGGAATCTAAACTTGCATTTCACAAGCTCTTATCTTTGAATAGAATTTTTTTTTGCTTAAAAGGCGGCTCCATGAATATAAGAGCAGCCATTTTACAGAACTGTACACAGCTGCACGACACAAATGAAGTCAAGCTAAGACCCAATCCAAAATCAAAACATGGCAGACGCTATGAGTGTAGGGCACAACTGACAATCATGCTGCAGAGACGTCACGACAGCACCTGAATTATTTAGCCACCACTTTGATCAAAAAACACGAGCGATCGAACTATAAGCAACAGTGGTTCAAGAAAAAATGACAACAAAGACCAAACGAAGCATGGCTGGTGTCCAGCATGTCCAGCCGCTGTGTTTGAAAGGAGCTGTATATTAAGGACGTTCACGCGTATAACCAGGTCGTCGAATCAGCAGTTAGTAGTTAGTAAATCTAGTAAGGAATAAAATAGTTTACGAATTTTCAAAGTTACATATACATAAGTAAATAGGAATCTCCATGGGAGGTTCTTGGCGTCGTGACTGCGCATTCGGTTTGTAATCGACTGCCAATGTGTGTATGAACTTATTTGGCCGAAAATATTGTTTTGGTCAAATGGCGTCATTTTCTTCATGTGAGAGCAAACACGTGACATTACAAACGAATGAAAAAGGGTTAGTTTAGGACTAGTTTTTTTCTTAGATACAATATTAATGAGAACTAACAGAAAATAATGCCAGGGAAAGTATAAGGGTTGTCATCAGAAGTAATTGTATTGCACAAATGTGAAGAACATTCGCTGTAAGTGACGATAAAGTTGCCACGTGACAGGTGTGTTAGCTTCTACCTTCACGGCATTCTATGCTGTACAATGACTCTCCACCATCGTGGTTGAGTATGGTGTATACTGTTGAATTATACTTATACTTTTTTTTTCTCGGAAACATCACATATGAGCCAATAAGCAAACCTCGAATAACCAAGAGTTCAGAAATCTATATGTTTATTGGGTAGATTAAGCGTTAAGACGAAAACAAATACGTCAAAATCCTTAGATTTTTTTCTACGTCTCATATTCCCGTAGAGGCAATCAGGTGAGCACTGCAGCGTCGTTTCTGTAACGTAGAAAATCAGAGAGTAGCGCTATCTATTAGGCTTATCATTGCAGATAACAGAGATAGCTAATGAGTTCGAGAGTCTACGTTTGACCGGGGTGGAACGCACGTGACAATTAACGCTTGAGGACAAGCACTGCACTCAATGGAATAATGGTTGATATCAAGATTGACAAAGCTTGTCACGTGAAGAACTCCAACTTGACACATGCTGGGTGCGTGCGGTCGCAAATGGAACAATATTGCGGGAGCTCCACAGGTAATGTAACAATAGAGCCAGCCACAACATTTCATTTCATTTCATTTATTTACTCTCAAGGCCGAAGCATTATATCTTGTGGATTGGCCGTTCTCTGCTCACGAGGATCACAAATGTTTTTCAAAGAGTGAGAAAAGCCTCCGATAGTGTAAGCGACGTACTCTGAAATGCCCCACAAGTAAAGTAGCGCTGTCAGTAGACCAGAGATCCTTACGACGTGGTCGCCCCTGTCAATTTAAAGGCAACAATAGGAAGCCGAAGAAATCTTATCTAAAAATCTCGCATACCTGAAACCTTGCGCTGTGCGAGGTGTCACTATAAACTTGCGTTGCGTTATCACCAGCCAAGTACAATCAGCCATATACTGTATTTTCTCGCACATAACCCGCTCCCGCATAAGTATTTACAAACCCACTTTTTAAACACGTTTAGCAAGTTTTTTTTTTTGCTGTGGGCTATATGTGAGAAAATGCGATATATATAGGCAGGCATAGTGGAAAAAGTGGCCTTAGCGTTGCAAGCAGTGAAATAGCCCTATCGGAAAAATTGCCATGGTGGATACTGGAAAACATGGTGGGCATAGTGGAAATAATAGTGGGCATGGTGGAAATTGTGATGGATATGGTGGGACGTAGTGGAAAATATGGTGGATATGCCGGGACATACTGGGTGATATGGTGTACAGATGATGGGTAAAGTGGAAATGATGGTGGAAAGCAGGGGCTAGATAGTGGGCAATAATGGGACACTCTGCCCACCATTGCGATAATGCTGGGAAACCCTAAGCATATGGTGGGTGGTGCTTATTATGGTGGGCTACATGGTGTACCAAGCTGAGAAGCTCTGCCCACCATCGCGATAATGCTGGGAAGCAGTAAGCAGATGATGGGTGGGCTTATAATTGCGGGCAATTTATATAGTGTACCAAGCTGGGATCTGTACACTACATGTTCTACCACCGTGATTTCCACCAAAGGTTAGGCCTACCGACTGAGCCCGTACAATTGTGTTATCCGTGCTTCCGGGTTTCAGAATACACGATTTTGACGATTAAGTATGACAATACAGCGCAGCCATGGCATCAATTAACCTAAATGGAGCATTTTTCATTGTGTATGGTGTCCGCTCAAGAAGCAACAAACATCGATGTGACGCGATTAAAGCAGTTCCAGAGAACGTAATTAAGTGTCTTGTCACCGACAGCCACCACGTCGCACTCGCCGGCACTTCTCTAGCTTTTGTACGAGAACTCAGACGTGGCAATTCGTATGCTTGGTGAAACAATAGGATAGCGTAATGTTTCCGGCACACTGCATTCGTTTTGGCCAAGCCGTTATGTAGTTGTTGCTTTAGCGAAATTAAGAGCTACAGAATTTCACTGGCATGACCGCCCTCTACATTGCACGAAAAGCTTTCCAATACTCAATCAAATAAATTAGGCGGGCGTATCTATAGAATGAGCCTAGAAGCGTCATAAAGCGTGAGCAGATGTCGCCCTTTAGAACGAGCGCGAAACGGATATTAAACTTGGCAGACCCCGCCTGTAAACTGTTGCTGCTCCCCAGTCCACTAGATTTTTTTTTCTTGAAGTTGTGAATTGTAAAAAAAAAATAGCACTAGTGCCATTAACATAGTGGCAATCGTTACAGGCCGCAGTTGCTTGTGTTTAATAAATGTGCAATTATAGTAGCAAGTGTAGATCTTGTCTATGTTGTGTACACGACAAACATAACTTAAGTTGAACCGTAAGTTTGTATGCCAACTAAGTACTTAACACACAAGCAACGTCATGTTGGTGTGGCGCAGTCATTCTTTCGCCGGCACTCGCACGCGTCGGACGCAGGAATCATGGGCTCCCGTGGAGCGGCAAAAGCGGTCCTTGGTGGCCGCGGAAACAGGATTACAGACGAAAGTGACAAGGATTATGAGATCATCTTGCCGAATCTGCCAACAGGTCGTATTGTTTTGAACACAGTGTTTTTGCACGGTGATATTCGAGTGAGGCCTTTCAAGGTCGAAGATTTCCAAGATGCCCTGGACAAGGAGCGTCTGTTTCCCGACGTAATTGCATTGGGCGCCTACCAGATCAACCATGTGTGGGCCGTCACCTTTAACAGCCAGGAGGCGACGAAGAGGTTGACTGATTTGAAAGAACTCCAGGTCAAGGGACGTCGCTGCCTCGTTATCGACCCTCAGGAGCAGAAGGTGAGGCTGCGGCTTCACTGGCTGTTACACGGCGTTTCGGACGAAGATGTCCGCACGGCGTTGGCAGCGTTCGGGAAAGTTACAGAAGTGACCCGGGAACGCTGGCGTGTGGAAGGAGTGAATGAGAAGAATTCGACGACCCGCACTGTTTTCATTAAGCTGAAAAGCGGTATGAAAGTCGAGGACCTGGCTCATCAGATACGAGTCGCCGGTGAATTAGCCTTAGTGGTAGCCCCAGGTCGGCCTATGCAATGCCTGCGTTGCAGCGGAACAGGACATGTGCGTCGCGAGTGTAAGGTGCCTCGGTGCTCTCGCTGCCGGCGTTTCGGGCATGGGGACGCGGAATGCGTCCGTTCGTACGCCATAGTGACCGCGTCAGCGGAGGCCGAAGATGCGTCGGAACACATTATGGACGTGACAGAAGCAGAGGACGCGGCTGAAGGTTGCGGAGATCAAGTCGCGGAAATTCGAACTGCACATCTGCAACATCAGTAGACGAATCTACACCGGCACCTGTGGACACTCGACCAGGTTCTGCAGCTGTATCGACCGAGACAGCTGACAATGCAGTGACAGACGCAGGCTGTGAAGTAGCCGGAGCGTCTGCCCATGTGTCGGAGCAAGGCCAAGTTGCCGATGGTGCCTCCTGTAGCGATGGTTTCGACATGAAGATAGACGGAAACACGTGCAACGCCAGCCGCGTCTCTTGGCCCAGCGGTGCCGTTTCAGCCATTAAAAGACCATTGGAAGAACCTGTGAAGACGGGAGACAAGAACAGTGCAAGTAGCGTGGAAGAACCACCGGCAAAGACGCCAACTGGTAGACGCACCAGCATGAGAGCAAGAGCTGGTGGCACCACGGACAAGAAAGCTGTGAACAATTCAGTTCTACTGTGCAGTGAAACCGGGTGGTCGGACGGTCCTGGAGGCGTCTAGCGTAGCGCTAGACATGCAAGGTAAGCGCCATGCTCCGGGCCTAACTCCTCCACATGGTTGTAATGGCGCCTCAAGTATCATTTAGCTTCGCCACGCTGAATGTTAGAGGCTTGGCTTCAAAGAAGAAGCAAAGCCAAGTCTACCGGTTGTTATTGGAAGAAAGTCTGGATGTGCTTGCTGTGCAGGAGACGAAAGTTGAAGGCGAGGAGGAGACTGGGAGCATGGTGCTTAAGTTTACATCACGGTATTTTGCCACTGTGAGCCAGGCCGTAGGCAAATCAGGGCGATGTGTTCTTTTTGTTAGAAAACTGCCAGGATTAGTCATAGAAAATGTCTTTTCTTGCTCGTCAGGCCGAGTAGTATGGTGTTATATTGTTTATTGTGACACTGAATGGCGAATTATATGTGTTTATGCTCCAACTATTGGCCAGGAAAGATCGGGTTTTTTTTCCAATTTACGACAACATATGTGTACCGGTAGGAAAATCTTATTGGTGGGTGATTTCAACTGTGTCTTGAATGAAAGTGATAGATCAAGCAGGCGCAACGTTAAAGATAGAAGCAGTGATGTCTTGGCACAGGTGATTATTGAACACGAATTAGTAGGTGTAGCGGAGTGTTTGCATAGCTCCCGAGATGTTAAGTATACCCACTTTCAAGGCACAAGTAATGCCCGATTGGATCGACTTTACCTTACTGCAGATGCGATATCCCAATGTAGCAGTTATAATGTTGTCCCTGTTTCCTTCTCCGATCACTGTCTTGTAAAATGCAATATAGGGTCAAAAAAAAGAAAGGAACGCCTTTTCTTGGGAACAGTGGAAAATGAACTCTAACCTCTTAAGGGATGAGTCGTTTAGCGCATCAGTTATTAAAGAAATAAGTAATATTAACATAGAGTGTATGGACAAAATAGGAGAAGAATGGGAGCAATTCAAGCAGCGAATCAAAATAAAAGCAATAGAGAGATCTAGCGTTTTATCTTTTGAATCTAACAAGAATGAGAAAGAGCTTAGACGGACACTTGAGAGACTAACAGCTCTTGAATGTGAAAAACCTAGAGTATATGGTGACGATTTGCGGAGTATCAAAGAGAGGATAGAGGTATATGAGGAGGAACGCTATCGCGGAGCGCTAGTGCGAGCCAGAGAAACATCAATGACTGTGGATGATCGCCCGACGAAGCGAGCGCTTGGATTAGAGATGAGTCATGCCAGACGAAATCATATAGATGCCATTGAAGACAACGGTATTGAAGTTTCAGACAATGAGAGCATAGGACGAGCGTTTGGCAAACACTACGAAGGACTCTTCGCTGCCACGCCCATTCATTCAGAGGCATTTAAGCAGGAGTTCCTTATCAGAATGCCGAAGTTGTCAGATAACACCAAATCAGCTTTAGAGCTATCTATAACGCCAACGGAAGTAGAAAGAGCTATAGATAAAATGAATCCTGGTAAATCTCCAGGGCCGGACGGGCTTAGTGCTTCGTTTTATAAGGAGTTCAAAAATGAATTATCCCAAGTACTTGCAGACGTCTTCAATCAAGCTTTTAAACTTAATGGCCTCCCTAGGCCCTTTAGTGAAGCACATACAGTTTTGATACCTAAGACAGAACACTCGGAGAAGTTAAAATTAGTTTCTTCGTATAGACCGATATCACTAACTAATTGTGATTACAAAATTTTAATGAAAGTACTAGCACGGCGACTTCAAGGGGTAATCAAAGAATTGGTAGGGCCTCACCAAACATGCGGGATTATGGGACGCTCCATTGTGACTAATATACACAAGATGCGCTGCGTGCTCGAGTGTAGCGATGCCAATCAAGTAGGGGTAGCCATTCTACAGATTGATCTCGAGAAAGCTTTTGATTGTGTTTCCCATAACCTTCTGCTTGCCATTCTTGACCATGTCAACGTTGGTTTCGTAATCAGAAATGGAGTATCTATGGCATACCGGAACTGCACAACCCGACTGGTAATCAATAAGACGCTAGGAGATACAATTAACATAAAGCGTTCTGTCCGTCAGGGCTGTCCCCTGAGTCCCCTTCTTTTCAGTTTATATATAGAATTGTTGTGCTTAGCAATAGCTCGAAACAGTTGCATTCGTGGCTTTAGATTACAAGAATCCGAAGTTAAAATTTTGGCATATGCCGACGATGTGGCTGTTTGTTGTATAGATCAAGATAGTGTTACCACTACCATCAGTGTGGTTAAAAGGTTCGGCAAGGCAACTGGCAGTCTAGTAAACTGGGAAAAGTGTCTGGGTTTCTGGCATGGAGAGTGGTTGTCAAAACCAGACTATTTTGCCAATGTTAAATGGGTGACCACACCTGTCAAGTACTTAGGGGTGCCACTGAAATTTTATAAAGATAATGAGAACTACTGGCAAGAACAAGCGAAAGAAATCCGGACGAAAGGTAATAGATGCGGCGGTAATCATCTGTCAGTGTTTGCTAGGGCGACTGTCTGTAACCTTTTTTTTGCCTCAAAACTTTGGTATATGATGCAAGTATTGCATTGTTCAAGGGCAAACATACAGAAGTTCCATCGCATTTTCGCAGTGTTCGTGTGGGCTTCGAACTGAGAGAGATGCAGTCGAACTAATTTGTTTCGAAAAGTGAAACACGGAGGGCTTGGTTTAACACATCTTTTCATACGCCAAGTCGTAAATAGGTTCTTTTTTTTTTCGCTACACAAGGGACCCTTTCTTACGTACTGTGTGCCAAATGAGTCTGATGCGGGCTTTACCTGGATATGTGGTTAGCACGAATGACATGACCGGTGCTGTGCGCGGGTATCTTAAAGAGGTTATTCTAAGTGTGTGGTTTTTATCTGTTAGATTTTCCAATGAATATTTGTTTTCAGTGACTCGGAAGAAGTTGTACAAAGATGTATGCGATGTTGTTTTACCTGAACCGCTGTACTGTGCAATGTATGCTGGAGGTGAAGGGAAGGATGTGCTAAAACGAGTGAAGAGAATGCAAGTGGCTCCTGGCACGAAGTCTTTCTTTTTCAAGCTGCACACAGGTACATTATCAGTCAGGACATTTCAAGCAGACCGTGGTTTTTACTTACCTTGGGGGACAAATTGCCTTATCTGTAAAAAACCAGAAAATATTGACCATGTTTTCTTACATTGTTGGGAGGGATTATATTTTTGGAATGTACTTCAAATGACGTTACAGAAAGAATTACCTTTAAATTCATATGGTATAAGATTTCTGCCAATAGTGGACGAAGAGGGAATGCCTTTTGATTTGATTATGCTGTGTGTACTTCACTGTTTATGGCGGGCCCGTATGGCGGGTTACTATCGCGATCAGGATGCACGGCCTGCACGAATGTATTTCCGTGAATGTATGGCCAAGTATGTTGAACTGCAGAAAACTCAGGAGATTTTACCTGAGTGGTTGTCGAGGGTGGAGCCCTTGGCAGCACTTAGGGAATTTTAAATTTCTGTCGGACTGTTACTGCTTGTTTTTGTTCTGCTTGTGGTTTAATGTATGCGCCTGTAAACAGGCAATAAAGCAAAAAAAAAAAAAGTGTGGCGCCGTGGTTAGTGTCCTCGAGTGGGAATCCGCAGGTTGCACGTTCGATCCTCCGTGGCAACTTTTTTTTTTTTACGGGACGGGTGTTTTTTATACCGTTTTTATAGAATTCTTTTTTATATTTTGTGGCAGCTCGTCACGGTGATTCTGACGTCATTTCGCGCTAAAGCGTTGCCTGCACTGCAGCACCCACCATACCCACCATGCGCCATGGTGGGCGTTTCCCACCATTCACCCACTACATTAATCCACTATAATGGTGTGTGGTGGTTTACACCATGCCCACCATTCGTTTTTTTCCGATAGGGAGAATTCTCTGTCCTGTCGTGATATATATATATATATATATATATATATATATATATATATATATATATATAGTCATGACTAAAATCCGTCATGATAACCGAGGACAACGAAGAAATGAGCACGAGGAACAACCCCTACTGAGATCTGAACACGACGTAGGATCTTCCGTTCTGGCTTGCGATCTGTAACTACAGACCTTGGTTTTTTTCTTGTCGCACCGGACTGCTGTCTTCTGTTATTTTCCGCGTTGCGACATTGCTGGAGGTGCTGCACTTCAACGCCTGATGTTCAACACTCCTCCACTGAGCGGCATTACCAGTCAGATCCCGCAACCCGTTCCTCAAGTGCACATGTCTCTCCACCGCTACAGTAGCTGACGAGGCCTTAGCCCCGAAGTAAGCTTGGAATATCCTCTGCTAAGGACTCCATCTGGAGAAATATGACAACCGCCAGCGCTTCCCAGTTGACCGCTGAGCCGCCTAGGGCTCCAGAGACGTTCGAGGGGGAGGCTTATGAAGACGTCGAGGATTGGCTTGAACAGTATGAGCGCGTCGCCAAATCAAATTATTGGTCAATAGACCTCAAGCTTTCGCGTGCTTACTTTGCTCTGGCAGGCAGTGCTCATACATAGTACGAGAACAGGGAAGCCAAACTGACTTTCTGGGATGAGTTTCGGAAGCAGGTCATCGAAACCTTCGCAAACTGTGATCGTCGTGATTTGGCTCAGCAGCTGATCGAATCGCGCATACAGAAGCCTAACAAGAGCATCGCCATGTTCGCGGAGGACAAGACGCGGAGGACATGACGCGGAGGACATGACTGTTCCGTCGAGCTGACCCGGAGATGCCTGAAGCTAAAAAAAACTGCAGCACTTGATGAGAGGTGTAAAGGAACAACTATTTGCTGGTCTTTGCAACCCGCCAACTACTGTAACGAAATTTATTGAAGAGGCTTCAACAATCGAGCGGGCTCTCCAGCAACGACACGGCTACTACGATTGATTTAACAACGCATCTATCAGCGTTTATGCCATGACTGCTCTCTGTGTGAGCTAATTCATGAGGTAGTTAGTGAGGAGATCCGTAAACTGCTTGTTTCTCCGCAAGAGCCAGCTGTGGCTTCCGTAGCAGAAGTCGTGCGGCAAGAAGTCCGCCAGGCATTGTCGCTGCCCGGACCACTAGCAGACCAGCGGTCTGTAAGCTACACGTCGGCCGTTCGTCACCCTATTCCAGTGACAGAAAACTCATCGCAGCGTGCGTATTACAAAGTCACCACTGGGCCTTACAACGAGCTCAACGTACAATGCAATGCCGCCGACTCTACAGCCTGCTCTGCCTATGGAAACATCGCCGCCTCACCTTCCGCCAACATCCGCAACTTGGTCGCAGATGATGCCTACCAGTTGACCAGAAGTTCGTAGAACCGACTTGTGGCGCACGGTTGACCGCCATACACTATGCTTCAATTGCGGAGAACCAGGCCTTATTTAGCGCTTTTGCCCGTACCGTGGCTATATTTATCGGACCTTTCCACCAACCATCCTTCGTGCTTGTTTTAATGACCGACGTACCCGCTATGAATGGCCACAAGAACAGCCCCTCGATATACCGTATCGTCGACCCCGCTCTCCATCGCCTACACAAAACTCGCCGCTCCGCCGCAGTTACGCTGATGTGGCCCGGGGCAGATCTCCAAGCCCTCGTCGGGGAAACTAACTGCAGCGACCTTTGGGGGGAAGGTTGCCGATCGTCGTGATACACCCCCGACGTCTTCAGTACCACGCCAGCCAACGGAATACACGACGGTCGATACGACGAACGATACGACGTCACTAACTTCAAAAGAAATCGTAAGTGCAAACCTAGACGTTTGCATAGACGAGCATTGAGTTACAGCGGTCATAGGATACTGGTGCGGACTATTCTATTATTAGCAGAAAACTCGCCAACTGCCTAAAGAAAGTAAAAACCGTATGGACTGGGCCCAACGTAAGAACCGTGGGAGGTCAATCGGTAACGCCATCGGGGAAATGCACCACTCTAATTAATATCGGCAATTCAGATTTCGTTGCTACATTTGTAATCTTATCACAGTGCTGCAAGGACCTGATCTTGGGTATGAATTTCATTCGTGAGTATGGTGCCATTATAAACATTCCTGAGAGATCAGTTTTGTTTTGGATGACACCAGGTCAGATTTTGGATGAACTCTGCGAAGATCAGCAACCTAAAGCTCTACATGTTTCCGAAGAGGACGCGTCGATCCCACCACGCTCAAATGCGCTAGTGGCCATAAAATGTGACGTGCCAGGCAACTGCGAGAACCTCGCCGAGCAATTCTGACGTTGCTATTCAGCCATCGATTGTCTGTTGCAAGAGGTCTCGTCAACCTAAAATGCGGACACACACATGTCCTCATTACGAACTTCAGCACTAAGCGCCGGCATCTTAGGCGAGGTACGGTAGTCGCGTACGTGGAAGAGTTCGCCAAGGTGATTGCCTGACTGTTGAGCAGGATGAATCAACTGACCTGCCGCCCGTACCTCTATTCGTAGATGTCGGCCCAAGTTTACTACCAGCACAGAAGAAAAGCATCCTAGAGCTTATTAGCGAGTTTTCAAGACTGATGTTTCTCTTCGACTTCCAGGGTTCGTCAAACACCGCCGACAAAGCATCGAATTATAATGAATGACATGACAAGACCCATAACGCCCAACCCGTACCGGGTAGCTCCACGGGAACGAGAAGCTTTTTATTTTTTATTTTTTTTATTTTATTTATCATATACTGCGAACCATTTAAGGTCCAAGCAGGAAAGGTACAGCAAGTTCAAAAGTAAAATAAAGGTACAACAAAGTTACAACAAAATTGATACTGGTATACACGAAATGTAAGAAAAACATAGCAATCACCATCAAATTATACTTGTTTCCAGAGGGCTGAGTACACCCACTGCAACACAATCCATAAGCAAAGCACCACACTCTTAGGCACACAACAAGTTGTTAAACAAGTATTGTGAAAGCCAGAAAACACAGGGCGCATTTCATGGTGAAAAGGAAAGAAGAGTAGAGTTTCGGGGCAACAAATTCCACTCAGAGATTGATTTCGGGAAAAAACAGTGTTTGTATAAATTAGTTCTTGCGAAAATTGGCTTGATGCTACAGCTGTGTTTGTGACGGGAAGGCCTGGAAGAATCATTTGCCATGTAGTTTTCTGGCTTTATTTCGAGTTTAGAAAAATATATTAGACGGAGTAAGTTAAGTCGAGCAGCTCGTCGTCTGTCCTCAAGAGGTTCAAGATTTGCCAACTGCAACATCGCAGAGGGGGAATCGCGGCGTCTATACCTACTGTAAATAAAACGGGCTGCCAGGCGCTGAATTTTTTTCTATCTTTTGTATATTGCTTTTTGTATGAGGGTCCCATACTACGGAGAAGTACTCCAAGGAAGGCCTTACCATTGTTTTGTAAGCTTTAAGCTTTAAGGAACTGGGGGCATTAGCTAATCGATGCTTTAGAAACCCTAGTTTTTTACGTGCGGAAGAGCATGTATTTACTATATGGGTTGTCCAGTTGAGGCTTGAGGTAATTGTAACACCCAAATATTTATATTCTTTGACTTGTGTAATCTGTGACCCTTTTGTATCATATTTAAAGTGAAACTTGTTGATTTTGTTGGTGATACACAAGTGAGCAGTTTTTTCTAGATTAATTACCATGTTCCACTCGGAACACCAAGTTTCCAAGTTACCGATGTTTCTGTTTAAAACTTGTTGATCTGCCGTTGAGTTTATGACTTTGAAAAGAATGCAGTCGTCTGCGAACAGTTTAACTGATACGCTGGTATCTATTGCTTGAGCCAAATCATTAATATAAATGTTAAATAAAACAGGACCGAGTACGGACCCCTGCGGTACTCCGGAAAAAACGTCTAAGAAACGCGAGCGCGAACCCTCAATTTCTACGTATTGTTTACGGTTTACTAGGTAAGATGTGACCCAATTTGTTATACCTGAAGGAATGCCAATTGACTTCAGTTTATTTATTAATTTTTTATGGGAACTTTGTCGAACGTCTTCGAGAGGTCAAAAAAATCACGTCAACCTGGCTACCAGCATCTAGAGCCTTCGCAAATTCATTAATTGTAGTTAATAACTGCGTAGTAGTAGAAAGACCTCGTCGGAAACCGTGTTGGTGCTCAGTGAGAATATTTTGGGATTGAAGAAAGTTATTGAGGTATTTTGCGATAATATGTTCCAGCAGTTTACAACAATGACAGGTGAGAGAGATGGGCCGATAGTTTCAAAAATTGAGACGGTTACCCTTCTTATACACATGAGTCACACGTGCAATACGCCAATCATCAGGTATCGCACCAGACGAAACGGATTTCTGCAAAATGACTACAAGGAACCTGGCTAACAGTGTAGCATAGCGTCTGAGAAATGCGGAAGGGATATCGTCAGGGCCTGTCGATTTTTTCGGATCCAATCGCAAAAGCAATTCTGTGACACCTTCCAAAGAAATCTGAATGACACCACAATCACCATTTTCACAAACAGCCCCGTTGAAAGGATCTGACGTTGAAAACACACTTTGGAAATACTCGTTAAACACCTCCGCCACTTCTCTTGGATCAGTAAGTACCCGATCACCCTTGGCGATTTGATCAAGCCTCGTGCCACCCTTATTCGATAAAAATTGCCAAAATTTAGAGGGACTTTCGAATACAAAACGATTGAGTGTCACATTAAAGTAGTGATCCCTAGAAGCAGCTAATTTGGACTTTAATGTAGCCTGTAAATCAAAAATGCCTGCTTGAGCAGCATTGGAATGTTTCCGCAAGCGTTTTAATTTGCGCTTCACATGAATTATTTCTCTATTTATCCACGGATTCGTCCTGCCAACTTTTTTCACTTTATCTGGAATAAAATGCTGGATACAGAAATGACAGTGCGCTTTGAACTTTGTCCATAATGTATTGATGTCATCACTATCATCAAACAAAACAACGGCTTCCTCGAGATAATTAGTTATATTTACATCATCTGCAGATGTGTACTGCTTTATAGTAATAGGTTTGTATTGGGGTGGGTTGGATTGACGTGGGAGCAATGACGTAAAGTATACCAGTTTATGATCTGAAATTCCCTCACAAATATCGGTGGTAATGTCAGTTATAGTTGAGGAGCACAAGACGAGATCTAGAATCGAAGACGTACAGCTTGTCACCCGAGTGGGAAGTAAAACGGTTTGGGTCAGATTAAACGCCAAGAGCATGTCCAGAAAAATTTCAGAATTCGGTATGTCTGTTGGGCCGCACTTTAGCGTTTCCCAATTAATACAAGGCAGATTGAAATCCCCAACAACTAAAAGAATTTGGTTGCGATACTGATTTAGCTTGTCGTAAAGTTTTAACAAGAAATCTGGCTCAGCATTGGGTGGTCTGTACAGACCTACGACGATGATTTGGTTTCCTAAAAATTCACATCTGCAAAGCACACTTTCGTGGTCGACATCAATCTCGGGCAATTGATATGACGGCACACCACTTTTGACAAGAACTGCAGTCTCACCGCCCCTTGTTTTGCGATCCTTACGATAGCACGTATATGAAGGCGGAAACACGCAACTATCTCGATCGTCAGGGTGCAACCAGGTTTCTGAAATTATGGCTATGTGAGGGTCATAGGATAGCAGAACATGTTCAAACTGTTCTTGTTTGTTCCGCAGGCTCTGTGCATTGAGGTTTATCAAACGAAGCCGCTTGTGCGCTAAGGTTTGCTCGTCATTGTGATGTCAATCTTCTGAGCGCGCAGCGCTGCGCAACAGTTTCCTACGGTTTTGATGCTCGTCCCATACGTAGACGTCATAATTGATGTAAAACTTATCATAAACTAAGTACGCCTTATCACCCTGACTTCTGTTGTCCTTTACTGTTTTCCAGAGCTTTTTTCGTAGCTGAAGTGCTGCTTGCGAGTAGTCGTGAGATATTGATACACCCGAATCTTTTAGTATGCTACACTTCTTGAAAAGCAAAAGTTTTTCGTTGTGATTGTACAACCGCACAATGACCGGCCTTGGGCGTTGTTCATTCACCCGTCCAATTCTATGAATGCGCTCCACGGAAGTAACTGTGACCTTTAGGATGTCTTGGAAAACTTTAGAAACAACTTTGTCTTCCAAAATTTCTCTGTTTTCGTCTGGTCCTTCCGGTATGCCGAATACGACCAAATTATTCCTTCTTGAACGATCTTCGTAATCGACAAGCTTTTTGTCTTCTCCTGTCAGAGCCTTTTCTACGCGCTCTATTCTTCCCTCCAGTTTCTTTATTTTTTCTTCGTTCGCCTTTGATACCTTTAATACTTCGTCTAGTTTGGAAAGTTTTTTGTTAACCTTTTACTTGCCAATGTTCCAAAATTGGAACATACGAAACCTAATTTTTTATTTCCTCTCCAATATATCGCATATTAATATTATAAGTTCACGCATACTCATTGATGCTTGTGAAAAACATAGCAGTTTTAATTTCTATTATGAACCTACGGAAAATCATTAGATAAATTTTTAAAAACATGCATATTTGGCGCTCCTTGACCACCAGATGTTTGTTGCACTATTCCGATGGAAAAAGTAATGTTGCAGTGAGCAAAGCAGAACTAAAATATCGGCAAATAGTTCGGGATTACGTGACAATACAATAAAAAAATAACAAAGACAATCTAGTTTTCAGCTTGAGAGCTTTGTGCGGATGTTCCTTTTTTGGAACATTGGCGTTTCACAGTGTCAAACGCAGCGTAGACGCACGCGAGCATTTCGCCTCGTTCTTTTTCTTTTTCTGCCTTGTCGATGGCGCCCGCTGGGCAGCGCTTGGCATAAACTTGAACATAAGCTTTCCTGGGCATCATTTTGAGTTTGCCAGACACGTGGAAAGAGCAGCATTGAACTACAGTGCCTAGCTACATCAATCCCTGTGAATGTAGGTAGAAAACTACCTTGCAGCTGGTTTTCTTTTTCTAGTACTGTGCTTTACACCGCAATAACTTTCGTTGTAGGTCATGGCACAATGCTTCCTCACTTTGGAGGCAGCAATTGACCTTTTGTTTAGCCTTCCCGGTGACGAACGCGAAGGTGCGTCTGTATGCCAATTGCCGCCTGTTGAAGATGGCAATATTACTGACGAGGAACACGTGAACGAAAACGACTTTTCTGAAGTTGTTCCCGATGATGTTTGCTGGCACGTTGAAGTTATGCAGTGCAGCGATGAAGACGTTGATTCGTCTACTGCATGTGCGAGTCCTGAGCCACGACGAAAGAAACCAGCGGGGCGGCAATTTACTGCTGGAAAAGGACGCAAAGCTTCAACGAACGCTCGGAAAACAAATACTTCAAAGCGCTCCCATACACCAGTATGGGGTGAACATGCCACAAGAACCGGTTGTTGTCCACTGAAGAGCTTGAAAAACATCGAAAAGGAAGAAAGAGGATCTTTCTACTACAAGTGTGACGGGGCAGTCTGCGCATGCAGGTGGAATGACAATGCAGTCGTCACAGTTTCATCTAACCACCTCAGTCAAGAGCCTGTTGGAAGTCCGAAACGCTCCTCACGACGCTCAAACAAAAAGGTGGACATTCCTCAACCATAATTGATCAGAAAATACAATTAGGGCAGGGGTGGAGTAGATATAATGGACCGCCTCCTCGGAAGCTATCGACCAAGACTGAGGAGCAAGAAATAGTGATGGAACCTTTCCAGCAATGGTTTGAACATAGCTGTCGTCGCAGGATGGCTCCTCCACTGCGAGATTCACAAGGGTAGTGATGCCACCATGACGCACATCGCCTTTCGGCGGGATGTCACCATGTCCTTGCTGCAGCTCAAGCAGAAACTCACTGTAAGACCTGGACCCTGGGTTCATCCGAGATATGAGGACAGAAACACTGATGGCCACTACATCATCTCAACGACTCAGGGAAGGTGCGCGGAATGCAAGAAGAATACAATGAATCAGTGCCAGCAGTGCAAAAAGCAGATGCACAAGAAAGGCTTTGCCGCTTACCACGGTTTGTGATTTGCTTGCTCACTGTATTACAGCCAGTAGTATGAAAGAAGAAATTTTCATAAAGTGTTGTTATAAATATCTATGCTTTTCAGAGACATTGTATGACGCTAAATATTATTCTTCCGTTATCCTGAATGAGAAAACCCGACTGAAAAGTCAATAAAAGTTGTTCCAGAGAAAATGTGTGTTTTGCATATGGGAAATGCCAATGTTCCAAAAATGGAACATGCGAAAAAACATGCTTAGTCATTGTGAATGTGGCTGGATTTTTTATCATAGTTAATTTAGAAGGCCAATGCACATTATCAACATAAATTTCAGTTTTTTTCCTATTGCTTCATAGTGCGGCATTTAAAAGGTTAATGTCTGAAAGTATGGTGTCGCGTTTCTTTTGTTCCTCTTTAGATTGTTTTAGTTCAGCTAGTATACTATTTATAAGTTCCTCAAGATCTGGACCAGGGTTGCTCTCCATATCACCACACAGCAAAATCGTTAAGACAGACCAGCAATCGTCAACAATTTGGGCACATTGCCGAGGGCACGGCAGAATCAAAAGCGCGTAGCAACTAGTACGGACAGATGAATTAGGGGTGTGAAAACTGACCTGCACGACAATCCATGCAAGCTTAGACATGTTGTTCTGAAGAACGTTGCCGTGCCCTCTGAGGCGGAAGGCGAAATCTTGGTGCTTTATACTCGGCTCCACTGACGTCACCGATGACTGAAGCCAACGGCGTGGTTCACTGGAGACGAGGGTGCGTAGCTGCGATGGCGACGGTGGTTTCCACGTGCCTGGAGCGCGATCCAGCGGCGCATGCCCAGAGTGGGATGGCCGTCCAGTATCAGGCAGCGGACCAGGCTTCACAAGAAGAAACACCTGCACGACAATCCATGCAAGCTTAGACATGTTGTTCTGAAGAACGTTGCCGTGCCCTCTGAGGCGGAAGGCGAAATCTTGGTGCTTTATACTCGGCTCCACTGACGTCACCGATGACTGAAGCCAAGTCGATGTAATTAAGGAGCGGGTATTGGCAAATAGAAGTCGATGAAAAAAATCGCGAAAAAACAGCATTCGTGACACCCGATGGCCTTTATAAATTTAAGGTACTTCCCTTCGGCTTGTGCTCAGCACCGGTAACATTTCAGAGGCTAATGGACACCGTGTTATCAGGCCTCAAGTGGCAGACGTGCTTAGTGTTTGAAAAATTGAATTGCTGCACAAACTTGAAGAAAAAAACAAGAGAGACAGGAAAGAGCGCAGTGTATAGTGTATTTGGATGACGTCATCGTATTCTCTGCTACATTTGACGACCGCACTAAGCGAATGCACGCAATATTTCAAGCTATACGTTCTGCAGGACTAACGCTTAAACCGGAAAAATGCCACTTTGGCTTCGAAGAGCTTTTGTTCCTTGGGCACCTGGTTAGCAGTGAAGGAGTGCGGCCTGACCCCGAAAAAATAGTAGCAGTTGCAAATTTTTCAGTGCTATCAGACAAAAAGGCGGTCCGACAATTTTTAGGGCTCTGCGCTTACTATCAACGCTTCATTGAGAAATTCTCCCGCATTGCCTCGCTGTTGACACGCCTCACCAGGGAAGACGTCGCATTCGTGTGGAATGACGAACAGCTAAAAGCCTCCAACGAGCTGCGGCAGCGTCTCCAAAAACCACCAGTCCTCGGACACTCTGACGATGGCGCCCAGACAACGGTTCACACCAACGCCAGCAATATCGGCTTAGGAGCTGTACTCATGCAGAGGCAGGATGGCACCGAACGAGTCATCGCTTACGCGAGCAGAACCCTTTCCTGATCGGTAGAAAATTACTCCACTACAAAAAAGAGTGCTTTGCGGTAGTGTGGGCCGATATGAAATTCCGCCCATATTTGTACGGCCACCCTTTTAATGTGGTCATTGACCATCATTTCCTTTGCTGGCTGACCAATTTAAAAGACCCATCAGGACGGTTAGCGTGCTAGATTCTCAAGCTCCAACAATTCGACATGACTATTGTCTACGGGTCGGGAAAGCGACACTCAGGCGTCGATTGCCTTTTTCATGCGCCATACGAACCTGCGAAGGCAGAAGATGACGACGCCGTCTTTGTAGGAGTTCTAAACACGGTATACTGTTGCACAGCTATACCGAGGCGACCCGGAAATAAAACCCATCATTCGTTTTCCGGAAGGTCGCACTTCAGCTGTGCCGAAACTGTTTGCGAGAGGGCTATCATCGTTTCGCTTGCGCAACGACGTCTTGTACAAGGTGAACTTTACGTCAAACGGAGGCGATTATATTTACTTGTAGTCCCAACTTTTCTGAGGAGTGAAGTATTACAGGCACGTCACGATGAACCAGCATCCGGCCACTTAGGTTATACGCGAGCACTATACAGAGTATACTACTGGCCTACACTGATGGCGGCCGTTCAAAACTACGTCCGGACATGCATTGATTGCCAGCGCAGGAAAGTACCACCCGTCAGACCAGCAGGTTTCCTCCATCCTATTGACGTACCATGTGCTCCGTTCGCCCAAGTCGGAATGGACCTCTTGCGTCCATTTCCAACCTCCTCGGTGGGTTGTAGATAGATTATAGTAGCCACCTACTACCTCACCCGTTATGCCAAAACCAAGGCTCTGGAGAGAGGCACTGCAAGTGAGGACACCACATTTTTCGTTGAGAATGTGGTGCTGTGGCATGGCGCTCCGTAAGTGGTGATAACCGATAGGGGATCTGCATTCACAGCCGAACTATTGCAAACGGTTCTAAGACTTAGTGACACATCTCACCGGCGAACAACGGTGCATCATCCGCAAACCAACGGTGCGACGGAGCGCCTCAACAAGACACTTGCGGGTATGCTTTGCATGTGCGTCGATGCGGAACATAAGAACTAGGATGAGATCTTGCCATACGTCACGTTCGCATATAACATGGCGCATCAAGAAACAACACGAATGGCGCCATTCCGTCTTCTTCATGGCCGTGAAGTTACTACAATGCTGGATGCTATATGCTACCACATGAGTGCGAAGGTGAAGAAACCGATGTCGATTACGTCACCCAGCTTGCCGAAGAAGCCCGACAACTCGCGCGCATAAGTATTCGTCGTCAGCAGGACGACGATTCAAGGCGTTACAACCTTCGTCACCGACCTGTCTGATACGAGCTGGGAGAAAGAGTCTAGGTCTGGACTCCAATTCGGCGTCTTGGCCTCTCGGGAAAACATTTAAGACAGTAATTCGGGCCGTATAAAATTCTGCGACGCCTCAGTGACGTTAACTACGAGGTCGTTCCTGATAGTGCGCGCTGCTCAAAACGTCAAAGACATGCACCAAAAGTCGTGCACGTGGTTCGAATGAAACCATACTTGTCCGAAAGAACTCATGCGCTGCCAGGGGATACAAACACCTGTGATTATGAAGCATCGGGACGATGTTCTTTTGGAAGGGAGGCTGATGTCAAGACTAAAATCCATCAGGATGACCGAGGACAACTAAGCAACAAGCACGAGGAACAACCCTTACTGAGATCTGAGGAAGACGACGTTGGGTCTTATGTTCTGGCTTGCGATCTGTAAATACAGACCTTGGTTTATCCTTGTCGCACTGGACTCCTGTCTTCTGTTATGTTCCGCGTTGCGACTATATATATATATATATATATATATATATATATATATATATAGGCAGGCATGGTGGTTGAGTGGCCGTAGCGTTGCATATAGTCTAGTAGATCCTCCGTGAGCGGTCACAACGTGGTTTATTTCAACGTTTCGGCCTAGAGTCTGGCCTTCATCAGGAATGATGAAGGCTAGACTCTAGGCCGAAACGTCGAAATAAACCACGTTGTGACCGCTCACGGAGGATCTACTAGACTATATATATATATATATTTTTCGAGAATAGTGCAGTATAGGAAACAAAACAATAAAATATTTATTTAATCCTAACAGTTTCGGCTGGTGGACCAGCCTTCTTCGGAGGATGTAAGTGAAATGATACAAGTTCCCGTAGCAGAGGGTCACCCTCTGCTACGGGAACTTGTATCATTTCACTTACATCCTCCGAAGAAGGCTGGTCCACCAGCCGAAACTGTTAGGATTAAATAAATATTTTATTGTTTTGTTTCCTATACTGCACTATTCTCGAAGTTTATAACTTTTATTACGGTAGCCGGAAGAAACTCTGATCATCTATTTCATCTATATATATATATATATATATATATATATATATATATATATATATATATATATATATATATATATATATATATATATATATATATATATATATATATATATATATATATATATATATATTGCAACTAGCAAGGTTGCGTAAAAACACAGGTTATTATTCCAGAAACGTTAGCCGCAACAAGCTGGTACCGACAGGAACCCGGCAAGCACGAGCCACACACGGACGTCAACGTCTTCTTTCACGCTGGCACAGAGCTGGCGCCACTATGCTTCGGTACAATTACTCCCCGCGCAGAAAGGAGCCAACCTGGCGACCTAGGGAAAGGACACGACAAGGGGGTCATAGCACGGTTTGAGGCGTGATACGTGTACTGTTTCACGCCCACGGCAGCGTTGGTCCGAGGGTGGATCAAAGGGCTCAACTTCATAGTTGACAGGAGATGTTTGCCGTACCACACGGTAGGGGCCATGGTATTTCGACGAAAGCTTCGGGGAAAGACCAGGAGGGGTGGACGGGACCCAGAGCTAAACCAGCATTCCTGGGTTATAGTGTACAGTAGACGCAGAGGAATCATGGTCAGTTTTCTGGCGCCATTGGTCTTGTGCGGTAAATGAGCGAGCGAGTTGACGACACTCTTCGGCATAAGCAGCTGCTTCGGAAACAGGCGTCGCTTCGGAAACATCAGGCCTGTAAGGGAGAATGGTGTCCATGGAGCATGATGGCTCACGTCCGTACAGAAGGAAGAAAGGAGAAAAGCCAGTGGTTGTTTGTGGCGCAGAGTTGTACGCGTACGTGACAAAAGGGAGCACTTGGTTCCAATTGGTGTGGTCGTCAGAGGCGTACATGGCAAGCATATCTCCAAGGGTACGGTTAAAGCGTTCTGTCATGCCATTGGTTTGGGGATGGTATGCCGAGGATTTCCTATGAACAGTGCGACATGCCTTGAGTAGCTCGTCGACGGCGTTCGAGAGAAACACGCATCCACGGTCACTGAGTAATTCACGAGGTGCACCGTGTCGCAAAATGAGATGGTGAAGAAGAAAGGACGCAACGTCTTTCGCAGTGGTAGCAGGCAGCGCAGATGTTTCAGCGTAGCGTGTTAAATGATCCACGGCGACGATAATCCACCGGTTGCCTCGAAGAGAGTTGGGTAGAGGACCATAAATATCAATTCCGACGCGGTCGAATGGTCTCGCTGGGCAGGTTAAGGGTTGCAAAGGGCCAGCAGTGCTGTGAGAAGGCGTCTTGCGTCGTTGACACGTGGTGCATGACCGAACGTACTGGCGAACGTGCCGATACATGCCGCGCCAGTAGTATCTTAGACGAAGGCGAGAGTAAGTCTTAAATACTCCAGCGTGGCCACACTGGGGGTCATCGTGAAAGGCAGCGCAGATGTCCGAACGCAAATGACGAGGGATGACAAGGAGCCACCTACGGCGATCCGTCACGTAATTGCGGCGATACAACAAGCCTTCACGGACAGCAAAGTGTCTTGCTTGACGAGAGAGGGAGCGTGAAGTCGTTTCTGACGAACTGTGAGAGAGGACGTCGAGCGAAGAATTGATCCAGGGATCCTTGCGCTGTTCGGATGGCATGTCAGTGATGCTCAACGATGACGAATCGCAAATGGCAGTTGATAAGCAGGCAAGGTCAGGAGGCAGTGGAGAACGGGATAGTGCATCGGCGTCTGAATGTCTGCGTCCTGAGCGATAAACAACACGGATATCGTATTCCTGAAGGCGTAAAGCCCAACGAGCGAGGCGGCCAGTAGGATCTTTCATGGACGCTAACCAGCATAAGGCATGGTGATCTGTGACATCAAACTGGCGTCCGTAAAGGTAGGTGCGAAATTTTCCTATAGCCCAAATGATAGCCAAGCGCTCCTTTTCCGTGACGGAATAGTTGGACTCTGCCTTCGTTAGTGTACGGCTGGCATAGGCGACAACGTACTCGTCGCAGCCATCCTTGCGTTGAGCGAGAATGGCACCGAGGCCGACACCGCTTGCATCCGTGTGAATTTCAGTGGGTGCATTGGGATTGAAGTGGCGGAGAACTGGCGGAGAGATGAGTAGCCGGCGTAGCGCCGTGAATGCCTCATCGCAGTGGGAATTCCAGCCAGAGAGGTCCGTGCTACGGGAGAGAAGCTGAGTCAGAGGGGCAATTATAGAGGCAAAATTGCGAATGAAACGCCAAAAATAGGAACACAAGCCTATGAAACTACGAAGCTCCTTTAGGGTAGTAGGCTTGGGGTACTCGGCAACGGCACGCAGTTTGGCAGGATCTGGCGATATTCCTTCTTTTGAAACGACGTGGCCAAGAATTGTGAGTTTGCGGGCGCCAAAACGACATTTCTTGAAGTTAAGTTGCAACCCGGCTGCCGTAAGGCACTGGAGAACTTGTTCCAGACGGGAAAGATGAGTTTCGAAATTCACCGAGAATACAACTATGTCGTCTAAATAGCAAAGACAGATGTGCCATTTAAGTCCCCTGAGGACACTGTCCATCATTCTTTCAAAAGTCGCAGGCGCATTGCAAAGACCGAAGGGCATTACATTAAATTCATATAAGCCGTCAGGGGTCACAAACGCCGTTTTTGGACGGTCTGGTTCAGCCATTGGTACTTGCCAATATCCAGAGCGCAGATCCAGTGAAGAGAAAAACTCCGCACCTTGAAGGCAATCCAAGGCGTCATCAATGCGTGGCGGGGGATAAACATCCTTGCGTGTGATGTTGTTTAGTCGACGATAATCCACGCAAAACCTGATGGAGCCATCCTTTTTTCGCACGAGGACCACTGGCGAAGCCCAAGGACTGTGTGAGTGCTGAATAACACCACGTTGCAGCATCTCGTCGACGTGTTGAGTGATGACGTCACGCTCGGCCTGCGAGACGCGGTAGGGGCGCTGACGAAGTGGAGTATGATGACCGGTGTCGATATGGTGAGCGACAACTGACGTGCGTCGCAAGGGAGGTTGTCCGTGGTCGAAGGAGGCGCGGAAACGGTCAAGTAGTTGAATGAGCTGATTGCGCTGGTCTTGCGTAAGGCCGGTGTCTACGCTGCGCAACAGAACGTCTTCGTCAGGTAGTGAGGGCGCGGTGCCAGCTGTGACAGCATCCACGGACATCGGTGTCGTATAAGAACGGGCATCGAAAGGAAAGATGTCATCATAAGTGTCAAGACTCCCAATGCATTCGCCATGCAATACGGTAGCGGGACAAGGGAACGGATTACACACGTACACGGCACTGGAGCCATCGGCAAGTGTTATGACGGCAAACGGGACGACAAGGTTCCGGCGACGAGCGCATTCTTGTGACGGCATAAATAGGGCAGTTGAATCGGAAACGGAGTTGCACAAAAGAGATACCGCGGTGACCCAAAAAGCAGAAATGGCGACGTCAGCGGCGACGATCACCTTTTTGGGTGAGCGAGGGAGATCTATGAATGTCGTGCTGAATGGAAACAAAACGAGTTGAGCACGAGCGCAGTCGACAACCGCATGATTAGCGGAAAGAAAGTTCCATCCCAGGATGATTTCATGAGACGCATGCGGAAGGACGACAAATTCTACGATGTATAGCACTCCTTGAATCACAACACGAGCAGTGCATGTGGCAGAAGGTTGGACGTGTTGCGAACTCGCCGTGCGTAAAGAAATTTCAACCAGTGGAGTCGTCACTTTGTTCAGTTTGCGGCATAACACTTCACTGATTATACAAATAGCGGCACCTGTGTCGACAAGAGCAGTTGTGGCGAAACCGTCCACAAACACGGCAATCTCGTTAGGGGGCGATAGATGAGGCTTGGAAATTTCGTCGGTGGCGCAGCTCTTGCCTCAGGAACTGCGACTGTTAGTTTTCCTCCTGGGCGTGGTTGGAACGGCGAAGCATGGGGGAAGGAGACCGAAGACGGGGTGAAGGAGATCGACGTCGGCTGAAGTCTGGTCGACGTGAGCGGGGGTCATGTGAATTAGGTGTCACATGCGATTCTGATGGCCGAGGTATGTTGCTGGAATGCGGCACATCATTAAAATAGAATCCACGGCGACGACAGTAGCGCGCGACATGTCCTGCAATACCACAATTGTAGCAGACGGGCCGGTTATCCGGAGTACGCCAAGAGTTGACAGGTGTTCGAGATGGTGGAATGGGCCGATTTACCGGATAAACTGAAACTGGTGACCTGTAGTAGTTGGTGGCTGGACTGTATGAAGGGAGCGGCGGTTGGGCAGAAGGTCGGCGGACGGCTTCTGCATAAGTCAGCGGTGCAGCCACTGATATTGGGGATGTGGGCGAAGGGAGAGCCTCGGCAACTTGCGTCTGAATAGCACGGCGAAGTGAGTGGTCCAGTGTTGTGGGGGTCTCGTTGATGGCGGCGACAAGAGAGAGCTGTCGAGCAACTTCCTCCCGGATGTACTGTTGAATTTGAGGCATTAACACGCTGTAGTCGGGGCCACTGCTTTTGCACTCCAAGGCCGAAATATCAGCTGTCTGCGTATTAGCGCGACGTGAAGAAACTCGTTGCTTGCGCAGCTCATCGAAACTTTGACATAACTGAATCAAGGCCGTGACGGTCTGTGGGTCTTTGGCCACAAGCATATGAAAAGCGTCGTCATCAATGCCTTTCATTATGTTCTTTATTCTGTCAGCCTCCGTCATCCTGGCATCAACTCGCCTACAGAGGCTGATCACATCCTCAATGTAGCTCGTGAAGCTCTCACCATTTCGCTGAAATCGTCCCCGCAGTCCCAGTTCAGCGCGAAGCTTACGCATGGCTGGACGACCGAAAAACGAGGTGACGGCCTCTTTGAAAACCGACCAGGTGGGGATGTCAGCTTGGTGGTTGGTGAACCATAGGTTGGCCAAACCCGTCAAGTAGAAGATGACGTGAATCAGCTTCGCAGGGTCATTCCACTTGTTAATCGCGCTGGCATGCTCGTACTCTGCCAGCCAGTCCTCGACAACTTGATCTTCAGTGCCGTTGTATACTGGTGGGTCACGCAGACGAAGTACACCAGAACACATGACGGGTGGCAGCGTGGAAGAGCCTTGTGGGGGATCGACGCGCTCGGTCATCGTGGACTGAGATGGTAGCTTACGGCTGCGGAGCTCCAGGACGTTACCCCGCACGTTTCCACCAAATGCAACGAGCAAGGTTGCGTAAAAACACAGGTTATTATTCCAGAAACGTTAGCCGCAACAAGCTGGTACCGACAGGAACCCGGCAAGCACGAGCCACACACGGACGTCAACGTCTTCTTTCACACTGGCACAGAGCTGGCGCCACTATGCTTCGGTACAATATATATATATATATATATATATATATATATATATATATATATATATATATATATATGTGTGTGTGTGTGTGTGTGTGTGTGTGTGTGTGTGTGTGTGTGTGTGTGTGTGTGTGTGTGTGTGTGTGTGTGACGCTATGATGAATGGGCGATGTGGCGTGGCTCATACCCCATGTTTATTCCGTTCTGCACTTCTTCCTTCTCTACCTCTACTAACCATCACTTGATACGTCACACGATTCCCCCTCCCCCTGAAAGAATGAGCACGTTACAATCAACAAAACAACAAAAAGCATAAAGTGAAGAATGTCAAAATGCACAGTAGTTCGATTTCATAAAGCAGTTTCTTATCTCGCACAAAAGCTTCACATTCACAGCAGAGGGCAACTGTCCGGTCAAATATAGGGTAACTCTGGTGGGCGAGGCTGGGTGTTGCGCCCAGGATAGCATAACCCCGCCCTGCACATCTGCTCTAATGATGACATGACTTGAGGTCTTGTGAAGAACGAACAAGGCTTGAAATCTTTGTAGTATTGATTTGACGGATGTCTTTGGCATCGGATCCAGCGTCGTCGTGGCAATAGATGCTTTGCTTCAAGTCGGCGCGCGTGAGAACCGAGGATGATGGGACGATGTCTTTTTTTCTCCGTTGTATACGTAGTAGCTTCATGTCTCTTTCGCAACTTTCTGTGGCGTTCTCTCAGTTTGTTGGATCGCAGACATGGCTTTGAGAACTGGTGCAGGAAATTTTGTCGACGTTGCTTTCTGCGAAGATGGCTTAGGCATCGACTTCGTCTTTGCTTCTTCAATTGATGTTGTCTCTGATGACCTTTCAGCCACAAGTGTACTCGTGAGGAGGTTCCACTTGATCGTTGTTCTTGTTCAAGTAGCCGTTGCAGTTCTTGGAGTTCGTGGAGTTGCCTTTGTTGAACTGTTTTTCTTTAGATGGTGATGTGATCAGTAGATTGTCGGTAGTCGACACTGTACTGCTAGGCTTGTCCTGCGATGAAAGCAGCGTGACAGGCTGATGAGAACGCTCCCAGGATGGTTGTGAGTCATCCTTGATTTTAAATGCTTCTGTCAGTTGACAATGCGCCGGCGTTGGTGGATTCAAAATTCCTGCAGTGCTTTGACTCACATGTGTGTTGTCACTTGACGATGAGAGCACAACAGACATGGCTTCAGGTGGTTCTGATGGCATATGTTTTTCTTTTTGCAGCGTAGTTAGGCTGACAGTGTCTGTCGAACGACCCTCGTCGGGAACGTCAGGGTGGGGGCTGGTATTGCGAGGATTCACCAGCTCGTCACACGTAAATTCCGTCACACGCTCGAAACCGTTTGGGCCTTGTGTGTGACACGATGCATCAAGGCATTTGGGTGGTTCTGTAAAATCTGAAGAGTTGTGGTGCAGTGAAAACGTTGAAATTGCCGATTTCATTGCACTTGGGAAAGGCAGGTTTAGGTTTAGTTTTTTGGAGAAATTTTCTAGTTTTCGTTCTGTATACGGACGCTTTACCTTGTCTGTTGCGACGTGCACGTTACCAGTCGGTGTTCGAATGCGTGACGTTTTTTCGGAAGAGTCATATGATGGTACAATGGTGGTATATTTTCTCTGAGATCTCGTTTGGAAAATGGGTTTACTGCGGGAAGACTTCGCGTAACTTTGATGGGTCAGTTGAAAAGCCTTCCCCTGATGAGGTATGAACAGGTCTTCATCGTATTCTTTGAAACGGGTAATCATCTCTTCCCTGAGTTTTTGCCATGATTCGTCGTTTTCGAATATGTGTGTCAGGTAAAACTTGAATGCCTCACCGGAGTTGTAGTCGGTGAAGTTGATGATCATCTCCCGTTCCGACCAGGATGCAGCGGCGGCTTGGACCTCGAATAGGTTGAACCAGTCCTGTACGGGTCCGTCGTCCGCTGATCCGGTGTACTTGGGGATGTCGAGCTCAGTCGATGGTTCTGTCATGGTGCCAGTAACTGAATGCGCCTGAGATCACCTCTTCTGTGGTCGATATTCAGTTGAAGCGTACTGCAGGTGGCTTCATGAATGATGTGAGGTTGATGAGTGGTGGCCAGGTCTTGATCCGGTCGACTCGTGTGACGCTATGATGAATGGGCGATGTGGCGTGGCTCATACCCCATGTTTATTCCGTTCTGCACTTCTTCCTTCTCTACCTGTACTAATCATCACTTGATACGTCACACACACACACACACACACACACACACACACACACACACACACACACACACACACACACACACACACATATATATATATATATATATATATATATATATATATATATATATATATAATTGTCGCAACGCGAAAAATAACGGAAGACAGGAGTCACGTGATTTATTCACGTACAGACGAACTGGAAGGCCAATGAACGTGAGCAGCAAACCGAAATCCAAGCAAGCGCAAGCTCGGGTCACGCGTCACCAACGCTGTGGCTTGCCTTGCTTGCTGCTTCGTCGTCGTCTCGCATTGTTCCCAAGATTATCACCCGATGAAAAGCGTAGCCATCGTGGTGACTTAAAGCGTAGTCTCTATAGTGGGGTCATAATATGGCTTCAGGCGACTAACATGTACAATTTCTCTACGACGACGTATAATTCATGAGACGGTGTCAAAGGCTCATTCTCATAACTGACTGGTGACGTACGGGCGAGAATGTGGTAGGGCCCGTGGTATTATCTAGTAATTTCAACGAAAGGCCAGGAGCACTCGGTGGAATCCATAGCCAAAAGAGGGCACTAGTCGTGAAAGTGGGGAGAGGTCGGTCGGTGACGTTCCGTTGCTTCTGGTGGCCTTGGTCCTCGGTAGTCAGTAAACGGGCCAATTGTCTGCAACCTGCGGCGTACCTAGCAACACCTGAAATTGCGGTGTACTCACATGAGTCAGGCGTAAAGGGTATACGATAGTGTCGAGCGTGCACGATGATTCGCATCCGGAGGTCACAGTGGTGGATGGACGTGTTTTTTTAGCGCTTCCGATCGTCTGCGCAGATAAGTGGTTTTGCATGTTTAGAGCTTGCTTTTATAATTCATAAGGCAGCAGTTAAAACATTTTTAGCACTTATTACATTGTACGGATTTTTCGGAGGTCACTTACCAGGTATTTACTAGTTTTTGTGTGTGTGATTGTTTCTTAGTGTTTCTTTTTCTCTTCCCACCCCATGCGGTAGGTGCACGTACACCGAACACGCAAATTTTTGCGGTAGAGCTTAAACTTTCCCCTTTTTTCGTTGGGCAGGGTTTGTCGTACGCCTTGTTTTGTAATTATCGAGTGGGACAATTCATAAGTACCATAGGTGTCGTAAAGACATGGTTAAAAAAGTGTAAAATGTTTATGATGCGTGGTGGGTTTGAAAATTGACCCAAGTGCAGACGCAAATGAAGGGAAGGCTGACGCCAAGTGTAGGCAATGGGAGCTTGAGGAAAAAATGGGGAAAACGATGGTTGCGCAGAGTGAACTGCTGATGACAATCACCGAGCTGGAGACTGCGTTGGTGACAGAGTAAGAAATAACGAGGCCTATGGGAGAAAAGCTCAGATCCACCGAGGAGGCACTAGCGAAGGCGAACAAAGGAGCGCCGACGGAGAGAACGGTAAGGCACCGGCAACCAGAACGGCGGAAAAGAAAGAGCAAGCAAGTTCAGAAAAAACAGGTTTAGCCGGTTCAATGGTCGCAAGACCCAGCTTCAGCAATGTAGTGGTGGGACTGGGAGGGGACAAAGCAGCTGGCGTCACAGGTGCAAGTAACCCCCAGGTGTAGGACCCTCAAGCTGAAAAGTCACAGTCTGTGATAATCGCAGGTGACTCGAATTTAAATTGATGCACAGAAGCAATCAAAAAGTGGGTAAGAGGTGACAAGAGGGTTGCAGTAGAGACGGTCCCAGGACGCAAGCTGGAAGCAGTCGTGACGCAAGCGAGCGCAAAACTAGAAAATACAGCTGATGGATGAAATCTCGTAATAATTGCAAGCGGTTTAAACGAAGTTTTAAATGTAGATACGACAGGAATAGTGACCACACTGGCAAAAAGCGTCGATGACATGCGCGCCATTTCTCCTCACGTACAGGTAGTGATATGCGCGATAACAGAGGTGCCGGTGCGTGACGACAACCTGCAAAGAGCAATTGTCAACGCAAACCAAGAGATATGGCGGATGAGTCGAGAGAAAGGCTTTGAGGTGGTGGAAATAAAAAAAAAGGTCTATACCACGTACAGTGGGAATCGATGATATGCGAAGCATGAATTAGAAATGTTGATATGTCACTTTAAAATCAGCACAAAGTTACGACGTGGAGGTAAATGATGCTGTAAATGACTTCCGTGTCATGATTATCATGATCGGATGTGTCGTTTGCCTTCGTCATCTGTTCACGTCACGCGATACGAAATTTGGCATATGTGGAGCTAGCGAAACGGGCGCGATCACGCTATGAGCGTGGTATGTTGTCAAGTTTTTACATGAGGCGCGTGTCAGGATTATCATGTTTGCACCAGTCATATATTTCGTCTTCCATTGACGTCACGTAACACCGAATTTGGTATATGTGGAGCTAGTAAAACGGCCGCGAGCGCATCATGAAGGGCCCAATGTACTGCAATGTAGCGTTGACGTGCGCGCGCGCTGGGCTCAGCAACGCTACGTTAGCGAAACACGACCACTCCATAGTCTGACGCCAGGCGCGAACAGGGTCCGTCGGCGCGGCCCTACGGAAACTGTCGCGAAATGCCACATGCTGCATTTCGAGCCGATGCCATAGAGTAACATTACGCTATGCCGATGCGTTACCCATACAACACTGCGTCTCCTTCTTTTCGTGACGGAGGGACGCCGGACGCGCTGAAACGCGCATGCGTCAAAGCAGCGCAGCGCTGCGCGTGCGTGCGAGTATATGGCAGGACCGGCGACTGGCATGGCAACGCCGGCGTCATAAATCTTGGAACTGCAGCCGGTGTCTTCGAGATTTTGTAGTATTTCTTTATGGCTAACATTGTCCAAGGCGCTTCTGGCATTGGTTGCAAGAACGGACGACTTGCTATTCTTAATCAAGTGATCAACTAGATCTTCCTTGAGGAGTACGAAGATGTCCTGCGTTGAAAGCAGCTGGCAGAATCCGAACATGGTGTCTGGAAAGTACCCGTTGTCCTCAAAGGTCGACGTGAGCCGGTCATGGATCATATGCTCAAACAGCTTGCCAACGCATGAAGTCAGAGAAATGGTCCTTAGGTTGGTAATAGCTAAGGACTGGTTGGGCTTTTCACGATAACCTCCGAATGCGTCCACACGGCTAGAAGTTCTCTTTTGTCCCAGCAGCCATTAGAGTACCGTAGGAGAGCAGTCATAGCCTGGTTGGGTATCTGTCTGAGTGCATGTTGACTATCCTGCCTTTGCTTGGACTCGCGTTTTTTGTCAGCTAAGAAAGGGCTGCTTGAAGCTCTGCTTATGTGAAGGGCCTGTCCAGGTCGATGTTGGGCATGCCTTCGTATACTTTGTGTGGTGGTGGCATTGCCACTGATTGGACATCACCACACAGCTTGTTGCAAAGTTCGTGAAATAGGCCTTCCTGTGATCCGTCGTAGTTGTGTAGTAGCCGGCGTACTCGTTGCCGCTGTTGCGTCTTGGTGGGGCGGTTACCGGGAGCAGTGCGCAGCAGGCGCCACATCTTTTTGGTGCTGAGCGTACCCTGCAGCTTATCGCAGAAGTCCCGCCAGTTGTGTCTCACTAGCTGTTCGGCATACTGTTGTGATTCTCTTCTGTATTAAGAAAATCATCTTCCCGAGTTTCTTGTTCAATTTCGCCTCTTCCATCTATTCAGTAAGGCTTGTCTGGCCTCGCCGAGGTGGAGCAAGTGGAATTCTATTGCCGGATTGTCTTCGTTAAGATGCAATACTTTGGGGCACTGCTTGGCGGTATGTACAACCTTGGTGAGCCAGGCGTCGATGTCCGCTATTCCGTCACCATCGAGCTTGTTTCTGAAGGCGTCCCAATCTGTCAGTCTTGATGTGCCTGTTTTAGTCGTTGGTCATATTCAATTTCGAGTTGAATTATGTGGTGATCACTACCAAGCGTCTCGGGGACACAGGTCTATCTCATCTTGACGTCTCGTGTAAAGGTGAGGTCGGGGGTGGTATCTCTCGAGACGCTGTTTCCCACTCTCGTGGGCTGGAGCGGATCGTCCAAAAATGTGAGACCATGCTGCTGAGAGAAGTCGTGGACTCTCACACCTTTCTTGGTGGTGATGACATAGCCCTAAGCTGTGTGAGGCACGTTGAAGTTCCCTACGACCAAGAGCCGTTGACATTTTGTGCGTTTTCTGAGTTCGCGGATGAAGTTAATCATAGTCCCTGAGATAATCTCGCGGTGGGCTGTACACGTTAGTGACGTAGAGGCGTTGTAACGATTTTAATTACGGTATGTTTTCCACGATGGAGTGTTCAACTGTAGTGTCTTCGATCCTGTGCGCTTGGGCCGCGACAGTTTTCTTGAGTAGAATGGCGGTTCTTGGGGTCAGAGCGACGGCGTTGCATCCCGTGAGCCACACTTTTTCGGTATTGTTCTCTTGTGAAGCAATAATATCGCATTGATTTATTTTTATATATTCTTGCAAATTCACCAGCTGGGGTCGGAAATCATATTAATAGAGCCTGCCATCTTTATCAATATCTTGTATGCAAGTTTACCTGCTCGCCTTCGAGAGAAAATGAGTGAGAAACTTTTTCTCTCTGTGGGCATGATTTTTTTCTGCCATGGCAGTCTTCAAGTTCCGCGTGACTAATGTAGCTGTTCTTGACATGGGACATGAAGTTGATTAGCTGCGACTTGAGATCGTAGATTTGTGCTGTATGAGTGTCCATCCTATGGCTGAGCGTCGTGAACGTGTTGCTAATTTTCGCGAAGATGGGCTCCAACTTCGCCACGACAAGTGCTTCGAGTGTCGACTAGACTGCTGCTGTGCGTTTTGGTTCTACTGTCACCGTGAGCTGCGAGTCAAAAAGGGCGACGACTATAGTTCTTAAATACGAAGCATTTCTAAGGGAACTTTGGCGACATTAAGCGTATCTATCTATCTATCTATCTATCTATCTATCTATCTATCTATCTATCTATCTATCTATCTATCTATCTATCTATCTATCTATCTATCTATCTATCTATCTATCTATCTGTCTGTCTGTCTGTCTGTCTGTCTGTCTGTCTGTCTGTCTGTCTGTCTGTCTGTCTGTCTGTCTGTCTGTCTGTCTGTCTGTCTGTCTGTCTGTCTGTCTGTCTGTCTGTCTGTCTGTCTGTCTGTCTGTCTGTCTGTCTGTCTATCTATCTATCTATCTATCTATCTATCTATCTATCTATCTATCTATCTATCTATCTATCTATCTATCTATCTATCTATCTATCTATCTATCTATCTATCTATCTATCTATCTATCTATCTATCTATCTATCTATCTATCTATCCGCCTACGGCGTTTACCTCTCCTGGCCGTTTCGATATTGCTATCGGTACTAAACTTGCTATGGCATAACAAGACTGTATGAAGAACATATTTGACTAGTCATGACATAAAAATCACGAAATGTATGTCATGAATGTCATGTTTTACATTTCATGCTCCTGCAGCTCTCGCGGTGGTTTCGTTCACATTGCATGTTGCAAAACTGGCATGGTATAACATGATTGCATGGCGAACGCAAGCGACAGACCCTAACATGACTACATGCCACGCTCATGGTGCGCTCGCGGCCGTTTCGCTAGCGTCACACATAAAAAATTTAGTATTACAGTACGTGGATGGATGACGAAGGCATGTGACTCGTGCAAACATGATAATCATGAGCTGCGTGTCATGTAACAACATGACTACATGCTATGCTCCTGATGCACTCGCGGCCATTTCGCCAGCATCACATGTACCAAACTCGGTATTACGTGACGCGAATGGACGACACAGGTAAATGACACATCTAAACATAATAATCACGACATGCCTGTCATGCAACAACATGTATACGTTCCACACTGATGATGCGCTCGCGGCCGTTTCGCTAGCTTCACATATGCCAAATTTGGTATTACGTGCGCCAATGAATGAAGAAGGTATGCGACTGGTGCAAACATGGTAATCATGAGATGCGTGTCATGTGAGAACATGACTACATGCCGCAGTAAAGGCATGACGCGGTGCGCGTGCTCGCCAGCGTTCGTTTCGTCGCGTCACGCTGGCGTTGCCACGCCTGACGCTGGTCCTGCCATATACTCGCAGGCACGCGCCGCGCTGCGTTGCTTTGACGTATGCACGTTTCAGCGCATCCGGCGTCCCTCCGTCACGAAAAGAGGGAGGCGCAGTTTTGTCTGGAAAACGCGTCGGCGCGAAATGCAGTATATCATGTTTCGTGCCGGTTGCCGTCGAGCCGCGCCAACGGACGCTGGTCGCGCCTGGCATCAGACTATATTGGATTGGATTGGATAAACTTTTATTTGGTCCTCCAAAACACAGATCACTGTGTTGCGGGCAGCTCCCACGTGGGGACTGAGATGCCAAGCTCCTCAGCCGCCTCGCGGGCTTGGTGGACAGCCCAGAGCTGATTTGCCAAGGACGAGCTGCGGATTGCCGCCTCCCATCTGGCAGAGGTGATGTTCGATATATGAGCGAATTTGTTGCAATGCCAGAGCATGTGTTCTAATGAGGCTATTTCCCCACAATGTGGACAAAGATTACTTGGGTATAGGTCAGGGCACATAATGTGTAACATTTTCAAAGTAGGGTACATCCGCGTTTGCAAAAGCCTTAATGTAAGTGCTTGGGGCCGGGTTAGATTTTTGTGAGGTGTAGGGAAAATCCTTCTAGACAGGTAGAAATGCTTAGTGAGCTCGTTATATGTTGTAAGAATTTCCCGGTTATCCCCTTCACCGGTAGAACGCATCCCCGGGGAGGCGCGGTTCGAGAGTTCTCGCGCTGCCTCGTGGGCTGCTTCATTGAGATTGGGAGGGGAATCGTTGATTTGCCCAAGGTGAGCTGGGAACCAACTCAGAAGATGATGCGTTATGTTCTTGCCTTGCAGTATTCTCAGCGTTTGTTCAGAGACCGTCCCCTTGGCGAACGCTCGTAGTGCTGCCATGGAATCACTGTAGACGACTTCAATGTTATCTATCTTGAGTGCTAAGGCTATGGCCACCTGTTCGGCAATGATTGTGTCTTTCGTCCTGACCGTCGCTGAGTTGACGACATGGCCAGCCCCATCGACCACCACAGCCACAAACGCTTTCCCATTGGCGTAAAAAGCCGCGTCAACAAATACGACCCCTCGTTCCTCGTTTGAGACTTGACGAAGTATAGTCCTGGCCCTTGCTATTCTTCTTCCGACATTGTGTTCTGGATGCATGTTTCTTGGTATAGGAGATACCGTGATATTCTCCCTGATGTTGTCGGGGATATCATTGTAATTGCGTCTGATTTCCATTGGGTGTTGGCCCAGCTCCTGCAGGATCATTCTGCCCGACCTTGTTGTAGATAACCTTGCAAACTGTGCTCTCTCTTGGGCTTCTGCTATTTCTTCGAGCGTGTTGTGAATGCCAAGCTCAAGCAGACGCTCGGTGCTTGTATGTATGGGTAGGCCCAGGACCTTCTTGAAAACTTTCCTGAGGAGCATATTCAGTGTCTCGGACTCTGCTCTTGACCAGTTGTGCATTGCTGCCTCGTACGTGAAGTGGCTTAGAACAAACGCATGCATCAACCTGATGAGGTTGTCTTCCTTGATCCTTTTTCTTTTGTTGGCCACTCTGCGTATGAGGTGCACCGCACTGTCTGTTTTCCAAGTTAACTTGGCTATAGATTTGCTGTTGGTGCCGCTAGACTCTATCAGCATGCCCAGGACTTTGATGGAGTCGACCCTCTTGATGGCATCCCCTTGATTTGTACGGAGGTGGATGTCTATCTGGTTTAACGGCTTCCATCCCCTGGGCTTCGGTCCCCGGCGTGCAGTCCGATACAGTAAAAGTTCTGACTTACTCGAGGAGCACTTGAGCCCAGAAGGACGAAGGTACTCTTCTACGGTATCGATCGCCTCTTGCAGGGCGCTCTCAATCTGCCCCTCGCTTCCACCTGTGCACCAGAGGGTAATGTCATCTGCGTAGATGCTGTGCTTCAATTCTTCAATGCTAGATAATTTCTTTGACAGTCCAATCATGGCAATGTTGAACAGCATTGGTGAAATCACTGCCCCTTGCGGCGTGCCCCTTGCTTCTATTTCGATTGATCAGACTATATAGTGCTCGCGTTTTGCAATGTAGCTTGCGCGTGCGTCAACGCTGCATTGGAGTATATTGGGCCCTTCATGATGTACTCGCGGCTGTTTTTCTAGGTCCACGTTTACTAAATTTGGTATCACGTGACGTGAATAGATGACGAAGGTACACGACCCATCCAAACAGGATAATCATGACATAAAAGTCTTGTACAGCATGATTTACCTGCACCTCGTAACTTTGCGCTGATTTTAAAGTGACATGTATACATTTCTCATTCGTGCTTCACATATCGTCGATTCCCACAGTACGTGGGATCTGCCAATTTTCATCATAGAGTGTACTTTGGCCTCCACGATAGCTTCAATATCTCTGTCGTGGCCGGTTGTTTAGCTTGGTGTTGTTCTTCGAATAATCAAGTGAGCCTTTTTATGCTTGCATTTTGCTTCTCAATAATCTTGTCTTGTTCTTGTCATAGTTTAGCAAGCTTATCGACAACTGTACCTTGTCTTTGGAGCTGGTCACGCAACTTTGCATAGCTTTCTGCTGATTCTAAACCATTTTTTTCAGATTCTTAAATGCAGTAGTCACAGCAAATGAGCAATATGGAGTGTTGTTGTTGTTGAGTGAAGTAGAATCTAATCGTGTTGCATCAGCATAGCTGGGACGCTTGGTGGAGAGTGAGCTGGACTTGTGCGAGGCCTGGAGCGTGATCGCAGAATAGACTTAGACTTGCTTCGGCCGCGCTTGTCGTGCAGCGTGCCACTGGGGCTGGAAACGGTTTGTCGAGCTCGAGAAAATCCTCACTGTGGGAAACACAGCCTTTTGTTGGGCTTTCGCTTTCTCAAGTTTTTGTTGTCTAGCTTGGTAATGTGGTGGGTTTGGTCGTAGCTTCTTCTGGCTTTTTTTGCCGGCCATTTTATGGTGTTGTTCACATATTTTGCAGTTGGGTATGGATTTATGATTTGCGGTGACTGCGTCTTGTCCGCACTTGTAAGAGGAATCTCCTGTGGGCCTGGGACAGATGTCTTGTCGTTGCCCAACGGCACCACAATTGCGGCAGAACTGCAGAGACTCTTGATAGGGTTTACAGCGGTAGTATACACTTTGGTAGGTGATGTAGTCGGAACGTGTGGGCCATCGAAAGTGATGACGGCGGTGGAAGACCGACCAAGCATGCGAGCGCCAAGGACCGTGTATCGTGAGTCGACTCTGAGGCCAGTTACGATTTCGGCACTGGTGGTGCCTGGGGGAAGTTCCTTGATGACACATCTCCATACATCTTCGGGATGTCTCACGTGGGGGTTCATACTAAAAAAATTGCCCGCAGCTTCCCTCGGGGGAACACTGAGGAGGATGCGGAACATATAATTGGTTAACGGGGTGTTAAAGTGCGACTTACTTGGGTCGACGGCTAAATTGGTTAACGTGGTTGTGAAATGGGGTGTTAAATTGCGACTTACTTGGGTCGATGGCTAAATTGGTTAACGTGGTTGTAGGAGGGGGTGTTAAATGAGTGAACACGTACACACGTATGCGAAAGGGCGGCGCTGGTCGAAGGGACGTCGATCATTGTGTTTGTGGATTCGTTGGCATTCATTTCACCGCGACCTTGGACGTCGACGCGCCGTACAAACCAACCAACGAGCGGCAACTGAGCGAGCGAGCGCCGACCTTGAGTATATATACAGCGCGACGGTGCATGCACTGTCAGCTGTTGAATGTTCTCGAAGCGCGACGCCACATGCGCGTCCACTGGAGAATCAGGAGAATTGTAGATGTCGAACGCGGTGTGTAGAGGAGGAAGGGTGCACAGATGGTGGAGGAGTGAAGCGCACGGTGTGTAGAGGAGGAAGGGATGCACAGATGGTGGAAGAGTGGGCGACGGCGCATGCGCGCGCGTCAGCTGTCGAATGTTCGAGAAGCGGTGCGGACGGCGCGGACGGCGCACTACAAGGCGCGAGTATAAGATGCTTCCGCATCAAAAATGTGCCGCCTAACTGCATGGTAGCAATATTTCTCAGCTGGGTTGCGCGTTCTGTGTCGGTGATACTAGCAATGATGATGTTTTCAACGCTCTGCACTCGAACTCGAACGTTGTCGTATAAATCCTGTTGCGTGAGGCCGCTTGATCGACCGATAGCATGCGTGATTGATGTCAGACTCTATTTTGATAAGTCTGGCTTGTGGCCTGTAGACAATTTCAATGTCGTCCAATGGCACCCGGCAATGCAGTTTGCATGAACCGATGGTAGCGCCGAAACACACTGCCTAGCGAATAGACACCGCAAAACCGGGCCTACCCATGGGTCGCCTAGCGAGTAGACGCAGCGAAAGCGGACATGTCAGGGTACATTTTTTCTTTCAGTGATTAACAAGGAGGTGGAGGAACGCGAAGCTCCCTCCCATCCCGCGCGTTCGCCGGGTGTACATGTAATGCAAGCTCCAAGTGCGAGACGCGCTCGCGGGTCCGGTCCACGGCATAAGGGTTAGCGGGGAGGACCGTGTCGTCGAGATGTTAAGAGTTCGGTGTGGATGATCACTCATCACTTAATGGAAAGTGTCAGTCCTTTCCTTGCAATTTGGTGAATTGGTGGTGGTGGTGGTGGTGGTAAAACATTTAATAACCATTAAATGGTTTCAGAGAGGTGATTGGGTTGGGGCCTTATTGGCCTCCTACCCTCACAGCACTGGGTGGAACCCCTATTCCGGGGCTCCATTGGCAAGCAACGCCGCCCGCGCCCGTTGAACCAGAGCCTCTTGGGCCTTCAGATCTTGACAGCCGAGCAGGGCCGCCTCCCAGTCCTCCCTCGTGGGATTGGGGTTGGGGGGATAGATGGATTAGACTGGTACGCCCAGACGATGTGGAAGGTGTCAGCCACCTCACCACAGAACTGGCACGTGCCATAAAAGGATGAATTGAAATGTTTTAGCACCGCCGGACACAGTACAGTATTGGTAAACAGTTTTAAAAGGAGGCGCTCGTCGTCACGATGCAGTCCCTTACAAGGGTCTGGAAAGTTCCGGTGCTCCTCCTTGTAGTAATTGGTAATATCTTTGTATGAAAGGGCCGAATTGTCTGATTGCGAGTAGGCTTCCAAAGACAGGGAGATAGCCCGGGAAGAGAGTGCGCGGGCGGCCTGATCGGCCTGTTCGTTACCCCTGAGTCCTTGGTGACCGGATGCCCAAACCAGATTTCGCGGAGTTGGATTAATGTATCGGCAGCTAGGTTCCAGTACGCGCTGAGCAAGCGGCGAAGCCCACCCTAGCTGATAGTTCCGACAGGCTCCTTGTGAGTCGGTGATTATATGTTTAGAAGAGGGATAGGTGAGAGCCAGAGCGATGGCAATCTCCTCCGCGTGTGTTGCGCTGTAGGCTTTGAAAGTGAGCCCGTTTACGGTGTTTGCGTTGTGTATGACTGCGGCCGTATACCCCCCCTCCCTATGGTGCGGGCCGGCAACGTCCACGTAGCACACGTGTTCCTCTTAACCAAAGTGTCGCTGCAAGGCTTCCGCGCGCGCCTGGCGGCGACCACTGTGGTTTTTTTGGACATGTTTCGGGGAAAGGGTCGGACCCGGAGGGTGCGTCTCCAAGGTTCTGGCACTCTCACCCTTTCCTCAATATAGTAATCGTGTTTGATGTGTATTCGGTCCAAGAGGCGGCGACCGGAATGGGTCTGTGCAAGGCGCGTGTATTGGTTAACGAGGTGGGCTTCCCGAAGTTCCCGGTAGGTATTCACCACGCCTATAGGGCCAGAAGTCTCTGGTTGGACGTGGTGATAGGGAGGTCGAGAGCCCGCTTGATAACTTTACAGTGGATGACCTCGAGTTGATCATCCTCGTGTTTGCGTAGGTGCAAGTAGGGAGTCGAGTAGAGTAGTCTACTCGTTACGAAAGCATGGGCAAGCCGCATTGCATCCCTGCTTCGTAATCCGCCCCGTTTGTTGGAGACCCGGCGGACCATACGGCCCACCTGGTCTCCCACCGTGCGAAGTTTGGCTATTGTGGTGTCGGCCTTGCGTTGGTGGTGTATGAAGAGGCCAAGGACGCGGATCTCCTTGGCCTCACGGATCGGTCCCGAGGGAAGACTGATATGGAGCTGAGTTGTGTCCTGAGGGGAGGGACGTACGTGCACAAATTCTGACTTAGCCAGGGCACACTGGAGTCCACAGTAGGTTGCGTAGTCGTCGACTACAGTCGCTGCTGCTTGCAGGCATGACTCCATGTGACCCAGGTTACCTTGCGTGGCCCAGATCGTGATATCATCCGCGTAAAGAGCGTGATGTATCCCTGGTAGAGAAGCCAATTTGGGGGGAAGATGAAGCATGGCTATATTAAATAGGAGGAGAAAGAGGACCGCGCCTTGAAGAGTTCCCCTCGAGCCGATGACGTAAGGCCCATGTTCCTCATCTTGTATGCGTATGTAGGCTTGACGGTCTGTAAGAAACTGTCTAACATAATTGAATGTTTTATAACCACAGTTGGTCTGACTGAGGTGGTCAAGGATTACCTCATGCTTCACGTTGTCGAATGCCCCTTTTGAGATCCAAGGCCAGGACTGCCTTGCCATTGTGGGGGCATTCAACATGATCTAATATGTCATGGTGGAGCTGTAGAAGTATATCCTGGGCTGACTTTTGAGGGCGGAAACCAAACATGGTGTCCGCAAAAGTGTGCCGTGTTTCTAGAAACTCGGAGAGTCTGTCGCGCACCATCGTTTCCATCAGTTTGCCGACACAAGACGTTAGGGAGATGAGGCGAAGGTTCTCCACGTCAATAGGTTTACCTGCCTTCGGGATGAAGGTCACGAGAGCTGATTTCCGTTCAAGAATGAGAGGAGTTTCTTCGTCCCAAATGCTATTGATGTATTTGAGGAGCGTGGCGTAGGCTGCGTCGGGAAGATTGGCCAACAGTTTGACCGTAACCTGGTCACGCCCGGGTACAGTGCCACGCTTCATCTTGCGTAAGGCCGCCTGTAGGTCGTGGAGCTGGAACGGAGTGTCCAACTGCGTGTTCTTTTTGCCTGCGTAAGAGTATGCGGCCGTCCGGGGGTCCTTGGTGGTGCACAGGTATCGGTCCCTGAGCGTGTGTGCCAGCTGTGTTGTCGTTCCCGTAAAGTTGTGCATGACCTTATGTAAGTGACGTTGAGTTTCCGTGCATGTTTGTGTTGGATCGATGAGAGCGCGAAACAGGCGCCACGTGTTGCGACCAGACATCTGGCGTGCAGCCGTGTTGCACCTGTCCACACAGTTAGTGTCGGCTAGCTGAGCAGCATATTCCGCAGCTTGCTCCGTGAGTTCTAGGATGAGTTTCTTGAGGCGTCTGTTATGTTTCTGTTTTTTCCATTGTTTGGTGAGGCTGCGGCGGGCCTGCCAAAGATGGAGGAGGTGGTTATCTACGTCCGTTTGAGTTTCCGTGAGCTGTATCAGCCGTCCGTGTTGTTTCAGTGTAGACGTCAGCAATTTAGACCAGGTGTCGTATCCCGACTGGAGAGGGTCTACGATAGGTAGAGTGGTGTGGAAAGTTGTCCAGTCTGGGACATGAGCTTGTGTAAGTGGGCGTTTTAAGGGACGCATGTACACCGTTGTGTTTAATACACAATGATCCCTACCGAGAGTGTCCTGTGTGTTCAGCCAGTCGGCATGGCGTATGTTGCGTGTAAATGTGAGGTCCGGGCAAGTATCTCGTTGAACAGAGTTGCCTACACGTGTTCGGCTGGCGGGATCAGTGTGGAGGGTGAGTCCAAGTGTAGAAAGAAGTTCCACAAGCTTCCTTCCACGCGTGTCCTCTCACGGGTAACCCCATATAACCTGCTTGGGGCATTGAAGTTGGCGACGATCAGGAGGGGGTCCCTTCCTGCCACCTGCATAGCTTGTGTGAAAGTTGCACTGAACGTGACGTTCTTAAGCTTTGGGGGACAGTAAATGTTTAAAATATGAACAGGTGGGTCAGATCGCCTTATAGGCAGCACCGACACCATCGTGTATGGGAAAGGCGGTGTTGTGGGGAGTGTGACTTCCTGGGCGGTATATTGCTTGTGAACAAGTATACATGTCTCCGGGTTGTGTTGAAATGTAGTGTAATTTGTGAGTTTGACGTCCGTGCCGGGTTCTTGAAGGGCAATCACGGCTACGAGGAACTCAAAGGTCTCAAGATAGAGGTGGAGATGAGTCCGCTTCTTGTGGTTCTTGAGACCTCTGCAGGTCCCACTGTGTTAGTAACAATGGCTGAGTTGCTCTGGCTCGCGACCTAGGGTTGGGGACCATGTTCGGAGATGGAGGGTGGGGTTGTGTTGTTAAGATTACTCAGTTCACTAGCACCCTGTGCTGACGTGCTGTAGTCTTCAGAAAAGTCAGACTAATCTGGAGTTACTCTGTTAAATTTTGAGGAGCGATTAACGTCCCTAATGGGCTCTACGCGCTTAAGGACGCGTGGATTGTCTTGTATTCACTTTTGGATAATGTGAGTTACTGTTTGTGTCACCTGTGCGATGACAGTCTCCATATGACGCGCGATGGTGTCGTGGATAATTTTGGGGAGGTCAGCCAATTGTGTTTCTATTGCATTCACCTGGGTCTCCAGGGCCGCGACGCGACTCTCTATAGTAGTAGGAATCTCCCTGTCTGTTATATTTTCCTCTTCGTCGCTCAACGATGGCTGAGTAGTGAGATTGGTTCTGAGCGAGTCAAGTTCGCTGGCTAGTTTTTCATTCTGAGATCGCAAAAGTGCGAGCTCGTGCCTGAGTTTTTGTGTTTCGGTAGTGCTTGTGGCAGAAGCAGGTGGAGAGGGGAGAAATAAGGGAGAGGAGGCGACCTCCACCCAACTGTCTACCTTGGGTTGGTTGCGTGCAGCGTTGCCAGATGGAGCGCCGAGAGCTGGGGATTCTGCCGCGCCAGGTGGTAGCGTTGCCGTTGCTGCTTTGCCAGGAATTGGCGCTTTGCCTGTTGACCGGCGCTTTGGTTTTGTTGGGGTCCCCGATGTCCTGGACCCTGGTTGCTGAAGCCTGATGAATTTTTTCAGTGCATTCGCTGGAGCTGGTGAGGTGCGGACCCTCGCAAACTATGCACGTTGGGTTGCATTCGTGGGGGGCCATCCCCTCAGGACCAGCGCCCACGTTTTGGCCACAAAGGCTGCATCTTTCGGTGACCGGGTTGGGACAGATATCCGCCCGGTGCCCCAGTGCGCCACAGCGGTAGCACGCTGGCACTGTCTTCTTGTACTCTCTGACGGGAGTCAGTTCTGCGTTATAGTGAACGAAACGCGGAACGTTCCTTCCCGCGAAAGTCAATACAGCTACGTTGGAGTTCCCCAGCTTGCGCGCATAGACTAGTTCACCAACACGCCACTGCACACTATGTTTCAGGGACGCACTGGTTTCGAGGTTGTGCACAGAAATCACGCCGCGACACACATCACCGGTGAGCTTGAGGTGACCGCGAAGCGGCAGCGGTCCTTTGCTGGTGTCGATTTGAAAGTCCGACAGCAGTTTCTGAACCACCTCGTTATTCTGCGTGCCACAGATGATGATGTTTTGCTCCCAATTGGGAGAAATGGTGATGTCATTCATGTGCTGTCTTCCGATGAGTTGGGAAATGGCAGCTCCGAGCTCACCTTGTTGAAACGCTGCCTTGAGGGCTACTGTGATGCGTGGCTTGAGCACGATCACGTAGTCGCCAGGATTCATCCTGACCGTTGGTTTCGGTGTCCACTTGGAGACTGGTGAAATCTTTTGTGGAGCTTCAGGAGATGGAGCGTGAGCGTCTCCAGTGGTTGGATTGTTGAGAGGAGTTTTCAGTGCAGATGCTCCTTCCGCGTTTTTTCGGCGGCGACGCCGACCCTCGACGAGTTGAAAAATGTTGGCTTGCTCCACCGAAATAGTGGATGGGCCATCGTCTGATGGATTTGTCGGGATATATGACCACGACAGAGTCGTAGGGTCGTAGCCACGTTGTTCAGGCAGCGCCATGTTGAGGAGTTGACCGAGCGGCGTCTCCGCATCCAGCAGCGGCGGAGCCGCAGCCGTGAGGCTTAGCTCGTTCGCTACGTTGTGATGCAAAGTTGCTCGAAGTGGCCCAAAATTGGGCGCAGCTGGGTAAGATCGGTGTCTCCAGAATCTTGCTGACTTTGCAGATGCAGTCGCACAAGTTTTATAGCAGCCACATTGAAAAGAGCACGGTTCCAGCCGAAAATCGACGGAGCCGATGAGCGTCGCGTCCGATCACTTCGCGAAGCGCCCGCCTCCCCTTAGCGCCCGCCTCCCCTGGTGAATTGGCCCGCACCAAAACCCAGAACTAGCACAGTGTTGAACCACAAAAACTAGCATGGAAAGCAGGAGCCCACGTGAAGTGCAGCTGCACTTCATGGCCCCCTAGCGGAAACTCATTCAACTCTAGAGAACTTCAAAATAATTACAAGGCTTGGTCTTTCCAGCACATAAATATTACCTTCGTTCTTCAAGGAGGCCAGAAAACTGCGTCTGTCTGTCCATTCATCCGCCCGTCGGTGCGTCTGTTCGTGTGTCTGTCCATGCGTCCGTCCATCTCGTTAACACAAGTACCGCTATCTCACATCTTATTCATCATAAAGAAGTACCACCTTCCAGCGGACATTCCAATGACTAAACGAGATGTGGCAAGGTCCCACTAGAGAGCGGAACGCGTGCACTCTCTTAAGCGGGAGACACATGGTGCGATTTGGCATCCGATGCGGCGCGCGACACCGCACGCCGCGTACGACGGTTCAAGTCACATGGGGCGAACAGCCATCAGCGCTCAGGCTCCGCCCACATACGACCCCTCAGCTCGCACGCTCGGAAGACATCGTATCTTTTTTATTAGGCGCGAAATAAAGAAGCTCACGCAGCCATGCTTTGTTGTCTGATAACATCGCTAACAAAGCTACGCCTTCGCAAGCGACAAACATCGACATAGCCCACATTCATTATATACTCCGAGCGTAGGCCTAGCAAGGCCGACGTTCTCGATAGTGCCGCTCTTTGACTTGAGCTCATTGTCCAGCGCTTCTTTTTACCAACACAATAAAACCTCGTGCACTTATATGACGCTTTCGCCCGTGCAACTGGTTTAATCAAAGGCGTCGATGTAAAAAGCAAACGTCGGAACGAAGCGGGCCCGTTCGCCGAGACCTCCGGTACCACTGTTTGTTTACCTGCGAAATGGACTTCCATAACGGCTCGACATCTCGTCGTTGGTTTGAAAACCGGCGTTGCCTTGCAGAAATAGTACACTTCAAGCATCACTTTATTTAATCATGAGTTATTTCACGTCAGAAAGAGTCTATCCAATGTTTTTGATGCCACTGACAATGACGATATCCACAAATACGAGGACGATCGGAATGGCGAGGCAGAATTTTGCGACGGCGCCCACCTGTAACACCCCTTGTCACATTCCAGCGCTGCCAATGGCTACGGCCGCCAAACCGGTGCGGCTGCCGTGCGGCTACATTCAGCAAGTTGGATGCACGCGCAGCGTGTGAATCGTCGCCGCATACTGTCGGACGCCTGTCGGACGCGGCTGTTGGCACGAACAGCCGTACGGCTAATCGCATCTGAATTCACACCACGTGTCTCCCGCTTTACGGCCTGCGCTTCCTGTCTTGTCCCCACCTTTAACCGCCGCTGGTTCATGGCACTGCAGCCAAACCCTCGCTACACCTTGCTAGAACCAAGGAGGTTACGCCCGGCGAGTTTGGCATGGCGACCTTTTCTGGTCAGATAGGGCTCAAAGTGCGTCCTTCTGTTGCTAGTTTTTAGGGGCGAAGCTCCTTATGGCGTGGTTTGGGCGTCCCTCGTATGTAACCACCAGTGGCACATACCCAAAATAGGTATAACACTTGACCTCCAAGGTGGTGCCAGTGAGAGATTTCTTCTGTGCGTTGTTTAACAATAAAAAATAGTGCTCAATGTACATGCCAATGGCTGCTAATGGGGAATGAGAGACATGAGCATTCGGCTTATAGTCAACGCGCACGCTGCGATCCCCATTAGCAGCCATTGACATGTACATTGAGCACTATCGGACAAGAAAGGGATGCTACATTATACTCGCTGGGTGTAACCTCCTTAGCTTTAGAAAGGTTTAGCGAGCGTTGAGCCGCAGTGCCATGAATACAATGAACTTGTATATACCATGAATGAACTCAAGGTGGTTAAAAATGAGAAGTAGATACGAAGCGCAAGCCGTAAGAAAGTAAAAGCCGAATTCTCCTGTCTCTAATTTCTCATTAGCAGCCATTGGCATGTAAATTGACCCCTATCTGACAGGGAAAGGTTGCTACGTTATACTCGCTGGGCGTAACCTCCTTGGTTTTCGAAAGGTTTAGCGAGCGTTTGGTCGCAGTGCCATGAATACAGTGAACTAGAATATACCATGAACTCGAGGTGGTTAAAGGTGGGAAGTGGACCCAAAGCGCAGGCCGTAAGAAAGTGTGCGTGTGCCAACTCTCGTTTAGTCCTTGGAATGTCCGCTGGATGGCGGTGCTTCTATATGGGGAATATATGATAAAAAGATGCGAGATGGTGGGACTTGGAGTGTTGAATAGATGAACGAACGGACACACAAACAGATGCATGGATGGACGCATGAACGGACGCAGGGGCGGATGCACGAAAGAACGCAGGGACGGGCGCACAAACAGACGCATGGACGGTCACACAGATGGACGCATGGACGGACGAATGCTTCGCCCCACTCTCCATCATTCACTCCGTGGATATGCTGCCATCTTTTTAGTGACCATCAAACTCAAAGCAAATTTTATTGAAGATTAAGACACCTACAATCGTCTTTGTAGGTTATTTCATCAGAAACAACCATCTCTTTATGGGCGAAGCTCCTTATGGCATGGCTTGTGCGTGCCTTGTTGTCGCAGTGCGTAACCTGTGGCACATACCCGCATACTAGTGGCACATACCCACCCTCGGCCACATATCCGCATGTCCACTTGTTACGAAAAACGTAGCATGACATCGTTATTACGCTCTCCGTTTTAACAAAGCACAACAGCAGAAATGTGGTACATACTCTCGTTTAATCCTTCAATTGTCCGCTGTATGACGGTGTTTGTATATGATGAATATGTGATAAAAAAGCGAGACGGCGGTACTTGAAGTGTTCACTAGATGGACGGATGGACGCATGGACAGACAACGCACGAACGGGTGCACGTACGGACGGACGGACGCACGCACGGATTGACGAACGTTTCGCCCTACTCATAATGATTCATTCCGTGGATATGCTTCGATTTTCATTTTTGATTAATGTGAGCGGGTTTCCTCCTCAATTCAAAGAACTGCGCGCGTGCCACTCCTTTAGTCCGGCCGTAGAGATGCCTACCCACTACCACTGCCTACTACTACTACTAATACTACTACTACTACAACATTCGCCGCGGACGCACAAACCACGGCTTAAAGAGATTCGCCCCTAACAGAGGAAGCGCTGGCCATGGATACTCGTGATGAGTCGAGCGTGGGCGCCGTCGCCTTGTGTTTGTTATGTTATTGAACGTTGTGGATTGATAATTGATTGATATGTGGGGTTTAACGTCCCAAAACCATCACATGATTATGAGAGACGCCGTAGTGGAGGGCTCCGGAAATTTCGACCACCTGGGGTTCTTTAACGTGCACCCAAATCTGAGAACACGGGCCTGCAACATTTCCGCCTCCATCGGAAATGCAGCCGCCATAGTCGGGATTCGATCCCACGACCTGCGGGTCTGCAGCCGAGTACCTTAGCCACTAGGCCACCACGGCGGGGCATTTGAACGTTGTGGAATATTGTGTAATGAGTTTCAGCGTGTTGATCACAACTGATGTGTTAATTCGGCAGGCGATATCACCGATCTAAAAATAGTTAAATATATGTGTGTTGTTTGGTTCATTTCGACCTCATCTGCTGGGTCATTTCGCTATGAGAGCAGTGCTCTCCATGGCGAGACCCCAACGTGCAACGGCCAAGAAGAAAGAAAAGATAGATTTCGCCTTCGAATCTTTTTAGACCCTGAGAGATTTTTTTCTCTTTTGCTAGCTGTTTTTTCGTGGCTCGGTCAAGTGCACGGAACACTACACTCTAAGAAAAAAATCCAGCTGAATGGAGAAATAAAGTCAACCTTAGTGCTCAAATCGTATCTTTAGTCAACCAAAAGACCAAGTGTGGTGAGGAGCATGTCGTGTGCCAATTTGGAGGACTAACAAGAGGACGAATGGCTCACACACTCCCCCGGGTAGGGGCTGAAAAGATGAAAAGACGCCTTTTCTACAGCCTTTGTTGTGTGAACGGGTCAGCAGCCTTTTTAAGGTCTGGTTCTCAGTCATGTTCACCCTATTTTTCTGAAACTCACCCTTCTACTCTGTCGAGGTGGTGGTAGCGCGAGGCGGAGGACTGAGAGGTGAATAATGTGGCAAATGCGCGTCCAGGGGTTCCGAGAACTGATTACAACGCTCGTCAGCCCACTTACAGTTACAACAACAACAACAAAATAACACGACAAAAGAATAAATTGTCGGGGAAGAATACTGCGCCGACCATTATAATGATTTGAAACGTAGTTAAATAAACTTTACACCATTCAATAGCGGTGACAATCAGGCAAGACTGACGGACAATCGAGCGTGTATCAATCCGCGCAAGACTTCTCCGGAATCGTTCACAGTCACTGTATTCAAGAGTGTGGATCGTGTTTGTCACTCGTGGTGATCTTTTTTGATGTGGTTCCATGGAAGGGGTGTGCCGCTTCACAGGCTATTAACGTAGCAGTGAAAAATATACTTTATCGCATGTGCTGGAATTGTGGACGTGCGTGCATTTGTGTTTCTGTGAAACGGCTGTTCAAGGTACTGAACAACACAAGTTTCCTGCGGAGAACTGGACACCCCAACTTAAATGCAGGGCTCCTTCACGGCTTCTTTTCTGCAAAGCTTCAAGAATGGACGCCGTCACCTTGAAATGTGGTCAGCATTTTCTGGATTAACTGGCTCTAGAAATTACGTGCGCCTGTTAATTTTCAAGGTAAGTTTTTCATTTTCGTCACTTTGGCACATTACAAATTAAATAGTGCGAAAGGTGAAAAAGCACTGCGCGCGGCAAGTTTTAGCATGTTTCATCAGCTTGCGAATGCGTTTTATTGGGGCTTAAACAAATAAGTCGTGGTCTTCTAGCTAGTTTATTTCCATAAAAATTTTTCGTTCTATTTCTCGCAGGTAAGAGGGCACAGCAGCTGTGACGGTGAAGACCACTGCTGTGCATGACGCACTATTTGTGGAAAATAAACGTTTCTAGCTTTGAATTGATCTCTGCAATTTTTTGTTTCAACACACAATGACGAATGTAGTTATTAGTAAGGCGCAGCTGGCGTGAGCTATCATGTCAGTCTGGGGAAGGTGGCCAGGTTATTGAATAGTGGAATAATCACTAGTCCCCCAAAAAAACTGTTCAAATGGATGAATGATTTATCCCGAAGGAGTAACGTTCACTTTCCAAGGTATGATTTCTCGGGATCTACGGTTAGTCCTTACGAGAGTAACATTTGCTCTGTTAGGGACCATTTCCAAAAATCAGCTGTTAGTTCTTACAGGAGTAAATATTAGTCCTCTCAGGAGCAATCCTTAGTCCTCTTGCAGTTTATCCTTCAAGGACTAACTGTTTATCCGCCTGCAGTTAGTCCCCAAAAGGACGAATAGTTATAGCAAAGCAGTTGATACCCAAAAGGACTAACCTAGCTCCCTACCCCTTTTAGTCCTTTTTTTTCTTAAAGTGTATATCTAACATTCCAAAGTGACTTGCTCTAAAAGGTGGGGAAGTTTCACGGTTCTTAATGTAAGCTGTTCGTGGGATCTGCGTCAGAGAACTGACCTCATGCACTGTAACGCCAGATTCGAGTCAGAAAACATAGCCCACGACGTATTTCATAGGTTACCTGCGCATTGTAGTATAAGCGGAAATGATTCCGCAGATAATGTTGCTCGCGCGTTACATCAGACACAAAGTAACGTTCCCATTCCGCTTTGAAGAACAAACGCCGCGTGGCAGATTCGTCAATGGTGCTGCAATCTTACCTTGACTGAGTGGAACGCACCAAACGTACGACGTACCAGACTACATGAACTTAACCCTTCAGTACGACTCCGGCCTCCATCCGGCCTACATCGACGCGAAGCTTCACTGCTCTGTTTGCCTTTGGCTGGGAGCTGCCTTCGCGAAAGCACATATCACGTTAATCGGAATGACTGACAGTGCGACATGCGATATTTGCGGCACCAACGAACATTGAACACCTGCTGTGTCACTGTGCTCGATTTGCTTCAGAGAGGCAAGAACTTGCCAACGCATTGCGGTGACTGGATGATCGGCCACTTTAAGTGTAGGTGCTATTACACTACTATCTACATCTCTCGACAGCCCACAAGACAGAGAAAGCCTTCTTGTGATTTTTGATGACCACGGGTTCGTGTGAACGTCTGTGACTGACTTGAGGTGGAGTTCTACATGCTGCGATGAATTTACGGTATCTCTCTCTCTCCTTTCATCATCCTCGCTCCTTTTGTTTTCTGATCTTTGTAGTCACCTTCCCTATACCGGGTGTTCACAGTTAAACTTTATAGCTTTTTTTAATTAGGCGCTCGAAGGCACGTGAGAACCACTTGTGCAAATCAGTTAAGCGGCCAGAAAAACAGAAGGTTAGATTATAATTATCGCTGCCAGCAACACAACTAATATTTAATAATTAAATTTTAACTGGTTGTGGTAAGTTGGCATGTTTACAATGAAAAAAAAAATGTAGGATGCAGTGTTTGTATGCAGTTTCAGTTGGAAGAGATGCGATGCAGGCTTGTTGGTAGTTCATCTTCAGTAAGTTTCCATCTAGTGCACGTAAACCCAATTAACTCCAAAGTTGGAAGATTTCTTCTAGTCCGCAAGGTCGCGGGATCAAATCCCGACTGCGGCGTCTGCATTTCCGGCGGAGGCAAAAATGTTGTAGGTCCATGTGGTCAGATTTGGGTGCATGTTAAAGAACCCCAGGTGGTCGAAATTTCTGGAGTACTCCACTACGGCGTCTCTCATAACCATATGGTTGTTTTGGGACGTTAAACCACACACATCAATTAATCAAGATTTCTTCTAGCGCGCCTGTGCTTCGAGATATCCGGATCCAAAGTTGAATTGTCTTTAGAATGATTACGCCGACTGAACAGTCACAAATGTTCTAAGAAAGCACAAGTTACACCCATATCACGTTTACTTTCATCGTGACCTCAATGAGGCGGACTTTGAACGGCGAGTTGACTTATGAAATTGGGGCCTGTTGCGAATCCCAGTGCTGTTCACCAGTGGTCGCTTCGAATCTCAGCGCTGATCACCAGTTGTTTCGGACCGGGGTCTACCCGGTCTCATGTGGTAGCGTGGCGTAACTTCGGTTGGAGGAAACAAAAGCTGACAAAATGGGGATACGAAAAACAAACAGGTTATGGCACTATTTACATCTATTTACAGCATAGAGAGGTTAGGAGATTCAGAAACTACGAGCGTGGTGGTTGAACCGTTACATGATTCAGAGCGACGTCCAGCACTCCACAACGTCGTTTAAAGCCCTGTCGAGCTCCTCCTCCTTGATTGGAACATTAATCACCCACACACAAAACACCACCCACAGGCCATCATCACAACACACGGTCCGCCGAATAGTTATCGCATCTCCCAACGCAATGCTCATCCGAGCCTAGGTTCACTGAGGAGAGCGTAGATGGGTTCGTTCCCGGAACGAATCAGCGGTTGGGTGGCTGCTGCTGTTTTTCCATGAAAGGGCAGCCAAGGAGTAGAGATTTCAATTTCTTAAACACGACCTGCGCGGTCGGTCTGCTTTGCCGTCTCGCTAACAAGCCATAGGAGGAAATGCTTGTAGGGACGTTGGATCACGGACCGTCTTCCAATCTTTTTGTCGCTCCCCGCTGCTGGACGCTCGTTCCGAGAAAACGGGGGTTCCGGGCGTGTGAACGCTGCTCGGCTCTGCTTTTCAGGGACAGCAAGGCGCCTACGGACGCGAGTCACAACAGGCCTCATCTAAACTGACCAAGAAAATGACTCTTTGCACAGAATAATTCGAACTGATGAAGCTCGGTTTTGCCGAAATGTAAGTGTTAATCTTCACAACATCCATTATTGGGCACAAGAAAACTCACACTGGCTAAGGCAGCACAAGCATCAAGTTCGTCTGAGTGTGAATGTGTGGCGCGCAATAGTTGGGAACAGGTTCATCGGATCTCACTTTTTTTAGTACAACTTGAACGGGAAGATGTACACAGAAGAAATATTAGGTGCTGCCTTTGATGACCTTGCCTGCAGTCTTTTTCTGAATAACCTGCACCATGTATGGTTTCAGCACGATAGAGCACCACCACAGCACGATAGAGCACCACCACAGCACCACCACAGGAGCGACGTTTTGGCCACTGAGATCTTTTGACCTTTCCCCACTGGACTTTTTTCTTTAGGGCTACGTTAAATATCGAGTTTACGTAACAGAGCCCAGTGATGTTAATGACATGAAAGACAGAATAACATCTGCCTGTGCGAGTAATCCTGCTAAAGTAGTGCACCGAGTCATCGAGTCGACGCGAAGGTGATTCTTTCTTTGCGTTCAAAATGCCTGCCGGGCAGGCATTTCGAACACTTTTTGGGGCATTGACGTCTTGAGATGTGAAGAGTTTCGATGAGATTTGCTCATGACCGAAATAGGCTTATGTAGCAGCAGGAAGTAAGCGTTAGCAAGGAAAAATCTGTTTAAGGTATTGTTATGTCCGGTGTAGTCGTCGGCCCATAGACGTACGCGTTGGTCGCGGTAGTCCAAAAAGCTCAGACAGCCTCGAACGGTTATAAACAAGTTTATTCCTATTCGGATGGAGGCGGCGGCCGAACTGCCGGGGGAAACAAACGGTGGCTCGTTTGCGCCGAGCGGGGGGAAGGGGAGGAGTCAACATCTGGAAGCAGTTTCAGCATCCGGTCCTTCGCGGGTTCGGAGGCTCGCTCGTGACACAGGGTTGCTTGGAAGACAACATCTCCTCCCTCCTTAGATTGTCACTTGGAAGCGATCTGGGGGCCGCCGTGGGCGCGTGGACGCTCTGGGGATTCGCTCGCAGGATTTCAAGCTGGACGGTTGTGCCCTCGCGATATCCGACGCCAGCGAAGCTCCCGCCGACTGGTTCGCCCTCCGCGGTCTCCTGACACCGTGTAGCTCTCGCATTGTGGCACCCCGCCCTTGGACTGCTTCGACCGGATCCCCACTTTCCTATCTCCTTCTTTTTCTGTTGCTTCCCTGTCTTCTTCTTCGTCTATTTTCCTTCTATTCTTTTCATCACTCCTTCCCCCCACCCCTATAAGGCACTGCGCCGTGTCGCCTGAAGGCAGACAGAAATTAGGTGCCTTTTTCCTCTTTCTTCTAACCACTACCACCACCACCACTGCTCTGGACGCACTAGGAAGAGAAGCCTCCGCTCGCTGGGTGTCGTTTCCCTTGTGTTCAGGGCCGGCGAGCGGCGGCGCCGATTCATCTGGTGCGAGATGCCAGGCTAAGTGGAACGAAGCTTCCGTCGAAGTGGCTGCTTGAATGGGAGGTTCCCTTGGCAAATTACCTGAACGGCGTAGCTGATTAAGGTGGCGGCGTGTGGCCTGTCCACCAATATCGACGAGCCATGACCGCAAACCTATGCGTTTGAGTGCCGTCGCTTCAACCCAGCCGGGCTTTCTGTGGAACTGGCGGGCGTATATGCGCTGTCCACTTTCAATTTTCCTGCTATGCGGGAGCTTTTCTTCCTCCAACGGTGCTTTCGCTGAGGGCTCCGGGACAATTGCTGTCAGCTGGGTTCTCATTTCTCGTCCGAACATCAATTTCGCTGGCGTTTGATCAGTAGTGCTTTGAACAGTGTTGTGCTGTCTGAAGAGAAAGCGCGCGATGCGGCGTTGCATTGTCCCAGTCTGGTCTTTATTAAGGGCGGGCTTTAGCTCAGCCACGTAGCGCTCGGCTTGTCCGTTCGTAGCCGGGTGGTAAGGAGCTGATGTAACAGACGAGACGCCGTTGTCGCTGTAAAACTTGAGAGTCTCCGTGGACACAAACGGAGTGCCGTTGTCCGAGACCACCTTGCGCGGTAGGCCAAACGTTGCAAACAACGACCGCAGAGTGTCGATAACTGCTGCCGATGTCGTTGTAGCCATTTGTTTTACCTCCAGCCACTTGGTGTATGCGTCTACAACCACCAGGAACAAACACCCTTCGATAGGTCCAGCAAAATCAATGTGCAGGGTGTGCCAAGGCGTGTCTGGTCTTTCCCATTCAGGAATAGGGGCTCTTGGCGGGCTTCTGTGGTTGCCTTGGCAAAGCTGGCAATCGTAAACTGTTAATTCTATATCATGGTCGATACCAGGCCACCACATATAACTTCTGGCGCACGTTTCATGGCAGCAATGCCTCGACGACTTGCGTGGACAAGCGACATGGCCTGTTCGCGAAGTGTCGCTGGAATTACAACTCTTGATCCCAAGGTGACGCAACCGCGATGAGTGCTCAACTCCGCAGTTTGCTTGCGGTAAGCGTTGAAGTGTTCACCCTTTAGCTTCTGCACGTTGCCTTCTTGTATAGCTGCGTAGACTTCCTTCAAGACAGTGCACTCCTGCGTTGATGCTGCTACCGTGTCAGCTGTTAGCGGAGGGTTTGGCAGCGCCTCGAACATGAGTATATCACCCGGCGGGGGTGGTTCATCTATTGTGGTGTCTAGCAGCAGGCGGCTTAGTGCGTCGGCGTTTTGGTGTTTCTTCCCAGTTCGATGTACGAGTTCGTAATCATACGCCGACATCTTGATGCACCATCGTGTCATTCGCGGCGACAATGTCTGTGGCATTGACTTCTGGGGACCCATAATACCCAATAAGGGCCGGTGATCTGTTATGAAAGTCACTTTCCTGTCGGTAATGTACTGCCGAAAGTGATCTGCTGCGTAAACGATGGCAAGTCCCTCTTCATTGCTGCATCAGTGATGTTGTTAGCCTCGAAGTAAAATTGCAGGTGTCCAAACCACGATGACCATGATGAGCTGTTCAATTCGGGTAGCCGATTTGGGAGCCCGTGCGTAGGCATAGCTTGTAGCTTGTCAATATCGTTGCGTAGCGTTGGTCCAAATTCACTTCCTCGTCGCCACTGTTATGTCCGGTGTTGTCGTCGGCCCATAGACGTACGCGTTGGTCGCGCTAGTCCAAAAAGCTCAGACAGCCTGGAACGGTTAAAAACAAGTTTATTCCTATTCGGATGGAGGCGGCGGCCGAACTGCCGGGGGAAACGAACGGTGGCTCGTTTGCGCCGAGCGGGGAATGGGGAGGAGTCAACATCTGGAAGCAGTTTCAGCATCCGGTCCTTCGCGGGTTCGGAGGCTCGCTCGTGACACAGGGGTGCTTGGAACACAACAGGTATTATTGGTGAACTTGTTGCACTTGTTTTTATAAAAGTTACAGTACTCGGACATCAGCAGTCACGCCATTCGTGAAGCCCAGGCAATGACCATGCACGCTTCTCTAGTCATTATTACGCACGCGCACTGGCATCCAAATTCTACGCTCACACCATTCTCTTCGCATGGTATATGTATGGTGGCTAGAAGCCACCATAGTATCTGCCACTACATTTAGATGCTTTGCAGTTCCGTGTTAAGATACTGGTTGCAAGGGTTTTTCAACTTTTTATTTCGCTGGCCGAGAGGGCAAGAGTAATTGTTATCATGTATGCCTACTCTTCCACTCTCTTCACACACTAAACACCGTACGCAACAGATGCCTCACTTTAGGAGGAACTTTGTGCGGACCCTCTCCCTCTTGCATGTGTACTCACGCGACAGACAATTAAACTTTGGAGCCGGATATCTCGGAGCACAGGCGTGCTAGAAAAAATCTTCAAACTGAAACTGTGTACAAACACCACTGTCCACATTTCTTTTTTTCAATATAAACATCCCAACTACCACAGCCAGTAAAAAAATAATTATTAAATTTAAGGTAATTGGGCTGCTAACAGCGATAATTATCACCTAACTTTCCGCCCCCTGGACACTTAACTTATTTGCACAAGTGGTTTTCACGGGCATTCCAGCGCCTAATTTTGAAAAATAAAACCATAAAGCTTAACTTTGAACGCCGATATATATAATCCCCTAGTGTATACGGTAGCCAACCAGAAGTCTTCCTGGTTAACATCCCTGCCTTCTGCCTTTCTGTTTGCTTCCTTTCCTCCGAGGTGACTTGAAACGATTGTAAACTGCATATTTCGGCAGCCCTTGGTTTTTCGAAGTAGACAAGTCTATGTTGGGCGAAATCCTAGTGGAAATCGACGCATGTTATTATCAACCGCACAGCTGTCAGCGCCTTTAACTCGAACGCTCCGGCGCGTGGCCTCAGCTCGCTTGAAGTGAGGTCAGTGCCACCAAGTGTTGAAAATACTATGTTTGGTGCAGTTAACGATAGATGGAGTGCGCGTCGGTTTCACCAGTAATACTCTGTTTCCAGTCTGCCTTACCGGTGGGTCGAATGCATTCACTTGGCATCCCACGTTCGCCACGTTTCGCTCATGGCTACGTGATCGTGCACGCCCATGGCGTTCGTTGTCGCACACTTATCTACAAAATGAACCATTGATGCGACAGCTTACGCACCTTTTGAGTTTGAATTCACAGCTGTTGCTCTAAAGAAATCATCACAAGTATAAGAAGCACAGCAAACGCACGTTCATGGCGTTTGTAAAATTTGCAAACAAATAAATCTGATATGCGATGGCGTTATACAAGCTCAGAATCATATTTTCTCCGGCGGCTTGAATTGAACCGCTCTCGCCATTTAAAGAGTGCCTTCCTGCTCGGTTCACGCTGAACGGAAGATGTGGTCTTGGAGCGCAAGATTTGCGCGTGTAACAATATTTAGGGTTGCCATTAAATATATGGTCGATTGATCGATATGTGGTGTTTAACTTCCCAAAACCACCACGTAATTATGAGAGACGCCGTAGTGAAGGGCTCCGAAAAGTTGGACCACCTGGGGTTCTTTAACATTCACCCAAATATGAGCACACGGGCCTACATCATTTCCGCTTCCACCAGAAATGCAGCCGCCACAACTGGGATTCGATCCCGCGACCTGCGCTTCAGCAGCCGAGTATCATAGACCACCACGGCGGGACTAAACAAATATATGGTCAAGTATCAAAAAAATAGCTACCCTTGTTGAAACTTTTATTTTCAAAAATAGCCTCTTGGATCGACACGGTGTTGGTTCAACAGCCTCAGGAAGACGTGACGGGGCGACAAGTTATTTTGTGTGCACATTTACGCTGCTTCGGTTCATTGTTAGTATATTCAATTTATGATAAGTGCTTTTTTGTTTATTTAGAGAGTCGGTATCCTATTTTATAAGATGGTAATTCAAGCTTTTATCTGATTACTACGCATGAAAATGGCTTTCTTAGCGTTGTATCCACGCGTTTTCCTTGCTGAGAACACGCACAAACATTGCGATCCAAAACCACATCTCCGGCGCAGCGTGAACCAAACAAAAAGGCACATTGTAAATTGCGAGAACAGTTGAATTCACGCTGTTTCAAAATTAATGAATCCCTTGGAGGCGGAAATGTTGTAGGCCCGTGTACTCAGATTTGGGTGCACGTTAAAGAACCCCAGGTGGTCAAAATTTCCGGAGCCTTCCACTACGGCGTCTCTCATAATCAGAAGTGGTTTTGGGACGTTAAACCCCACAAATCAATCAAAATTAATGAATCCGAACATGAACAATGTCACCGCATTTCAGATTTATTTATTGTGCAACTTCTACAAACGTCATTAACGTGCATTTGCTCTACTTTTCATGCATGTCATTTCTTTTGATAATCAGCTGCGAAAGCACTCGAAAGGTGCATAGGCTGTCGCGCGAAATGGTTCATTGTCGAGATAAGTGTACGACAACAAACGCTATGGGCGATTATGAAGCCCCGAGCGAAACGTGGTGGATGCCACGTGAGTGCATGGGATCGGCCTGTCAGGCAGACTGGAAACAGAAATTTACTAGTGAAACCAACATGCGCTCGATTTATTGTTAACTGCAGCAAGCAAAGCACTTTCAACGCTTGGTGGCGCTGACCTCAGTTCAAGCGAGTCGAGGCCACGCGTCATAGCGTTTAAGTTAAAGGTGCTGACTGCTGTACCTTTAAATAAAAGAAGCTGAGCCAGTGCAAGGTGTCCCCCATACATCAGCTCGAGACTAGATCCTCGAATTTTCAAAAATTCTCAGATTTGGCTCTTCGTTTTATATTCAGTGGGTGGCACGTGTGAAAAAAAAAATGTGGCAATGCCGTCGAGAGCACCTAAACGTGAAGTTGACATTCTGATGCTCATAGATAAAAAAAAAATATTGCTTCGCTGCCAGAGAGTCATCTTTGTAGTACAAAATAGACATGCTGGGCCAGTTACTCGTTTCACATTGTTGATATCAATCGTCGGCTAGTTTTTCGAGAAGAGCCAGTTTTCTTTCTTCTCTTCTGGCAGAGCAAACAGCGTCAAGCCAAGTGTCACGTTTGCGTTCGGAGACTGTGCATCCGCTCGGCATATTTGCCGAGGATGGCTCGAATGAACACGTCCTGTCGCGTTAAGCACGATGCGATCAGACGAGCAATGAGTGAGTGAAGGTGAAGCGGTTACGCACATGGTGATTACTCATAATCATAGTTTTTTACTCCTATGTTCACTTCTGCCGGAATAACGTATGCGGGTCATGGAAGTTTTGTATGACCAAATTTTGTGATCAAGAACCAAAATATAACAGAACGACTTCCCCTATTGTAATGTACGTGGATCGATCACGGCCATTCATGAAGAATTTGTCGAAAAATAATGTCTGTTTTTGTAATATATTCAGACTTTCTAAGATGGACAGAATTAGTTGCATTTGCTTCTGATGTAAAGCGCAAGTTTTTTCATTACCCCATGTCGAATAAGCGAGTATAGAAAACGGGCCACAAGGACCAAAACGTTATGGCGATTTTTATGGTGAACTAGCCTTCATAATCAAGCACTCGCGAACGTCTATAATGAGTGAGTAAGTGTATTGGTAAGTGTAAAACGATAAAACGCTGTAGTTGCTGCCACTTTTTTTTTTCGAACGCCACCTATTAAAGACAGGAAAAACAAAACTTACCCATACAAAAAAAATTTTAGCTACTCGCTGTAATCATTGAAATATCACTGTGCATGGGCGCTTCTTGAATTTCCTTCAGATGTGAAATTATTCTCTTCCTGCGCCTAAAAGACATATGCTGAGACGATATATTTCGTGACGTACATATATTTACATATATTTACATATACTTACATATATTTTCGTGACGATCCTCTTTTCTCGATCGATATGCTACACAGCATAATTTAGAAATTTGCAAATTGGGTGGCAAGTGAGTACATAACGTACACGTGTCGTCATATTTATTTATTTCAAAACGCAATGCAACATTTGCAATCCCTCAAGAGCATTAACTAAAGGTTTAACGTGGATAAGCCAGAAGGTGTTGCCCCATCAGAAAAATGTGGGCAAATGACACTTGCCGCAAGCGTGCCTTATCTGCTCAGGCTGCGGAAGATTGCGCTGCATAGGCGTAACACGGGGCACACTAAAGGAGGCACAGAAGACAACACAACCAGAACAGGTGGTCGGAAACAATAAACTGTAAAAACTTTAGTGAGATGCAACTTGAGGCTGCTCCACGAAATAAAAAAAAAATTAAACGATTGAAAGTGCGCACAGACGTGAAATATTATGTTAAACTTGTACGATTAGCCCAAAGGAGGACTTTGTGGGTCTGCCTACTACCTACCTTCTTTATTTTTTTCGCACCGCGCAATGTTCCCCGTAACTTTTCTCTTTCTACAGGTGGTGATCAACGCGCTCCGCAGCGCAGTGCTTCAGTTAATGGAGGCGACAACGATGGTCGTGCATCCAGGCAACAATAAGATGTGGCTACGAGTAACCACAAGTAACCTCGATAAAAAGGCGGAATGTCACTTCAGAAATGACGCACGATCAAAAGAGCATCAGCTAGGAAAACGGCGTACACAAACACGCACGTGGGGCCACATTCCTTCACGTTCACGAGCACCAGGTTTTTCGCGTGCAGTGACACCGCGGCTATCAAAGTATCATAACACGCTTCGCTTGTGTTGGGACGCCTCTGACTATGGATCACATAGCATCACGTCCTATTCCGGCTCGAGACGTTACGCAGACACTCAAAGAAAGCAGGTTTATCCTGCTGGGTGGCACGCAGCAAACGAAAGTTGGCTCCGTGCTGCATCTCAAAGAGGCGCCCAGATGCTAGGGAAGACCGGTCGGATGATGGCGGAAGGGAGGGCTGCGAGATGCCCAAAACAAGTTTTTTTGTCTACGCGAGGTCAGGATATGAAACCGAAATTCACAAGTAACGGAGAGAACTGCAATACGTCCGGATTTTTCGCAATCGGGCCGGTCTTCTCTCTTACATGACCTTAAATGGGTCAAGGGGTCTAATCGAAGAAACCGCGGCAAAAGTTGGGAGCCAGTTTTTCGCAGACAGCTTCTTCTAAGGGGAGCAACTGTCGACGCGTCTTTTCACCGCTCCTCATATTGAGTTCGGCTTGCGCGTTTATCGCCACCAAGGAAGCGATGAGCAATCTCACGATGACGGTGTTGTTCGCGATGGTCGCGATAGTGTCCATAACCCTGGCCGCACCCAAGGCTTCAAAAGGTAAGTGACAACTGTTTATAACTCTTGCTTTCGAACACGTGCGCCCGTCTTTTTTGCACCACTGTAATCCCTTTGAGAAAACGAATCAAACTGAATATTATAAGCTTCCTTTATTCAGGGTGGCTGCACTGTAACCTTGCGTTGTTCACAAGTAGGTCAGAGATGCATTTACTAGATAGCGAGTTTCACTGGGCTTTCAATGTGGAGGCCACGATGAAGAAGTAAAATCGCAGTTGTGGACAATGGACTGATTCGATTGTTTTTGTTTGTTTTTCTCTTCAGCAGCACTGCATGTTCGAAAGCACTGCTTACACTTTCCACTAAGTCATCTGCGTTTTCCAGTGACCCTCACGTAAATACAGTTTTGTTTTCGTCGGTGCAGTGCTGTATTTATCTCGCCAAACCTCAGGGATTGAACGCTACAAAGATATGTCTTACTGCATTTTAACAGTTTAATATTACGAGTTCCACTCCAATAATCTTTCATCGCATGTACTTGAAATATTTTCTATGGGGTGATTCTTCTCGCCTTTTTGAGAGATTTGTCATTGAAGGCTTTTGTAGTGACGTGCGATGAGAAGGTCACGTATCCGTTACTTCAGGGGAAGTACATCTAGTTCACTTCAGCATAAGGAAGAATATCCTGTAAACAGCGTGAACTCAATTTCTTTCTTGATTTCTCGGCTGCATTTTGCGGTGGTCAGAACAATGAAGTGGATGCTCATGGAAGGTAACACTAAGAATTCTTTACGGATATGGGTGAGGCGGTTGTGCAGTGCTAAAAAATTTTGCGCCACCTGGGGTTTTTTACCGTATAAGTGCACGGGCCTCCAGCTTACAGCCTCCATAGAAATGCATTGATCTGGGCAGAGATTCGATCCCACAGCTTCAGATCAGCGGCCAAGCACCATGAACAGTAGACCACTACGGCAGGCAAGCGTGTTTCTGAGTTGACGTTATGCCAGCTGCTATTGTGAGGAGTAATTCGGTAGTCAATGTCTGTTAATTTCGGTACAGTGCAATAATGTATATATATCTAACTTCAGCATAAATTCAGAGTGTCGTCTAATAATTAATGAATATAAACCACACATTGCTTCACCGTTTCGTTGTCTGGGGTGGCAGTTTAGAGCAACGCTATGCGGTGATTTAGCAGCGCGGAGTGGATACCAGAAGGTGGGGAAATAAGCGGGAAACGAAAGCTAACTACATGAATGACCAAAATACGAGCACTGCAGTTTAGAATTTGTATTTACTTGTCAAAAAGTCGCTTTGTTGAACAAAAATTAATGATTGAATATCTTATGTAGGAAATGCCTGAACTCACCAGGCGTACTAGTTCAAGTACTATAGGGTCAGCTTCACTTGCGCATTTTTTAACAATCATTCCTTTCAGTCTAGATTCCTTTAGGTGAACGGCTCGTCGTCCATCCACCGCCTTCTTTGAGGCCTGTATCGACTGCCACTGGAGATCAACGGATGAACGACAAGCCGATTCTCCAAAAAGTGCCACAAAAAGTTCCACACGTGTACGCGAGCTGCCCTAAATGCAGGATGCTATATCTTCCCACGCAGTTACATCTGTTACTGGCAGGTTCCTAAGTGCCACTGAATGCTGAACATCACCGGAAACAACAAAGTAAAGAAAAAAATAATTTCTGCACCAGTCCGGGTCTGATAGGCATGGCTGACAGCTGCCGTGAAGGCAACAGGGTTGCCGCATTACCAGCTGGGTATAACGAAAAATTGTATAGCATCCGAGATGTAAACGTGTATTGCCTCCAGAGTAGTGAATTTCTATCTAGATAACTATAATCATCACCATAAAGCACAAGATAAGCAGAACGACATTATCCAAGAAGCCTAGAAAAGGGAGTAATTTGATGAATTTCACCACTGTTGAACATATTGAAATTTATAATAAAAATGGCACTTATCGACAAAAAGGAATTCCCAAAATCACTTTGTTTGTTCTTCACAGCGAAAGAAAGCAGATGTTTATCCGCAAAACGCACGTATGCCAGTGCATGATGGGCGTTACCATGATGGGCGTCACTTGCCTGTTCCCCCAGCTTGATTTCGATACTCAGTTACACAGAGTCGTCGAGAAACACGCTATTCGGGAACGTGATTCCCACTGAAAGAACTGCATTTGCTAGGAACTGACACCAAAAAAAAAAGTTACAAACACTGTGAAATTTTATAAGCAACTCAAGAAAAAAAAAAGGCTAAACCTGCTTGTCACAAGGGAAACTGGTCATAGAGTTTCCCAAATATCTGCTTACGTCTCCTTACGTCTGCTTACGTCTGCTTACGTCTCCGCCTATCCTCGCCCACTTTGATATCTCATCTCCAACAGAAGTTCGTACAGACGCAAGTGGCTATGGCATCGGTGCAGTCCTCGCCCAGAAACAACAAGGACGAGACCGTGTTGTTGCTTATGCCAGCCGCCTTCTTTCGCCTGCTGAAAGAAAATATTCAATAACTGAACGGGAATGTTTGGCACTTGTTTGGGCAGTCGGTAAATTTCGTCCCTATTTGTACGGCCGGCCATTCACAGTAATCACAGATCACCACGCCTTGTGCTGGCTTTCGTCCCTTAAAGACCCTTCAGGCCGTCTTGGCCGTTGGGCGCTGCGCCTTCAAGAATTTGATTACTCAGTCCTGTATAAAACCGGCCGCCTGCATCAAGATGCGGACTGCTTGTCCCGGTATCCTGTCGACCCTCCAGACGGCGACTCCTCTAAAACCACCCTTCCTGTCGACGTTTTCTCTCTATCCGCGTTTCATGACATTGGAATCGAGCAGCGACGAGATACTTTCTTGGACGGTATTATCCGAAGGCTCACATCGGTGAGGCCCGACCCTTCCCTTCGAATGTTTGAAATACATGATGGTGTATTGTACCGTTGCAATATGCGTCCTGACGGCCCCGAAAGACTACTCGTCGTTCCCATTCAATTGCGTCACACTGTTCTCGCCCAGCTTCATGATGCACCTACAGCGGGTCACCTCGACGTGTCACGGACCTACGACAGAGTTCGCCGGCGCTTCTTCTGGCCTGGCATGTACCGCGACGTCTGCCGTTATATTGCAGCCTGCGACCCTTGTCAACGACGGAAAAAACCAAATGTCCCTCCGGCCGGACGTCTTCAGCCACTGCACATCCCACGAGACCCATTCTACCGTGTTGGCGTGGACCTGCTTGGCCCTTTTCCTACGTCAGCTGCGGGTAATCGGTGGATTGCAGTAGCAACCGATTATGCTACCCGATACGCGATCACACGGGCCCTTCCAACCAGCTGTGCAACTGACGTGGCCGATTTCCTTTTGGAGGACGTCATCTTACATCATGGCGCCCCTCGACAACTCCTTACCGACCGAGGCAGCTACTTCCTTTCCAAAGTGGTTGATGACCTCCTCCGCTCCTGCGCCACTAAACACAAGCTCTCGACTGCTTACCATCCACAAACAAATGGTCTAACGGAGCGCCTCAATCGCACTCTCACCGACATGCTCTCCATGTATGTCTCCACCGATCACCGCGACTGGGACACTACGTTACCGTTTGTAACATTCGCGTACAATTCTTCCAGACACGACACCGCTGGGTTCTCTCCTTTTTTTCTGTTGTTCGGCCGTGACCCTGCGCTACCTTTCGACACCCTCCTGCCGGCCGGACTAAATGACAAGTCTCAGTACGCTCGTGATGCAATAATGAAGGCCCAAGCGGCACGCCAAGTTGCTCGACGACGCTTACTGGACTCTCAGGACAATCAGAAGAGCGTATACGACGCCCGCCATCGTGACGTCCACTTCACACCCGGAGATCTCGTTCTGTTATGGTTCCCCTCACGCCGCGTTGGACTTTCGGAGAAGTTACTCCCACGCTATTCAGGTCCCTACCGTATCTTACGCCAAGTAACTGACGTCACATACGAAATCACCCCTACGGACCCCGCCATCATTCACCCTCACACTGACGTAGTGCATGTTACGCGACTCAAACCGTATTACTCCAGTGCCTCCTGATTCGCACCGGGTCGGTGCTCCAGCCGCCGGGGAAATCATGTAACGGTAGGATGAGAACGACGAAGAAGACAAAGAGGAGGACGATGTTGTCAGATCTGTGAGCCAACTGGGCGCCATCTTGTCCACCACCGAGTTTATTCCTCGTTTTATAAAGTAAAGTTATTTCCCCGTAACATCATACACTAGAGGCAACTCTGGCACTAGTGTCTATTGAAGCTGCAACGCATGGCGCTTCAGTGAGCATTAAAATTATGGGTAGTTCATGGATTTGCCTGGTTTTCGTACTTTACGTTCCTTCAGGCTTCGCGTGGCTCGAAGCTGCTTGGCCAGGAAACAACAATCGCCACATGTTCGGCTGTTGGGCTTCATCACCTCCACTTTTTAGGGTCACCATCTCAAATCAGCTCATGAAGCTCAAAACGGTTTGTTTCTTGATTCAAAACTAAATAAAAACACAGCTATAAACAATGCCACAAGAACGGTTCACCGCCCGCAACTTTAAAAACTAGACAAATCTATATCATACCTGTAATTCATCAGAGTGACCTCTGATGCTGCGGTCACTGAGCGACCGCAGCATCAGAGTCTCCCCTAGTGAATTTTAAGCGTAGTTTCATGTTTTACTTTTTGACCGTTTCGCGTCCTCCTAAATGCGATCACGACGGCCAAGATCAAACCTTCGACCGTCACGAAAGCGGTAGAGTATCGTTACCCCTGACCCACTACGAGGAACGTGAAAGAAAATTGAAGCTATTGCAGTCTACAGTGCGAGTACGATGGTTGGTTGGTCGACACTCTCGACGGGATTTTGCCACCGGCGTCGGTGTCGACATCATTCACCGTATATGTATATATAAAATAACTTGTTGTTGGGCTAGTTCGTAGAGCATTTCGAAAAGTTAATTCGAGCGCGAAAACTTGATACGATCACTCACACACGCACTGTATGTTTTATAATGTATGCTGTTGGCCTTATATGGTGTGTGCGCGCACAATGTGTCCTGTATATGTTCAAGCCTTCGAGCTATGAATAAATCAGTTGGAAGTGGGCGCTTTGTGTGTTTGATGCATGGGTGTTTGCGTGTGTGAGTGATCGTGTCAAGTTTTCGTGCTCGAATTAACTTTTCGATATGAATATATATTTATGAAAACTCAAGAAAGAAAAAAAAGTCTAGATAAATACTCCGGCACGCGGAATCAAACTCGGAACCTCTACGTCGTGAGTGAGAGGCGTTAACCACCGAGCCACAACGGAGCACGTCCTTCAACATGCAAATGGGAAGCTATTTATATCTACCGCCTACCGCTGGTGATGGGCATCGTGGAGGAGAACTATTGTGTTTTCAGCATTAACAACAAGATGGCGCATTGAGCGCGCAGCAGCGCGTGCCCTCATCTCCCCCACATATTTTGCCTCGCGGAGAGGAGTGGGTGGGAGGTCTTAAAGCCCCTGAACGCACATTCGTGCGCCCTTATCTCGCGGTTGGGAGCATCTTATTTCTTGGCTGTCCTTAAGCTTCCACCGGAATTATTCTGCTGTAGCTACCGGGTGCACAAAAGTCACTGCAATCGTCGCGCAGTCTCCGTTTGCGAATAGAGCGTGCTTTTCAAACACAGCGACGTAACAACCGGGACGCTTATTTGCATTCATCTGTACCTGTAAAAACGTTTCGTGTGTTATTTGTGCATAAGAAACGTGGGGCACATTTCGATGTGCTTGCCATTCTGCGTATGACTTTGTACTTCGTTGCTATCACGTTCATTGCTTCATGCACCTTTGCGGCAAAGCTGCGACTTTTTTTACAGCGAAAGGAGTTATGAGACCACTTTTCAGGTCACGCGCTGTTGCATGTTGTCCGCCGCTGCTGCCGGAGTCCGTAACCACATCGCGTGAAATAAAAAAAAAACTTTGCATTAATGACACAGTCTGGCTTGAAACCGGGTCCGCTGGGTGCCAGGCCAATATTCTACCAGTGAGTTACGCCGGTGCTTGTGGCTTACTGTCAAACTTGCCTTAGGCAGGCTTGATGTCGAAAAAGCAATCGCGTTAATGCGACTTATAAAGCGTTTTACAACAGCGCACGAACAACCAGTCGTGGCACAATGCGAATAGCGTAACGAGGGGGCCGTCCAATGCTCCAGCCCATTACAAAAGCTTGTTCTTGTTTCCCTGTCAAATGTGGCGCATATGCACTTAAGTAATAATTCCTCATCGTCGTCAGCCACTGCACGAACAATTGGCACAAAATTCCTGGCAAGTGCGTGTTTAGCGCATACCACGCTTCTCAGAACAATCACGAAAAATAGCATAGCAAATGCCGGCCTACTACCCAAAAGTTTATTATAGATGCCCTAGTGGGTACGAAGCAAGTTTGCTTGCAGTAGTTACCCAATGAGTGTTTTGAAAAGGCTCTGAAAGGTCGCTTTTCTAGCTTTCACTGTTACTGTGCTGCGCCTACCCCGCAGGCCTGGCGTTTTTTTGTTTGTTTGTTTCAGACGCCATCTAGAATAGATACGAGAAGCTTCAGAAGAAATGCGAAATTCAAGAATTAGAAGCCAAGCAGGTCGGGTCATCCGAGCCAATGCAGGAAGCCGAGGCAGAGGACGGGGATGACGGCTCTTCCGTCACATCCCGCCTCACTAGCGTCTTGCGGCAGGACGCGGATACGGTAGTTGGACCAGCTTCCATTACCGAATCCATCGGTCGCATCGAATCCCTAGAGCGTAAAACCGAGCAATTAGAGGCGAGCGTGGCAGCCCTCCCCACTCAAATCATGTCGGCGGTCCGCGAGTCCTTTTAGGACATTTTCACGGCAGCCTTAACGCAAGCACTTCCCGAAATTGTGGCGCAGGTCTCTAACTCAGTCCTTAAAGCCGTGCAGCCCTGGGTTATCGCCCAAATTAAAAACACCACTCATAGCGACTCCCCGCAGGTTAAACGCAAGCCGGCCTCCCGTCAGGCAGCAGAAGAAGGCTTTCCGGGGCCGGCTCCAGGTCCGGACCGGTCCTCTGCACCGTAAATAAATACTAAAAGATGGCTAGCCGATCTAACAAACAAGCTAAATATCTACAAAAATTTGAGATTATACAATGGAACTGCAGGGGTTTTAGAGCCTGGAAAAAACAGTCGCACCTCCAGCTCTACTTGCAGTCCCTCGGAAACATGCCCGCCTTGCTTGCTTTGCAGGAGCCCGGTTTGGACGTTAAATTCTCTGGCTATAGCACTTTCAAGGGGGGGCCCTCGTCATGCATCCTGGTGAACAAGCGTATACCGCGATTCAGGTCGATTTAAACTTAAGTACTGAACAAGAATACACAAAGGTCAGAGTACTGCCTCTCAGACGTCGCGACCAGTCAATACACATCCTAAATATATACAACCCCCCGCATAAGTTACGCGTAACTTTTAGCGAAATCTTCCTCCGGGCGATCAAGTTGGCAGACAAGGACCCCTTAGTGATCGTGGGAGACTTCAATGCTCCCAGCCTTCACTGGGGCTATCACTACGAGAAGACCAGAGGACGTAAGCTGGCGGAGCTTATCTCCAGCCTTTGCCTCACGCTGCTCACGGATCCGGGGTACCCCACTCGAGTGGGGAACTCGGTAACCCGTGACACGTGTCCGGACCTTTCTCTCGTAAGAAATGCTAAGGATGCCACCTGGGAGAATTTGGGTGATTCTCTAGGCAGTGATCACTGCCTTCTCCGGGTCACACTCCTGGAAAAGTCAGCTCATAAAAAATGCGGTCAAGCCAAGTTGACCGATTGGACCCAATTTCGCAATCAGACTATCCCTCCCGTACTATTTTCTGGAGGCTATGCAGAATGGGCTCAACACGTAAACAACATTCAGAAAAGACTTGTTACCACCCTCCAAACCAACGAAGAAATCCCCGCAGTTGACACTCATCTCCTACACTTTTGGGAGGCGCGCCGAAGCTTAACAAAACGTTGGAAAAAGCAGAAGACTAATCGCAAATTACGTATCCGCATAGCCCAACTCACGGAACAGGCTGCAGCGTATGCTGCCCAACTCTCAGATTCAAATTGGATAGCCCGCTGCGACGCCGCAGCTCGTCAGATGAGCTCGAAGGGGACATGGCGTCTCTTTCGCAGTCTCATAGACCCCTCTCAAACGAGAGGGGAGGCGCAGAAGCAGCTCCGGCGAGCTCTGCAGGGGTACCAAGGCACTCCGGCAAAGCTTGCGGATGCTCTGTGCGATAGGTATCTCTGTCGTACGGAGGACCCGCCTGGGCCGGCGTACACGTACTCTGGTAAGCCTAATCACCAACTCGATGCCCGTTTTGAGTTGCATGACCTTAAAGCGGCTTTAGCTAAAATGCGCAGAGGTACGGCTCCGGGGCTGGACCGCATAACAGTAAAGCTGTTGGCGAACCTCCCTGAAACAGCCTACCTCCATTTATTGGAATACATGAACGAGATCTGGGACGGCCGTGCGCTCCCTTCCGAATGGAAAATGTCACTTGTGACTTTTATCCTCAAAGCAGGCAAGGCCATGAATACGGAAAATCTGAGGCCCATATCACTGACTTCGTGCGCGGGCAAGCTTATGAAGACGATGGTATGGGATCGCCTCTCCCCATACCTTGAGGGCAAGGGCTTCTTTGCAGACACCATGTTTGGGTTCCGCCCACACATGTCTGCACAGGACGTCCTTCTCCAGCTCCACAGAACAGTCATACAGCCCATAACTATGCAACACAAGGATAAAGCCATCCTCGCCCTTGATCTGAAGGGGGCTTTCGACAATTTTAAACACAGCAGCATCCTGGCTAACTTGAGTTCCACCGATTGCGGGGCTAAGGCCTTTGCATATGTCAAAGATTTTCTCTCTAAACGCCAAGCACTTCTTCGGATCGAGGACTAGGAATATGGCCCGTACATTATGAGAACACGGGGCACCCCTCAGGGAGCAGTGTTATCACCGCTCCTTTTCTACATTGCTATGATGCGCCTTCCAAGCGAATTGGCCAGGGTGGAAGGCACACATCACGCAGTATATGCCGATGATATTACAATCTGGACCACTGAAGGGAGCCTTGGTGAAATGCAGGAACGCCTTCAGCAGGCCGAATCCATAGTCGAGGCGTATACCAACGATTGTGGACTCCAATGTGCTCCAAACAAATCAGAGCTTCTGCACGTTAGAGCGAAACCAAGAGATAAGTCAGCCATACACATCTCCCTTTCTGGGGTTCCCATCAGAGAGGTGGAGAAGCTCCGGATTCTGGGCCTGTTCATTCACCACAGACTCAGACCGGACTCCACTATAGCGAAACTCAAGAGAATAGGCGAACAGGTAGGGCGCATGATCCACCGCGTTTCCAACAAGCGGGGTGGTCTGCGGGGCAGGGACGCGCTTCGGCTCGCCCATGTCTTCGTGACTAGCCGGATCCTCTACGCCATCCCATACCTTCGCACTAACAAGCAAGAAGACGAAAGAATAGATGCCATCATTCGTAAGGCTACTAAACGAGCTTTGTATCTCCCGGTGGCCACTTCCAACGCCAAACTGAGGGCGTTAGGTGTGCTCAACTCCTACCAGGAGTTGCGGGAGGCCCACCTTATGAATCAATATACGCGGTTCATGCAGACGGCTCCCGGGCGCCACCTGCTGAACCGCTTACATATACAGCACACTTGTACTGCAGAGGAGGCGGAGCGTATTCCGGAACTGTGGCGGCATATGCTCTCGGTCTCTACACTCCCCAGTAACATGGATAAGCACACGCACGAAAGCAGAAGACAGGCGCGGGCTCGGACGCTTGAGAGGCAACACGGCTCCCGACCTGGTGTATTCTACGTAGATACAGCAGGGCCTTCGCCCACGGGATTTTACACGGCCTGTGTAGTTCACCGGGAAAAACATGTCAATGGGCTCTCGTTCCGAGCACAAAATCCAGAGCGCGCTGAGGAAGTCGCGATAGCGCTTGCTGCTGCGGACCCAGACTCGAAAGTTATCTTCATGGACTCCCGGAAAGCATGTGCTCCTTACTTGGTAGGAGAGATATCCCCCCCTAGCCAGCCAAATTCTAAAACGGGCTCTCGCTGATCCAGCCCCGAAACGCATCGTATGGGCTCCTGGCCATCAGGGCTTACGAGGTAATGAGGCCGCTGACGCGGCCGCCCGAGCGCTTACCCACCGGGCTCCTCACCTTGGCTCTTATGACTCGGAGGCCAATACACCGCTGCTGCGGTTCAAAGAAATTCTGACCTATTATCGCGACACTCACCGCCTTTACCTGGCTCCTACAAGGGGGCTGAGTAAGGCGGAAGAGTGAACTCTAAGGCGCCTGCAGACAGGTACTCTACTCTGTCCTGCAATCCTAAAACATTTCGATGTGAACACAGATGGGCGGTGCCCACACTGTGGGGAGACGTGTGATATCTTCCACATGGTGTGGGCATGTCCGAAAAATCCCCACCTACCCCCTTCCCCTACCCCTTCCCGAGAGGCATGGGAGACTGCTCTCCTCAACTGCTCATCACTAGAGTCTCAACGGGCTCTGGTGAGACGGGCGCGAGTAGGGGCCTCGTCATGCGGTGTCCCGGACTAAGGACGCCGACCATGTAGCGGGGTCATGCTTTGGCCCCGTACCTCTCTCTTTTATAAGAAATGTTTTTCATCATCATCATCAGAAGAAATAGGAGAACATTCAGAATGAAGAATATTTAAGCACATAAGTGTCCATCCACAGGCCAGTGTTTAGACGATGAGCCAATGTTCGTTCTGTGAAGCCCCTGGGCACTCGTTCCTGGTTACGCAAACATCCTGGCTATTCCAAAAGAAGCCCTTGCGGCACACTCACGATAAGTGGCAGTCAAAAGTCCATGCTGACTCTATAATAGGCTTCAGGCAAGTGGTCTCTGCACAGGTGCTGCTGCGGAATTCTTTCTCTTCCTCGTTGCGTCCGCACTTCCTAAAATCCGAGAAAGGTTCAAGTCAGTTAGAAATAACTGTATCAGGCTGGAACATATCTTTAACGCGCTTACGTGATTGCTTTTTCAAGGTCTATATAGTCGGTTTCGACGTAAAAGATTACTGCAGATCCATAAAGTGAATGTTGATGTTCAAGGGAAGGTAGTTCTTAACGTCCACAATGCCTACACTGAAATCCCCGACATGTATAAATGACAGACAGAATGGACGGACAGATTCACGGACGCACGTACGGAAGCAGGGGCTCCGGAACCGGGAGGGGGGAGGCAGTGGGGGCCTTGGCTCACACAGGTTAGAAAGGACCTCTAAAAGGTGCTACAACTTTCCCCCTCCCCTCCATCCGGCCTATGTGTTTACTGCCACGTCTATTTCGTAGTTTCCTTACATGACTCCGGACTGTATTTGATAGACACAATGAAAAGATCCAAAGGTGCACGGATTGCGTTCAACGAATACCACCAAACTTGCTCTGAGTCAAACCACAAAAACTTACTTGAGCGAGGGAATAGTTGGGTTAGTTGAGTTTTATTTTTCTTGTTGCGCACTGAACAAGACTAATACTAGCACATTAAAACCAGTTAGTATAGTTGACGCCAACCGTCCTGTATTTGTTTTAGAGAGCAGTTCTTTCGTGCCTGTAGGGCGGCATAGCCACCTCCGCCGCCATCGGTGGCGTAACCGATGGACACGAATGGGCCTTTCCCTAGTACGAACAGACCCCAAGTGGAGATAACCGAAATCAAAACTGGTGGCTCTTGGACTCCGAAATTGCCCTCCGCATGCCGGCTGGCACTCTCTGAGGCCCGCGTTCACACCTCTCTTTGGGAAAAACACTTGCATGCTTGCGGCACCAGATGTCACTTGGTCCACACGTATGTCACTTGGTCCACTTGGTCCACACGCCCCAAAAATTATGGCGCGTGCAGTGCGCGTGCCTCCTCGAGGCCGGCGCGCATGCACAGACTACTTAGCCGGAAAAGGCCCATTGCCTTGCCAAATTGCCAAATTGTCTTGCACAAGGATAATGCAGTCGCTCTTTCTGAGAGAAAGTGTCCTACAATTTTCAATTTTTTTCACGTCGGTATTCCCAAATAAAGATATCAAACAGTACCCTTTGTACCAGATTTCGATTAAAGCTACATGGCACCAAATGACATTACGATCAAGGGCATTGCTTCACAAATAAACAATCTGAAAATATCTTCATCATGCGGAGTTGATGGACTAACACTTTGACCTGGGCAAGTTGGTACATAATTAGATATGCTTCAGCGCAATTTAGACGAAGACCATTGGAGACACTCGTCCATGTTCTGTGTGTCTCCTATGGTCTTCGTCTAAATAGCGCTGAAACATATGCAATGACGAAATAAATGCCAAGATATTAAAAATACCGTTTCTATTTCAAGGATCACTCTGTTTCACATCTCCAGGCAGTCTTTGTTGTCTGGTATGCTTCCCTCTGACTGGAAAGTAGCAAAAGTAGTGCCGATTTACAAAAATAGTAAAACAGAATGTGAAAATTACAGTCCCTATTACATCTTATTACGAGCTGGCAGCTGATCAACGATCCCTGGCATACCACCTGAAGACACTAAGTCTGCCAGAACAAGACCATGGCTATTAATTAAGGAAAGAAGTGTATGTTTAGAGGCTCGTTTTCTTTCTCGGAAACAATTTTAGTAAGAACTGAGACAATTGTGCCAAGGAGAGCATAGGGGAGAATATCTGAAGTAATTTGAATGTTAAGGCGCAAAAGTGTATGAAAAAGATAACTTTTTACGGGCAGTGTCTCTTGTGTATTCAGTAATAAAAATTGGCTTGAACGGACAAATGTACGAAAACTTTCTACGTTTCGGCTCGTGTATGGCCATCGTTAGGGAATACAAGGCAGACATGAAATTTACTGCTTATATTCACTGGGGGCCCCCATCACGTGTCTATTTATTATCTAATATAGCACTTATATCAACGTGGCACACAAATCAACACGAGCAACCGCACGATGTGATATTAACGGGACTATATCACAAAATGATAATGTACGGCGAAGTCAGCGCAGCAATAAAGGGTATTTTTTCACAGTCACGGAAAGAACAACGTAATAAGATGAGTGATTATGTACAGCAAAGACGTTTAACATCAATGTGTTAAAGCAACTCAATGAGCTAACAAGAAACAGGTGTAAGACAAGGAGAACAGCAATATAAAGAAAACATAACTTAATTGGGTGGCAATGGTGATAATGAAACATTGAATAAAACCAACACCTAAGTGAGACTGGGATACGTGGCACTGATGAGAATGATATATATTAAAAACGTAGGTGACAGGCTGATAGCTGATGAACGCAGCAAACATGTGATATAGAATTGAGCCTTGGCCGGTCACGGGATTGAATCCCGGCTGCGGCGGCTGCATTTTCGATGGAGGCGAAAAAGCTGTACGCCCGTGTGCTCAGATATTTGGGTGCACGTTAAAGAGCCCCAGGTAGTTAAAATTTCTGGAGCCCTCAACTAAGGCGTCTCTCACAATCTAATGGTAGTTTTCAGACGTTAAACCCCACATATCAATCAATCAATCAATCAATCAATCAATCAAACAGAATTGAGCCTTGTGCGTGACATCGTCCTCCCATAGCTTAACTTGTGCCCAGGAACGTCAAACTTCTTGCACTTCGATTAATGCCACATGAAAATGCCTTAAATCTGTATATGAGGAACGATTCTATAAAAACATAATGAAACACTTAATTCAACATAAATTATTAGTTGATGATCAACATGGTTTCCGCAGAGGCTTCTCTTGCACAACACAGCTCATTGAGTTCTACCATAAATTGTCCGAGGTTGATGACAACGGTCAAACAGACTGTGTTTTCTTAGATTTCATAAAGGCGTTTGACACCGTGTGCCATCCCTTGCTTCTTCGCAAACTCGAAAGGGCAAATATTGATAAGAAAGTACTGAATTGGATAGCCTGTTATCTATCACAGCGTCGACAATGTGTCTTTCTCAATGGTAGTACTTCTTCTACGGTGGAAGTAACATCGGGTGTCCCTCAAGGGTCCGTTTTAGTGCCGCTACTGTTTTTAGTTTACATTAATGATATTCCTGATGGCATTACTTCTCGAATACGTTTATTTGCTGACGACTCAGTTGTGTACAGAAAAATAAAAAATGAACAGGATCGCATTGAATTGCAGGCTGACCTTAACCGAATTGTGCAATGGTGTGATAAGTGGAAAATGCAACTTAATGTGAAAAAATGTGTGCACGTGTCTTTTACTAAAAAAAAGATGAAGCGCGTTACTTTTTGAACGGTGACGTCATTGATCAGCAATCAATGTATAAATACTTGGGTATAACACTTACGAGCGACTGTTCATGGAATGCGCATGTGCATGCTGTAGTTGCAAAAGCTGCCAGAGCCCTAAATTTCATTCAACGAAAACTGAGATCCTCCCCTGCTGTCCTAAAAAGTACTGCGTATATTTCATTTGCCCGCCCAATTTTGGAATATGCATGTTGTGTGTGGGATCCGCGCCAAAAGTCCTTGATTGATCTGATCGAGAAAATACAGAACAGAGCGGCAAGGTTCGTTCTCAGTCGGTAGAAGCGAGGTGACAGCTGTACTGAAATGAAATACGAGCTGGGATGGGAAGCGCTCTCCTCTCGCAGAAGAAAACTGCGTTTGAAATTGTTATTTCAGATATACCATAAGAAGATTGGCATCAATAAAGACACTTAACTTAAACCACCGCATTATCTGTCTAGAAGGTCTGATCATGACCTTAAGATTCAAGAATACCGGACTAGAACGAACCTTTATGCTAATTCTCTTTTTGTTCGTACTGTACAAGAGTGGAATCAATTGTCTTGTGACCAAGTGTGCTGTCATAACGAATACTTGTTTTTTCAAAGCTGTAACCCCCCCGCTTACACGCCTTTGGGCAAAGCAGGGTATTTCTAAATAAAGAAATAAATAAAGTAATAAAAATTCGCGTGCTTCTAGTTAGTGGGGAGATTGAAAACCAGATTCTAATATGGTTGCTGTTAGGTCATCGAGAGAGTGACCGGTCGTATTCAGGTGCTTAGATATGGGTAGGTTAGGAAATGTTATGACATGTGCATTGTGATCATTAAACCCCAGTTTTAATGGTGTCGCTGTCTAGTCTGTGTGCTGAAGCTTACAGGCTGAGCACTCAAGTAGGTACACACGGTTACTTGTATCGCTATCATAGTCCCATTTAATTTAAATGCTGAAATTTGACCCTGAAGTCTGGGCTGAAATACAGGTGATTATGGGCACGTACACCTTGCAACGTGGTTTTCCACATGGTTGGCAACCTAAATTGGCAGGAGAGTTAGTGCAGTGGAAGTCAGCATATTGTGCAAGTTTATCGACCGACTACACGTGGCTATTCCAAAAATTTGTTTTTGAGACGGTCGCTCTGCATGAGAATGTTGTGGCGCCTATGTAGGATGTGGTTAACGTTTGCTGCTGATGCAGAATGCGTTCATATTAGGTTTCTAGATGGACACTCTTTAGCAGGCTTGTTGGAGAAAAAGAGCTCACTCCTGTCCATTGCACTTGCACGTTTAATGACATCGTCAGCTATCCGAGACGGGTACTTTGGTTTTATTTGCGCATCCTTGTGTTTGTCACAAATATCTCCGAAGTCATATTGAGCGGAGCACAATCTTTACAAACGGAGCGCCTGGGTATACAGTAGGTGCCGTCCATGGCTATTTTCAAAGTGAACGTAGCGGTGTCTGTCAGTTGGTTTTCAGTAAATCTTTTTCGTCGGTCTATCACCTGATATGCATACTCTGACGTCCGGAAAGTTTGTTTGAGGCTGAGTAGACGAGCGAGAAGGATATTGATGGTTAAAAATCGTTAAATCTTACCTAAAAACACAAAAGTTCAGTTCCCCGTGACTCCATACTACACAATATTGTCAATAAAGCGCTAATAGTAAAACGGTATTAGGGCACATGTGGCAAGAAAGCTGTCTTCCAGCGTGCCCATAAATATATTGTCGTAATTCGGTTCTATCTTGGTGCCCATCAAGGTACCACTCGTCTGTACATGGTGGGTTTGATTAAATTCGAGGTTATTTAGTTGCAGAATTAGTTTTAAAAGGGATGCCAGAGTTTAGCTGTCAATAGGCTTGTCTATTGAAGATTCGTCATATGCACGTACTACGGACTGAATGTCGTTATAATGCGGTATATTAGTGTAGAGAGAAGCTAAGCCTGGAGTAACTAATAGCGCTTTGTTGGAGACGTAAAGATCAACAGTTTCTCTGAAAAATTGCCTAGTGTATCGGAGATACGAGGAAAAGGAGGTGGGAATTCCTTTGGTAAGAAGGTTAACGCAGCCTGAAAGATGTTCAATAGCCGTGCCAATATCCGAAACTATTTAACGACTGGTGTTATTTGGTGTGTGCACCTCCCTGCAACAGAACTTAGCAGTATGAGTGATTCCATCGTCTCTTTGCTTATGCACCCATTTAGGAAAAGTTCCCCGCGGGTCTCGGCAACGATCCGTTTAATCTTCCCAGTCAGTTCATGGCCGAGCTGTTTATATACAGTTACACGCTGGAGGTGACTCGATATCGTGATCATAAACTACACTACAGTCACCATTTTCAGAGGGAATCGAACTTTTCAATCCCCCTCTCTCGTGATGTTCCGAATATGCTGAAAACGTAATTAAATGTCCATACAGTAATGGTGACGCGCTTCTAGAATTTTCAACACTCTATAGCACCAATAAAACAAATATTGATGAGAAGTTTTAATGACATCCGGAAATAGTGAATTTCGTGTCACTTATGCATCACCTCCAACGTGTATACCTAGGATACATCATTTCATCATGCACATAAGTGGTAAGCAATCACGCGTAGCAAAAATTTTTTTCCGGTGGGGGGGGGGGGGGGGCAGTGCGCTACTTTTTGGCTACGGCCTTGCTTTACCATACATTTCATTTGTGTAGCGCCACGCGATGACATCATACGGCAGCCAGAGCCCCGAAAGTGCTACAAACTTTAAATATAATCACTTTACCGTCATTCCACCCACTCATCCAACATGTTTTTAGGATACATTATGGCATGAAAATGTTAAAAAACTGATTACCAATATTGCTTAATGCACTTGAAATTGCTGGTTTTAATACATCAAATATTACGCCGTGTCAACGAGCTTCGTTTATTCAGTCACCCTCTCAGCCTATTTATTTATTTATTGTTCTTGCTAAAAGTTACCACTGCCTTTGTGAAGAGTGTGCTTAATCATGTAATCAGTTTGCATTGTCCGAAAGTGATAGTTTCTTGACGCGCACCTATACTTAAGTGCTGTACATTATGTTTTATTTTTTCTTGTTCGTTTTAATTCTATAGCGTAATTGTTATTCATTGCTGACGTAAGCCTGTATGTTAACTCAAGCACGTTACTTTTGCTACCTTCACCACCCTGCTACCACCGTAGAAAACGAGGGCCAAGAGCTGCTCAAGCTGCCTAGAGCAGCGTTTTTCTTGGCCCTTACCACTGTACAATTTTTACAATGACAATGAATCCATGAATACACACTGTCTTTTCTCTCTCTCCGCAGAGGACCGAGAAACCACGGTTAATCCGAAGGCCTGTCCTGGTTGGGAGGTGTGGCAGGACTGCTCGGGCAACGACTGCCGCGAGCTCAGCTGCGAGGACCCCATTTCAGGCGGCGAGTGCAATCACTGTACGAGCGGCTGCTACTGTGGAGAAGGATACTTCAGGAACGGCAACGGAAACTGCGTCAACTGGGACCACTGCCAAAGAGAATAAGCTACGCCTCCTTTACAGTTACGCTATGCAGCGTCGCTTGTAAACACCTCAACACTTCCTCGTTGGCTGACGTTTTGTACGCTAGAGCTCTGAGCTGCATGAAAACTACTGATTGTTAAACTATGTTCTCATTAAACATGATGCAGCTCATTTTTAAACGAAACGGCCACATCTGTATTGTCATAATTACATTGTACGAAAATACACATTTTCCACTTCGTCTCCGCTCTACTGAGCATTTGTGTTTGGCTTCCTTTCTTTTGAAGCTCCCAGTGAACATACTGCGAAAAACACCGCTCTCTTGCGTTAGTTGTACAGTGCACCTTGGTTTCATTGTGTTCATTGCAGCATTAAAACCAGTGGGATATTTGCATAATTCAGAAAGGTCCCCTCTGCCTAGATGCGCCAAAATCATTTTGAATACGAAGCATTTCCTAGCTAACTTCGGCGACTATCTATCTATCTATCTATCTATCTATCTATCTATCTATCTATCTATCTATCTATCTATCTATCTATCTATCTATCTATCTATCTATCTATCTATCTATCTATCTATCTATCTATCTATCTATCTATCTATCTATCTATCTATCTATCTATCTATCTATCTATCTATCTATCTATCTATCTATCTATCTATCTATCTATCTATCTATCTATCTATCTATCTATCTATCTATCTGTCTGTCTGTCTGTCTATCTATCTATCTATCTATCTATCTATCTATCTATCTATCTATCTATCTATCTATCTATCTATCTATCTATCTATCTATCTATCTATCTATCTATCTATCTATCTATCTATCTATCTATCTATTGGTCTGTCTGTCTGTCTGTCTGTCTGTCTGTCTGTCTGTCTATCTATCTATCTATCTATCTATCTATCTATCTATCTATCTATCTATCTATCTATCTATCTATCTATCTATCTATCTATCTATCTATCTATCTATCTATCTTTCTATCTATCTATCTATCTACCTACCTGTCTGTCTGTCTGTCTGTCTGTCTGTCTGTCTGTCTGTCTGTCTGTCTGTCTATCTATCTATCTATCTATCTATCTATCTATCTATCTATCTATCTATCTATCTATCTATCTATCTATCTATCTATCTATCTATCTATCTATCTATCTATCTATCTATCCGTCTATAGGTCGGTCGGTCGGTCCACCTTTATGTTGCCACAAGATTCGGCCATTTTATATGTCACAAGATTCAGCCATCCGACGAAAGATTAACCCCTTGCTAAATGCACAATCATCTTATTCTATCTGCTTTCATACTAGTGAATATTTTCATTAAAAACAAATAGTACGCACATTTGAGGTGCGAAATCAGTACGTTAGTATTTATAAAATGCATATATACGTAATTATAAAAACGACAGAGCTGACAATACAATGCGCCGACGATGCGACGGTATGAGCAAAAAAGCTAGTGTTTCATCGTTGAAACAATACGCGTTGTGGCTACTTAACAGTTGCTCTTCGTTCTAAAATACTTTCGTTTCATGGCATTATTGCCAGATTGCACCCATATCTCACCAGCGTAGTGCCTAGAGGTCCTCCTCGCCCGCCTCGAGGTGGGACATCGGCGTACTCTAACGCAGCGCCGGCAGACAGAAAATTATCGCCTTTCGAAGTTTTTTGCAGTGAACCAAACAGATACGCGGCTAAGTTTTATTATTAGAGAACACGAAGCTTCCTACGCCATTAAAGCTTTGTTCTATACACGCATAGTATGAACAAAGTGTGCTACTGCAGGACACGCCAAAATAACGTACTCTACGTGCGTTCCAACAAAAGCTGCCGTATGACATGCACGTGACGGCACTGTAGCTGGCACCTCCGCATGACATCGCTGGAACAGAAGTGCAGTAATTATGCTAGAGGAGAAATTATTCTTTAGCCATGACGGTGTAGTCGACGTGCCTAGTAGGACTACTCAGTTCACCCAAAGCCGGGGCTCGCCTCGTAACACTTTTCTAAAACACAAACTATGGGGCACGGACTCGATATGTCATTCGTGTGAAATCGAACTGCCCTGTGTATGATTACTAGAATTTCTGCATATGGTTTCAAATCGGCGGATCAGTTGTCATCAAGCCAGTATTTTAGAGCAAGGTTAATGAAGGGAAATAAACTACATCTACAAATGTCCAGAATACAACATCCCAAACAACCATATAATTATGAGAGATGCCGTACTGGAGGGCTCCGAAAATTTCTACCAATATTCTTTAACGTGCACTGACATCACCCGACTCACGGATTTCTACGATTTCAGCACCATCAAGTTGCGACTAGAACGGCTGGGATCGAACTCGCGATCTTCCGGTCAGAAGCCAAGCAGAGTAGTCGCTACAATACCCGGCGGACAACAAACGTCTACACGTTTCTGCACGAAACAACTGCGAAAGATTAATTTTGGTGCTTTCTTTTTGGGTAAACCTGATGAAATCATGCATACAACCGCTAGCTCCCACATAGTGGTCAGATTAATTGATCAATCACTGGAAAATCATATTTGCATTTCGGGTGAGTTGCGACAGGTTTATATTCTCATAACTCCCGAAAGCTTAGCTGCTGCTTACGGTTCAATATTGCACAACTCACTCATTCGTGTTATTCATATAATTTGCATGCCACTAGCCGCAAATAGTACATGAATCGGCAGCGCCTCGTCATGCATATCAACTGTAAGCTAAGCTATGAATAGTGGCGTAGCAACTGTATGCGGGAAAAGAAGTGATGCAAACATGGGCGTCATCAGGAGGGTGCAAAAAATACACCTGCCCCCACCATGCCGCGCTACACCAGCACTCCCCCTCTACCACCTTGAATCAACACGGGTTTGCACAGACAAGTAAAGACAAGTTAACTAGTTAGAAGGACTGTCCCACAATGGTGATTAGGAGAATTAAAAGAAAGAAAGAAGGGGAGCGGCAATGTGAAACACCTCACAGTGAATCAGGTTATAAATAAATTCGCGGGTGCAAGTCCGATGTCTTAAAGAAGTTGATCACTACGTTAGTGGCATTCGTCCGTGATAACCTCTCAGAGCGAAATTCCGGAGTGGCTTCTGCAGTTCTTGGTCTGTCATACATGCGAGCTAGAGTGACTGCAAGTGGTTTCTTAAGCGCGTTACAGCGGCGAGAGTCGAAGAAGATGTGCTGGCATGTCTCCTCGCTACCACTGCAGTTACCACAAAAGGGTCGTCAGCCAATTCGATTCGAAAGGAGAATGACTTAGCGAGAGGCACTGTTAACTATAAACGTCTAAGTGGAGTGGCAGCACTCCTAGACAAAATTTTACCGATGTCCATGGACGTAAGTATATGTTGCACCGACAGAGACTTGAGAGTTCCGGCAGTGCGCAGATGTATTGCTACAGTGACGATGAGCACTAAAGCCAATGTAAATCCTAATACTGCTCGCTAACACGACAGGGAGGACGAATAGAACAGGAGGACGGAGAGCGCTTGTCTTGCGTGTGGATCGAATGCCGGGTGGCAGCCGTTCAGCCCCTTTTCATCAGCTCATTTTCAAATAAACATCTTCCATTGTAACAATATATCCAAACTTGACATTGCAGTGCCTTATCAGGAATCAAGAAAGCTGGAACACGAGCATGTGAGCATATTTCAACAATCAGGTTGCAACTCGCGACCCCTGCATTTCGCACATGCTTTTAGACGAGTAAAGTTTACCGGTCCTCGTCCCTTTTCATCCGCTTTTTAGGAGCTCGGTCGACAAGCTTCTATTGCTCGCGCCTTGTCCGGCATCGGCGGCCGGCGTGTGCACTAGTGTCGCTAGTGCGCACTTCTCCGGTCATCGCTCAAGTTGGCTGTTCTGGTCGCCTATCCGACGATTCCAACGATTCTCACAAGATGGCACGCCGCCACCCAAGGCACTGGTTTTTTATGGCCCGTGCGCTCGCCTACTCGCGACTGCGTCCACTTCGTTCTCGTCGCTTCGTAGGCACAGCTGCACGTGACAAGTTGTTACGAAGAGTATACGCACGGGCACCGATTTCCACTCAAGCCTGATGTCCTATCTTGATACGCACAATCTATTATTTTCGAAGCAGCATGGCTTCCGCCGAGGCTTATCTACAACAACACAGTTAATCGAATTTGTTCATGATCTTTCAAAAACAATCAATTTGCGTGGTCAAACTGATGTGGTTTATTTGGATTTCGCAAAGGCATTTGATAAAGTGTCGCACTCAAAGCTCCTGTTTAAAATTGACAAAACGTTTCAAAATAATCACTTGACAAAATGGTTTTCATCCTATCTCAGCTGCCGTCAGCAGTTTGTTCAAATAAAAAATAAACAGTCTAGAGCAGTTGCAGTGAATTCCGGAGTTCCCCAGGGGAGCGTGCTGGGTCCCCTTTTATTTTTGTTATATATAAATGACCTACCAAACCGCGTTACGGTCCCGATAAGGTTGTTTGCCGATGACTGTGTTGTTTATAGCAGAATCGAGACTGAACATGACCAAGTTAATCTAAACAACAATCTTCAAAGAATAAAGGATTGGTGCGAAGAATGGCAAATGAGTTTGAACACAGAAAAAACAGTCTTTATGACTATAACTAGAAAGAAAGCACCTCTAGATTACAACTACCAGATTGGCAATGCTTTCCTCAAGCGTGTACAAAACTATAAATATCTTGGGTTATGGTTCACGCCCGACCTCCGGTGGAACACTCATATCGATAATGTATGCTCCAGGACTACCAAGGCATTGTATAGCCTTAGACGTAGCCTTTATACCGCCCCATCTGATATAAAGTGTCTTGCTTACAAAACCCTTGTCAGACCTATTATCGAATATTCTAAAATTGTCTGGGACCCTTACACAAAGACAAACTGCAATAAAATAACAAAAATACAGCGACTTGGTGCGATATTTATTTTTAATAAATATCGCCGACATCATCCTCCTACTGAACTCTGTAAAAAAGCTGGACTGGATAGTCCTGAACTTAGGACGAGGATTGAGCGTCTGAAATTCCTCTTCCAGTTAATTCATAATCATTTTAAACTAAACTATTCAGATTACTTCCAGGTCAACACACAAGAACACTCCAGACATCGCCATAATATGTACATACCACCCCTAGTCCCACGTAACGATTGCTTTAAGTTCAGTTACTTTCCACGTGCTATTGAAGATTGGAATATGCTGCCAGAGTCTATAATTGGTTGTTCCTCGCTTACATCATTTGAACAGAATCTAAAACGTTTATTTTCTGAATAGCAGTGACAAATGTTTTTTTTTGCTGCATGATTCTGCAGTAGTTGTCTTTCAAATCTTCAGCGCGGTGCAAAAGTGCCGCCTCAAATGCGTCATGTGCTGTTCTGCGCGTATGTATTGCATCGCATGTGTGTTCCATTTCTTGTTATGTATAACTTCGAGTTGCTGGTCACAATAATACCGAGAAATTATCTCGAGACCTGTACGGTACTTCTTTTTCGCAAATAATTGTTTGTACTTCCACCCTGTAACGGCCCACTTCTGGGCTAACAGTATAAATAAATGAAATGAAATGAAAGCCCACTCCTCTGCCCGGTCGCAATCGCTTCAAAAAACACGTGATAGCTTCACGTCTGCAATTTATGATGCATTCAACTCATGGCAGCGGTCAGTATGGCATAAAGGGGAAGATGGCTAACGTGCTGATCGACTTGACCAACACTGTGCAGTGCGGGCCACGGAAGTAGCCCAACAAAGCTGCCTTCAACGTACAAATCATGCGGCTGCTCGTCAATAAGCTTTCCTACAGAAATGGTCTCGCCAAGAAACCTCTGGTGCACATCCGAGCAAGCTCCCGTGACATCATTCAAGTTGTAGATATGGCGGTGATTATCTTTATTCTTTTTTGTGTGTAATCTGGAAGCGGTGAATATGGTAATCTAGGTGCACGCTTGCACATTCAGAGCCCGGGAAGGCTGAAAGACGTCGCTTGCGGCCAGTAATGAGTTTTCTTTGCGTCTACCACAGCTGTTTCAAGCGTATACGACAGGGTAGATGAAAAAAAATAAAAACAGCTTTTTATGTTCTTTCGAAGTGCTAGACGTTATTTCTTGTTAAGAAGGAGACCCAAGTCCGTGCCGAAAGCACGTTGAGCTTTCAGAGAAACCTGTCGAGTGGGTCACGGCTCGGCCGTGAATGATTCACAGCGTGTCACGCCGCTCACTATTTCGAGACGATGCACTAGACGTCGCGATGCCGCCACCTTGTGAGCTAAAGAGTGGGTAGGCATCTTCTCAGCCTAAAATGAATGCAAGCACTCTGCATTAATTGTGCTCTGTAATCACTATTCAGTACTCTAATTGCGCGTCCGCCGAGACACCTGCCGTGCTGCTTAAACAAAGTTAGTGAAATAAAAGCACTCAACGTAAATGAAAAATTAACGCAGTAAATATTGAGTGCATATACTGGTGCCGCAAAAAAATAATTAGGCAATTTTCGCATAACTTGATGGCTTTCATTATTTCGTACAGGATATCCGCTAGCAAAGTAGTTGTGAAGACAGACAAGTACATGTTTTAGCTAAAGGAAGTGGCAAACGGTCTCAACGTATAAATTCTAGACCAGAATTCATGAAAATTAGCTTTAGTGAGTGAGCTTTCCTATTGATCAAGAGGTTTCATTCGTGGGAGCGCGCCGACATCAGAAAGAACAGGACAATGACGCGGGTGGCAGTTGCGGCCGAGGCTTAAAGGAATAAACGAGGTACCTGTCGGTCTCCGCTTGTTCCCTGAAAGGTTCTCGGGCTAGCCTCAGCGTGGAAACCCTATACACACTAATAACATGTCCGGCATCCAGATTGGATAAAATCTTCTCTTATGAAAATATTACGCAAGGCATTTTTGTGAGCACGGTCCCTGAATTGTGACTGTGAACTACTATTTAGAGGCGATACTTCGCGGACATTAACAGTGCATCCGCAAGTAACCTTTTTCCAGATGTTTAGGCAACAATAGCCGGGATGTAAATGGATGGCGGTTAGGATAGCTAAAATATAAGGGAATAAAGGTTTGCGCAGTTTATTACTGATGGATATAAGGAAAGTAGTATAGGAGAAACTCGAAGAAAGGGAATACACTCAAATACAGGGAAAGCACTGCGTGCGTATCCAGTGGTACCATTCGTTCAACATTACGAAAAAATCGCACCGAATGAAAAAAAAAAAAAAGCTGCTCTCATCTTCCCGCGGCAGAAACTCGAGTAAATGCGTCACAGAGTGGTATAGGGTTTCGGATGAGTGATGGGTATGACTTGGGAATGCTTAATTGTTATTTCATCTATATTATTCTTAGTTATTGAATGAAGGAAAAGCGTTGCTTTCAGCGCGTGGAGGGACGTTGATGCTGGTTCGCGCCCCACTACTGGCTGAAGTCAATGTTGCTTCCGTCGCATCTACTCGAGTCAAGCAAAGCGTCAAGTAAAAAAGCCCTTCACAGAATTTCGAACGCGCGATCCAGTGCCTACATATACGGGATGGCCTGGCCAGTAAACAGTTGTGCAGCGCAAGCAGTCAATTTATTTAGGGGCGAAGCTCCTTAAGCCGTGGGTTGAGTGTCCTCGATGTATATAGTTGGAGGTAGCCATTTCTCGTTTAGTACTTGGAATGTCCGCTAGAGGAGGTACTTCGAGTGTTCACTAGACAGACGGACAGACAGACGCGTTCAGCAGACGGACGATTGAATGTTTACCGATAACGCCCTCGGAAGCACAGCCACACTCATCATCATCATTCAGTCAGCCATCCGCGACTATGCGCGCGAGGTAGAATATCTCCCGAGGCAACTAACATACTCCCCCGGAAGGCTAAGCTCATATCATGCGAGGAAATCGAGAAAAAAGGTTTCCCAGCCCACACCCCATGGGAGTCCACCGTTTCCTATCTCAACGAGGAAGCTCACCGCACCGCGCGAGGTCTCACTTACCGCGCTCGCGATGGAGCTTCCCACGAGATACCGGGCAGGAGAAGGAGTGGGAGATAGATAGAATGTTTAGGTTCTGTGACATTATCAAACTCTACTAAAAGTCGAGGCGCAGATTTCCACCTCCTAGCTCCAAATTAGAGAGATCTCAAGAGATTGACTGGAGGCGACTTCAAATCAGAACATTTCCCAAACCAGTGCACCGATATCGCGTCTACCCCGACCTTTATCCAGATGACTCGTGTAAGTTATGTAGCATGAGCATATTTTATGGGAATGTGCACAGATACAGGACGCACATGCAGTCTTCTCATAACAGCTTCAGGCACGGTGGAGAGCAGCTCAAATAAGGAACATCAAATGTGGGCCATCTAGCGAGCACGGGAGGCAGCTGAAAGACATAGTCTCTCCAACACCCCTGGCGCTACTTAGGCCCACGACTCAATCTGCTGGTTTGAACAAAGTTGTTCACTGCCACAGCGCGCACAGAAGGACTATTTCTTATCAGTCGAAACGGATGCCCTGTGCTCCAAGGAGTCCGCGCTTCGAGAGTAGCCACTGTATCGAGAGTAAAGATGATTGCCGCAAGCGATTGTGAACAAACGAACACTCCGAGCGGTGCCACGTGACGGATATAGACTGTCGCGCCGCCTAGCGTAATTCAGGAGCGTCCTGTCGAGGATGATCAGTAGGCAGACTCTGCTCTGTTCGGCTGTCTCATGTTAACGCTTCAGCAAGAAACGAACACAAATCACTTCGTATGTTTCGTGCATAAAGGAGTATACCGAACCGTACGTGACGCCATAAATATGATTTATTCTTCCGAGACGCGAAGTTTTCGTGAAAATACGTGGTCTAGTTCGATTATATTTGATTTGTGGGGTTTAACGTCCCAAAACCACCATATGATTATGAGAGACGCCGTAGTAAAGGGCTCCGGAAATTTCGACCACCTGGGGTTCTTTAACGTGCACCCAAATCTGAGCACATGGGCCTACAACATTTTTGCCTCCACTAGTTCGATTATAGCCCACACAGTACACATATCAGCTTCGCCATATTCTCTGCAGCCACGTTGGACACTTGAATGTTATCGTCTGACCTTTGCAGTTGAAACACACCTTATTTTACGTACGTATAGCATTCGGCAGTGATGTTGAATCCCATAACATTCACTGTACGCGGAAAGCAGCGCAGGCTCGCGATTTGATCTTCCAAACCTCCGCCAACGCAGCGCGCCGGGCTAGACTGCACCTGCGTGTGCTTTTTCCTTACGGTCTTCTCAACCGTCGCGAACACAATGGGAGAGTTTCTGAGTATGTTTCGCCACCCGTCGGCGGTAGGTGCGCAGCGACCCTGACATTGCTTCTTCTCTGCCACGCACATGGCACAAAGGAGCTAGTCGATATAAAACCATGCAATAAGAGTTCTCGACGAAGAGGGGGAGGATGATTATACAATAAATCAAGGATAGAGGGAGGATCGTCTACCAAAAAAAAAAACTAATCTTACCCGACTTAATGCAAGTATGTACGTGCTCGTGGATAATACAAGCTGAAACTCAGTGAAAATTCGGCAGAATCGGCTAATGATAGGCATAAACCGGGAGGCATAAAGCACTGGCAACGATCAGAGAAATGGAAGAACAATGCTGCACCTGTTCTGCAATCAGAGAGAACTAACCACCCTTGGCCCTTGGTCTCGTCGGACGACGACGTCGCAATTAAGAGAGGTCGCTCATAAAATGACGAGCGCGCATTCTCTTTTCTAGCTATTTCCTATTTTTATTTATTTTTCCAAATGCATTTGAAGTGTTTTCAGGGCAAATAGCTGCTGTCTAACAGCCTGACAGTTCTTTTAAACACGTACGTGTGCTGTATGTCTAATGGCTAAAAAACTGCGTATAAGGAGAAAGTAAAAAAGAAAGAGAGGGCCCTTGCTGCTGAATAACTTCTTCGGACAGCACGCACAGGGAGTGGTGGTGTGCATTGTCAAGGACCACCTAGAAATATTGATCCCGCGGAGAACCCAAGAACTTTTGCATTCCTTTGTGCTGGAAGCCACGTCCACGAAGAACGCGGACGAAATACGCAGCTGCTTACGATCAGCAGCCGCTTGCCCCGGAACTAAAACTGTATAGTGCAAATGAGTTCTGCGCTATCTTTCTAGTTCGTAGAACAACATGTTTAGAAATAAAAATTGTCAACATTACAACTTTTCTAAATGTAAGCAGCTGTTTTCCTTGAAAATCTGTAGATTCTCTTGCGCCTTATTCCACAAGCAGGCTGTTTTGAATTGCCTTTTCTTTCTGGTGCGACTTGATATATTCTGGGATTTACCTACCACGGCTGCATTTCATTCGGTGCTTCGTCAGTGTTCAGCCTACAGTAATTTTTTTAGTCGAGAAGGCAGTCGCACAACCTTACGTGCGCGCATTACGCACATGTATATATATATATTAGGTGCGTGAAGGTGTATTGCTGTGTTCCGTCACGGCCACTCGATCGCCGTGGTTCCGCATTGAAAGTTCGTTTCGGGGAAAACACCTGGTGTCTCTTCTCACGAATTCCCGAACAATACTGAGCTGTTTGGCAAGTGACAAAAAAATATTGTGAGAGACAATCTCATCATCAACGGCTAGTCTGCATCAACAGCCGTATGCAGCAGTCACTTGCGCGATTTAGACTATATGTCTGCGTTCGCATCAGGAAACTCATTCCTGACTGCGCGCGAGCCTAGTCTTTCGAGAACCATCTTTCCTACACTGCAAAAAATCAGGACCTTCATTCACGGAGAATGTTGAGGGTATAGCGCTGCCGATCAAGTCCATGACCACGAATACAACTATTTCCTTAAGACGTAGACTACTCACGGAATTCATGTATTAGTACAATTACCGTCGAACGCTGCTACAGCGAAAATCATGGGGTGCAGAAAATATTTAGCTGACGCGAGAACTGCGTTCTAGTGAAATAGAAAAAATATATATAGCTGATCTGAGCTCGCAAAACAAAGAAACATTTATTCTTTAAATTAAAAAAAGTGTCCGCTGCTTCCTATTCTTTCACAGCAACGTCACGACACAATTTACAGTCATGCATAGCGAGGCCATGGTGAAAACCACGCTGGAACAATGCGTACAACCGCTTTCGTGAACGTACCAAACAGTTGCATTACCACGGTAACACCAGCACCTTTCCGCCGTCGAAGTGTATCCGACAACGCCGAGATGGAGGCAGGGTATCGTGGAGCGGTGACTTTTGCCTTATTTTATGCCATTCTCATCATCCATCACTCGCGGCTAGCTGATTTGGTTGACAATGCGGATGAACAGCCGCTCTGATTAGGTACCACACCGGCCAAGCGCGAATAAGATGTAAGCATTGGAATCGGAAAAGGCATCGCTCCGCGTTTGCACCCAGCAGCTGCGGCAGCTGCGTGAAGGAAACCATGAACAGTGCGCGACTGAGTTGCAGCTTCCGATCGTCTGCTGCTCGAAAACAAGCCAGTGATAAAAGCAGGGCCTGGCAGGGCAGTCTCATTGCAATCACTATCGAGCAATGGCGGCGCCCATGCTTGCTGAACCAACGTTTTAGTTCTAGAAACGTTGGTAAGAAGTGAACGCGCAGGTGCAGCCTAGCCGGCTATGCGCAGCGCTGCTTGATTTTTACGTTCATTGATAGATGCCAGCACACTGAAAGCAATTCACTTCTTGCCGAATGAGTGAGTGAAAGTACTCTATTAGGTCCACAATAGACGCGAGTTCACTCAGCCTCACTTGGATAGGCCAGAGCAAGTTGTTTTCCGTGCCCAAATAAACTAGGTGAGTGACGCCGTGTTGATGTTGTGCGTGGTGAGTGACCCTATGTTAGTGTTATCGAAGTCATTCGGCGGAGAGAATTCCTCAGATTACTCTCAGCAGTGGTGTTGAAAAAAAAACCCTCTCGACGTCGAGTATTTTTCACTGGACGTAAAACACACTCAGACGGACAACGACGATGAACTAGCAGATGCTAACTCACGAGCAGCGAGTTGCATTTCACGTCTCCTAATGCAGTAATGTTTTTTTCACGCTCGTAAGCCACTTTGGGTGTATTTGTTGTGTAATATCCTTCAGTGAGCTCAAATAAGAGCATGATTTTTCTTGTGCGTTGCATATAGTAATCACGTTACATCCATTGCAGTGTATAATACGGAACGCGCATGCCGCCAACGCACTCGAGCTTGACCACCGAAGCGAATGGTTAGAGCAATGAAACATGCAGTTACGACTAGTCTACGCCTCCCTGCCAACTTTTCCAACACTTCACCGGAATCGTCCAAACAACGTTGTCGTTTGACGAATTTGCACAATTTCGACGTTGCGAAAAACATACGCGTGTATTCGTTTCGATATTTTTGTTGCGATTGCGTATGGAACCTGTAACATCCGAGTGCAGTGAATTGCACACTAATCGCCTGATATTGGATGTGACACAGGCGCTACTTAATGTGAAGGTAAATGCCTGTGTTCCGCTGAAGAAGCAAATCCATGGTGCTTACAGCGCAAGTAATGGCGATGGCGTAATATGTTTGCAACTATACCGCCAAGTTAAACATTGAGTCCTGCAGTCATGATGGCGCTACTCGCTAGCGCCCTACTACTGCAGCGAATCTTCAGGCAGGCTTGGTACATACTACCTCTAAGTGGCGTTCAGTTTATCCGTCAATTCTAGTTTATGCAGTTTTCTGTCACACGAGCCGGATCGCGCAAGGCATTGTTGATGCATGGTCGATCAGCTGACACCACCACCCTTCGCAATGATGCAAGAAATATGCTAGCGAACATTTAGCAGTTCCTATCATTCGAGAAAGTATTTCGGTCCGATATACATTCATTTGACGATCAATAGTTCATCTGGTTAAAGTGGCACGGGGCGTACATCCGTGTGCTTATCTTTACCTATGCGAGTTCGCGGGTTGGTCATCCTACCTCAGCCATCTTGGATTGCACGGCGAACTGCGAATATAGACTCTGCGCCAGCCTTGGAAAGGTCGGAGGAAGCAGAAAAGAGAGGAGGCGTGCGAATAAGCACATACGTTGCTACTTTGTGATGTTCAGGGGCTGTACATTTCTGTTCGTGTAACCTACAAGCACTACGCCAGCCATAATTTCAAACATATCTTTCAGCACTCACCGCAACCCCTCGTTAGCGCCGTTCAACCTGTGACGCCTACCGTGCGCAACGCTGCTGCTTCGTACCCATCAAGGTTCCCTTCTTGGAGATGGTTCAAGTTTTTTTTTTCAGGGGTGAAGCTTCTTAAGGCGTGGTGCAGTGGCTATAGGCATGTAGTTGTAGTAGGAGCGACCTCTAGTTTAGTTCTTGAGTGTTCACTAGATGGCGGTATTTGCACTTGATGAAAAGGTGCGAGATGTTATAAAACTAAATGGCGGTACATGTAGTTGATGAAAGATGCGAGACGTTAATAGGAATGATGTCACATATGGGGCGTGTAATTGGTGGAAGGCAGCGTACTCTAGGGGGCGCGGTGCAATAAAGCCCGTCCACTCTTGGCGCGCGCTTGTACTGTTTCACTTTTATAAGTTGGGCGATGCAAGACGTTATTAGGAATGATGTGACATGAGACGCGTTTAATTGGTGGAAGGCAATCGTTCGGTGACGTATGCTAGGGGGCGCAGTAGAATAAAGCTCGTAAACAGGGGCGCCATCACAAAGAGGAAGCCAGCGATTTTAGCGTAGAAAGGTCCTAGTGGTGGGGGACTTTAACGTGGCCAGGGTTAGGGATGGCGTCTTCACGACAGTGAAGGCAAATGAGAGAGTGAGGATGGAGGCCCAGTCAGGGAAGAGCATGGTGGATGCACTGGCCAAAGCTCAGGAGGTTGTAGAAGACAGCATGAAGGCGAAATTCTCGTCAATTATTCATGCTGGTCTCAGTGATGTGTTGAAGGGCAAAGATCAGAACATTCAGAGACAGTTAGAGGATGAAATTCGTAAGCTCCGAGACGCGTCTGGGAGTGTGCATATGGCCATATGCACAGTCCCAGAGGTCTGAGGGCACTCTCGTGTGATTGAAAGGAGGGTAGTGCAGGCCAATTGTGTGATGAAAGGTATGAGCCGGCAGCTCGGATACAGCGTAATGGAGGTGAACCAAGCTCGTGTACGAGCCCTGCGCTCACCCCTTTGCACAGGATGGCATTCATTACAGTAGTGCGATGGGAAGGAGGGTTGGTAATAGGATGGGTCGTCAAGCCAAAGCTTTTTTAGGGGGACCCAGAGCCCTGAGGCGCACAGTGTAGCCAAAGACGGTTCTAATGGTGGCACGAATGTTCAAGCCACACGGGGTCCGTGGGAGAAGAAATGGACGTAAGCACAAGGGCCAAGCTAAGTCAGACATAGGCTATATTAACATGCAGGGTGGCAGGAACAGGTTAAAATGGGAAGAGATAGAAGAGCAGTTAAGGTAGGAGGAGCTGATGGTATATGGGGTTGTGGAGACAAATCTTCGGGACATGGAGCAACCACCTTGCAATCCGGTATACCTATGGGAATATTGCACTATAACATAAGGCAGCAAAGAAGGGGGGTGGAATTGGTTCATTCATACATAAAAGTATGGGTTGGCAAAGAGTCAAGCAGGGATGCATGGAACATTTATGGTCAAGACGGAAAGTAGCTGGGCAGATGACATTCCTTGGTTTGGTGTACTTGTGGACGGGAGCAAAGGCCAGATAGGGAAACCACTAAATGGTGGATTGTATATAAATGGACATTGAGGAATTAGGAGGAGAATGCGAGAGAATTATACTAGGAGATATGAATGTGCACATAGAAGATACAGATGGGTATACTGACCAAACAGGCAAAATGGTCATCGGTATGTGCGAAATCCATGATTTGATCATTTGAATCAGTACTGAGAAGTGTGAAGGCAAATAAATTGGGAGGTAGGAAGGCTGCAGTCGACGATCGATTATACACTGATGTCACATAGGATGTATGATAGGTTTAGAAGAATGCACATAGATGAATGTGGCTCCAAAAGTCTAAGTAGTGATCACAAACCTATCAAGCTAAGTTTAGAAAAGCAGTGAAAGTGAGAAGGAGACAAGATGAGCAACTACAGGAAAATTTTTATTCAGAAATGCAAATAGAACTACCTACTAAAGCAATTGAGAAAGTAATAACTGAGGATAATAAAACAGTGTGGACATACACGAATCCTATTAGACTGTTTGAGCTAGAGCTTGCTGTGATAAGCGGATAGTCCTGGGCCATGCCGGTCGCTGTACCGAATCACACACACGTACGTTGGCGGGTTCCACACTGACTGGCTGGTCATGTGCGCCGTATTTATTTCCTTGCAACATCGACGCCCCCGAGCGCCGGAACGGCAAACTAATCTTATCACATCCCTCCCCCTTTATTAATGGTTGCAAACAATTGTTTAAGGTGCGTAGCGCGATACTGGTCGTCGAATTCTGGTACTTAGACGCAGGACAGGAGTACTGGGTGCTGTGACAGAAAGTTCCGGTTCCCTCGCCGCGTCTTCCCTGGGATCTTGCTTAGACTCTGTGTCGTAAAGACGATCCGGAGATAGCTGCCTCTGGCCTACGTCCAAGCCTGGAGCAAGACCAGTTAGCTGCGTCTGACCCACGTCTAAGCTTGGAGCAAGACCGGTAGATACTGGGCTGCCTTACTTTTGGTTGTCTGCACTCAGTTCCTCAGGGGCCTGGCGGATGTGATCCAGATGTCGAGTTAACCGTCGTCCGTCTTCCAGTAGAACATCCATGGACGAAGTGCGTTGTTCTGTGACGACTGCAGGGAGCCACGCAGGTCCTGGACGGAAGTTCCTTGCGAACACCTGGTCACCCGGGTGGCCCAAAACCTGAGTCTTGTTCCTTGGTCACATCTGCTTTTCTTCTTAAGTTGCTTCTGTAGCACCTTGGTCCTGAGGTCTGGGTGTAGCAGGTCCAACGCAGTCCTCAGCTTCCGCCCCAACAACAGCTCCGACGGACAGCAACACGTGACCTCGTGAGGCGTTGACCTGTATGTCAGGAGCATGCGGGCAATTTGAGTGCGAATATCTCCAGGGCCAGCCTTCCGCAACTTGTTTTTGACAGTCTGCACGGCCCGCTCTGCAGCACCGTTTGACGCTCGATGATACGGTGGCACCAGCATTCGCCTCACCCCGTTTTTCTTGAGGAATGTGGAGTAAAGCTCACTGGTAAATGCTGGTCCATTATCCGACACGGCCACATCTGGAAGGCCTTGGTTTGCGAACATAATGCGCATGCAGGAAATAGTTGCTTCAGCCGAGGGTGCAGAGACCGGGAACACTTCAATCCACTTCGAAAACGCATCGACTGTGATAAAAAAATCGGTGTTCCTGTAAGGACCGGCATAGTCTACATGCAGCCGTGACCACGGTTTCTGCGGGAACGGCCAGAGCATGACAGGCACTGGTCGTGACACTCTTTGATGCTCCTGGCAAATACAGCACCTTTGAATGGTTATCGCTATATCGTTATCCAGGCTAGGCCACCACACATGGCTACGCGCAACTGCCTTCATTTTGGACAGTCCTGGATGACTCTCATGCAGCAGCTGGAGGACTTCCTTTTGCAAAGATTTTGGAACAATGACTCTGTTGCCCCACAATAGACAGTTCCCTTGCACGCTCATCTGATGAAAGCGCGTCCCGTAGGGTCTTCCCTCTGACCCTAGATTTATCTGGCAGCCTGACCACAACGCTGCTCTTACTTGTGACAACACTGGGTCCCTGGAGGTGGCTGCCGCAGCAGCAATTGACGACAGCACCCCTAGGTATACTCCATCCAGCATTAACACTTCGGCAGGGCAGTCAACAACAAATTCGGCAGTTGGCAGAGGTAGCCGGCTTAACCCACCGGCATGTGCAATTTGTGAACCCAGCCTATACTTCAGGTCGTAACTGTACCCCGACAACAGCAAGGCCCACCTCAGCACTCTCGGAGAACAGGATTCGGGAACTGGTTTGTCTGCTGCGAGCAGGCCAAGCAGCGGTTTGTGATCTGTGACGGCTTCGAATTGCCGGCCCCATAAGTACTGCCTGAACTTTGTAACGCCAAATACAAGGCTCAATGCCTCCTTATCTAATTGGCTGTAGTTTTTCTCCGTGGTTGCCTGGCTGTGGGAGGCAAAACCAATGGGGCGCTCTTCTCCAGATGACTCTCGTTGCGCCAGTACTGCTCCAATCCCGAAGGTAGATGCATCAGTGACAAGAACAGTTGGCTTTCCTGGGTCAAAGTGTGCCAATATAGCAGTAGAGGCCAATAGCTCCTTGCTTCTCCGAAATGCCTGCTTTTCATGAGTTTCCCAGCGCCATGGTGTTCTCGACGCCAACAAACTATTGAGCGCCTGTAATACGGCAGAAAGGTTCGGCAAAAACCTTCTGTAAAAATTTACCAACCCGAGGTAACTCTGAAGTTCCTTGACCGCTCGGGGTGCGGGGGCTTCCAGCACTGCTTCAGTCTTAGTCAGGTTCGGACGCAGCCCAGCCGCACTAATGATATGGCCCAAGTACTGGACTTCTGGTTTTATGAATTCGCATTTGGATAACTTCAGTCGCAGTCCCACGGTCTTCAGGCGATCCAACAGTCGGCCCAAATTTTCCCAATGCTCTTTGTCACTGGTTCCTGTGACCAGAATATCATCAAAGTACACTACGACATGGTCAAGGTCGTGCAACAGATTTTCCATCTCTCGCTAAATACAGGAGGTCACGCTAGTAATAACAGATAAATACAAATATCTGGGCGTACGGATAAGCAATGGGTCCGAGTACCTAAGGGAACACGGAATATACGTGACGACTAAAGGTAACAGGAATGCAGCAGTCATGAAAAATAGGGCACTGTGGAATTACAATAGGTATGATGTTGTGAGAGGAATATGGAAAGGGGTCATGGTTCCTGGGCTTACGTTCGGCAATGCGGTCTTGTGCATGAGATCAGAAGTTCGAGCAAGATTAGAAATTTAGCAACATGGAATATGTAGGCTTGCCTTAGGAGCTCACGGGAATACACCAAATCAGGGAGTACAAGGTGATATGTGATGGACATCATTTGAAGGCAGGAAAGCTAGCAGCGAGATAAAATTTGAGAAGCGATTGAGAGAAATGGGGGAGGAGCGTTGGGTTAGAAAGGTTTTCAGACACTTGTACATGAAGAATGTCGATACATATTGGAGGAAGCGAACCAGAAAATTGGCAGGTAAATACTTATAAAACAATAGGGGGCCAAACCAAAAAGAATTATCGGTTAAGAAAAAGGACAAGGAAGCTGAGACCAATATGTGAAGAATCGGCATGATTAAGAAATCCGCACTAGAGATCTATCAAAGTTTTAAGCAGGAAATTGCCAAGGAAAGAATTTATGATAATATTCGGGGTAGTTCTCATTTGTTTGAGGCGAGGACGGGAGTATTGCGAGCCAAAACATATCGGGCCAAATACGAAGGGGCAGACACGGTATGCAGTGAGTGTGGGGAGGAGGAGGAGGAGGAGCAGGAGGAAACTGCTGAACACTTGATAATGTTCTGTAAATGGCCTCACCCTATAGTTCCGGATGATGGCGTAGATTTTTTCAAAGCACTGGGGTTTAGGGACAGGGAAGGCAAAATAGACTTTAAGCAGGTAGAATGAACTAGAAGGAGGTTATCTGATTGGTGGCTAGAATCAAGGCACGAGTAAAAATTGAACCCTTCTCTGCAAAGTACCAGTCCTCAGCCTCACTATTTAAAGAGAAAAAAAAGATGAATGTAGTTTTTGGTTTACTAAGTATTACGGCTTGGTGGCATTAGCCACCGCCCGATCTAAAGGGTACAGCTATACCAATCACTCACTCAATCAATCAATCAATCAATCAATCAATCAATCAATCAATCAATCAATCAATCGCTGTTGAAGCGTGTTCGGTGTATGTCGTTTTTAATTGTGAGGTGAATTGCACGGAAGAGTTTCACGGTTTACCGATGATTCCTTCAGTAGCTTCGACCAACTCATCATCATTAACCCAGTGAATATGCTGTGATTTTTTTCTTCATATCTATAACATCATTTGACAGTTATAGTTTACAGGGCTGAGCAGGCTTACCGGGATATCGGGATCGAAGTGCGCGTGTGCAGTAACGTACGTGACCCAAACCACTCCCTGTACGCACGCTATCTTTCAGATTTTTTTTTTACAGATAACTGCAGGCCCATTTAAGGGCCCCAGCAGGAGGGGCAAAATCATAGCATTGCACGCAGGTGTAAAACAGCAAGAGCAATAAAAAGGTACATCATATACAAAAGATACAAAAAGATATATCATAGGTCATGGTTGAATACGCTCAAGTGCCTCTACAGAGCCGGTTAACGATTGAGGTAGGCAGTTCCAGTCGTTTATGGTTCGAGGAAAGAACGAGTATTTGAAAATGTTTGTTCTGGCGAAATACGGTGTTAATGAATGAGTTTGTCGATGCCGAGTTTGTCTTGTCGTAAGCGGTTTCAGATACAAATCACGGTTTACTGACAACTTGTTATTTAAAAGAAAAAGAAATTTGAGCCTGGGAGTTTTACGACGTTTTTCAAGTGTGGGTATGCTGTTTTCTTTCATAAGGTTTGGGGAGGAATCCGTTCTTCGGTACTTGGAGTAAATAAAAGGGACCGCTTTGCGTTGGATTAGTTCGAGAGCCTCAATGTTTCTTTTTGTGTATGGGTCCCAGATGATTGAGGCATATTCCAATGAGGGGCGTATAACAGTCAAATAAGTTAGTTTTTTTTTTACAGTAGAAGGAACATGCTTTAGTTTGTGTCTCAAAAGACCAAGTTTACGGAAAGACGACGAGCAAATATTAGAGATGTGCTTTTCCAGCGGAGGTCGTTGGTTAGAGTGACACCAATGTACTTATACTCAACAACCTGAGCTAGTGTCTGGGTACCGGATTGATACGTAAATGGCAAAATATTTTTTTGTTGGTTACTCGCATAAAAACCGTTTTGTCGGCGTTTGACCTCATCTTCCATTGCTCGCACCATGCAAAGATATTTTGAAGGTTGTTGTTTAGCAAGACCTGGTCGTCATAGGAAGTTATTTCATTAAACAGCACACAATCATCAGCAAACAGTCTGATCTGAACCGGCGAGCAAACAGTATCAGCAATGTCATTAATATAAATTAAAAATAATAAAGACCCAAGTACACTCCCTTGGGGAAATCCAGAAGTTACAGGGAGCGGGTCAGAGCGACTACCTGCAATGCTTACAAACTGAACGCGGTCAGATAAATAGGAAGAAATCCAGGAAATTATAAATTCTGGAAGGCCAATCAATTCCCGTTTTTGAATAAGCTCATAATGAGGAAGAAGATCGAATGCCTTCGTGAAATCCAAAAAGATGACATCAACTTACCTGCCTTATCTAAAATTTGTGAAAAACTGTGCACAAGAGAAATTAACTGCGTGTCTGTGGAAATCCCTTTCCTGAAACCATGCTGAACATACCAAAGTATGTTATTTTCATTAAGGAACGTTGTATTAAATTTAGCTAATTTGACATTACTGATTTATAGATTTAATAGATTAATAGATTTAACATTACCGTGTTAGCGTGTTGTACGTAATGTACGTAAAACATGACGGCGCTTTCGGCTGCTTGCTTCGAAGTGATTTTGACGTAGTTTTGGAAGACTCATTTCGTTCGGAGTAAAATACAATTTAAAATGGCTTTGCTTGCCTTCAGTTAGCTTCGATGACCAAGTATTATGGATAAGTCAGCGTAGTTCTTGAAATAATCTCCCAATTCGGGCGTCTCTAAGCCTAACTGGAGGATCGATGTAAAGTGATGAGCAACATAAATGTATTCGCGTTTTGTGTGTGGTTCATATTTATTTCCTTTTATTATTACTAAAACAAACTTGCAACATTGCTTCGCGCGGTGACACATGCAAACATTCTAGTTTTCCTTTTCACTGTTTTTTAACTTATTAACCCTCCAGTAGGTGCCGCCACCATCCCTGCTCGGGCACTTAGACCACGTAAACGCTATCTAGCTAAACTATAAGACGCTGTGCGTGACGAACGTTTGCTACTTGTAACGGTAATCCCTTAACCCCTGCTATGATGCTAACGGTAAACTATAACTGTCTAATACTATTGACAACGTTTTTTATGCTTTCCTCACCCTGAATGTCTGTTGCTTGTCACTAGCGTCTAATCAAAGTGTGCCACCTTGTGTAGCTGTACGTAGGCTAATAAAGGTGGGTATTTCAGCAATACTTGCCATATATTTATTTGTGCGGTACACCTGCACCAAATCATGCGAAAACGTAAGCAGACTGCCAGGTAAAATGCAACGCCGGCTTTCATTTAACATTGCTCGTAGTGCACATTCAGGCTCTGGTTAGCGATGCGTCGACAGGATCCAACTTTAAAAGGCAAAAACTTTAGACGCCTCATGAACGCAAAAATTGCCCGACGTTGGCGTCGGTGGCGTGAGCACGAGTGATCAAAGAAACCATCACACCATGACGTCCCCATATGAAGCCATCATGACGCATCACAAAGCCGAATTTGAGACGTCATTATGACGTTACGGTCAAGTCACAGTGACGTAACGTAACACGATGGTGCCATCGCATGACATCGTAGCTTGTTCTAAAGTGGGCCGACCACGTGGACAGTGCACAGCCGTAAGAGGTGCCGAAAGCTTGCAATGCTCCTATGGCTCTGAAGGCAGGACAATGAAATATTTTCGAGAGGGGGGGGGGGGGGGGTATACGGCCAAATACGTCGACCGAGGAGAGTGCTTTCGGTTCGTCTTAGGCGATTGCATAAGCGACCCAGTGAGTTTTTTGTTGGCAGCTGGCTTTAACATTTACAGCATGAAAAGTATAGCTTGAGAAAAAAAAAAAAACATTAAGGCGACACGTTTTCGAGTGTCACCTTTATCTCCCGCTTTAGCGGTCTCGCTCATATTCCAGCCCCTTCCTACAGTGTTTCCGCGAACTCGATCGCGGAGAAGGCGACACCTCTAGAGAAAGCTGGCAGCAGCACCGAGCGCCATACACGGAACACGGCGTGGTGTGCGGGTGTACGGGCAGGAATTTACGCTCCTGCATAACTGGAGGCGTTTACTAGGGTACTGACACGGCAGATTACCCACAAAGCAAAACGGCACTCTCAGCTACTTCTTTGAGTCCTCCGCGCAGGTGTTTAGCGAGAAAACAAGTAATGTCTTTTTTTTTTTTTTCAGAGATGCCGCGATTGGTTTTCCAGCTAGACTCATTTCCGTCGCCTGCTCAGAAATTGTGCCGGGTGGTAGCAGCGACTCAGTTCAACCGGATAAGGAATAAACGAAACGAGCTTTGAACTTTTGCGTGCATGCTAGCGATAATTCAAAAAGCAGCTGCGGCGTGAAAATTCTGTTTCTGGTATAAGTACTGTGACATCGCTTGCTTACGAGACGAGTGCTTTCCTATTGGGCTTGCGTAGGCAGCTTAAGAGGACTCTCCACCGCGCGTGATGAGGTCCACAGTGCTCGCCGGATTCATAGCGCTCGTCATATGCAGTAAGTTTGCCTTAGGCAAAATCACCCCGAGTCAACGTATTCTAAAGTCAGCACTGTGTTTGCAAGGCGACTTCAGCTTGGATTTGCGACAGCCCTTCGGTCCGTGGCTAAGCAGTGCTTGTACAATGCGCAGCACAACAGTGCTGTTGCTGTTTTTGAGGACCTTAGCAATACTTTATGACTCTTTTCTGTATCTAGGGTGCACCAGCTATCTGGAGCCTCAATTCAAAAATGTGCCACTGTGCTCTATGGCTACGCGACCTAATGCACGTTGTTGACGAACGCGTGAAGTACGTCCCACTATTATTTGTGGTCTTTATTGCCTAATAACGAATACTTAATTAAATGCCTTTCGGAGCATGAAGCTGGGTGAAGGATTCCAATGAGAAAGTTGTTTGACGAACGTCTGATTAGATAAATTTTAAGTGTCTACGCTTGAAGCATTAGTGTTTTTATTCATGCTAAAACTACCCAAAAAATAGAAAAAAATACCGCGTGCCACGTCCGCTTCCACACAGTATGCGCACCATGACTGCACTGCGCCCTAACTTTCCACGGACGAACGATAGCGCACCCGGCCAAGTGCTATGGTCGTTTGCAGGCAGAACATTGCAGTGCACTGCAATCACAGCACGCCTAGGCACAAGAGGGGGCATGTCCCATGGTACTTTTTTGTATTTTTCGCAGGCATCTGTAGTTAGCTAAAATATCTTTATACCTAATGAATCGAAAGTTGGAAACCGCCAAACCGGAACTTGGGGATCTATAGCTTTGTGATTGGTTTTTCTTTCGACGCTGTTGCTTCAGAAGTGGGTTAGTCAAACATACGTAATTAGATAATTAGAAAGACGTTAAATGGCGAGATGTACTCTCGGCAAAAGTTCACAGCCTGCACAGGCTGGAGTCGTTATACAGTACGCTGGCATATTTATAAACTTTGGCTAGAGATAGCTGTGGCACCCTGTATATGTGTGTTTTCGACTGTACACGCCATTTAAAATGGACGCATGATTATTGTGTGTACTGAAGTCATTAGCTAAAACCTTAGTATAGTCATCAGCCAAGTGTTGTTATGGTGATCTTTACGAACGAAAAACACCAAGTAGGGGACTATAGGGCTATTTTGTATGGTGAAGGGTATTCTTAACAAAATGACAAGAAGACGCTTTTGAACGTGGGCGCTTTGTACTGTAACCCTTAAAGGCAAGCACTGTGACAAGAAACGTGATGCTCTTTCAGCGTGATGGCCGCGATGAATATTATAGGGAAGCATGTCGTCTGAAACAAACAAGTGTAATCTAGGTGAGGCATGTCAGCGAAACGTTATGTGAAAGAGCTGTCAATAAGTATTGTGAATGATGTTTCCTTTTTGCAGACGTCACTCATAGTGAAGCAACAAGCCTGTAAGTAATTATTACAGCTTATTATGAAACAAAATTGTATTCCATCTTCTTATTCTACACTGACCTTCGCAACTTAAAATTTTATTACGTTTTCAAAACACTGGGAATATCAACCCTAATTTAAATCTATGCATTCAAGTCCAATTCCTTCATATCATGAAATTAATCATAAAAGGTCTGAATCTAATTTCTAGCTTTGCAAGTCGTCATGGCTGAAACATCTCCAGTAAAAAAACTTCATGACCACTTCTGAAGATAAGCGGACATGACAAGAAACGGAAATGTTGTCAAGACATGAAATATAGCCGAGACATGCAATGTTTTACATTGTCAGACTAGTTACGATCATAAAATGGCTCGTAACAATCTTTCGCGTTTATTAAATGACTACAAGCAAACTTATATTCGCGATGTAAAATTGTCTGATTCCTATGATCTGTTCTTGACTAATGGGCTCTTTTTGTAAAATTGTTTCACTTTATATAAATGCAAACTTATAATGTCACTGTTAACTGTTACAGTGTTACAGTAGAAGTTTTAAAGTGTTAAAGTGTCACAATGTTAATAACATGCCTGAAACAGGGTATTTGTACGGGGGCGAGTTACTCCCTCAAGCCATTCAAATGGCTTTTTCCTTCTCCTCCTCTCACACTGTATTGAGATGAAACAGTAAATATTCTGTTCTATTCTATTCTAAGTCACTCAGCAATAAATGAAGCAGCACGTCTGCTTCACACGCAGGAAAAATTGAAAGGAACCCTCTTGAGCAGTTTATCTTGTGTATATCACACTATAAAACTCCGTGAACCAAATTATTGCGTCTGTATATTTGCACAGTCTAGCTATACAGTTTTTTTAATGGAAATATAAAATATATTGCTATATTATAACAAATGAGTGCAGTTTTCATCTAATATATATTAGGTAAAATCTCGGTGATACCAATCTGGCGAGGTCACCGAAATATTCGTATCATCCGAAATTCGCACCACCAGAAAACACAGAAAATTACTATCGGATAAAAGAAAGCATGCTTACGTTTTGATTTATTTTCACAGGGCAGCAGGGATGTCGTGAACACCTTGGATTTCCCGTAAAGTTAGAGACGTCAACGGTCATAATTGTACTAGTAAACAGCGCGTGTATGCGCGTGTAAATAATGAACCAGATGTGTTCCTAACCTATGGCTGCTAGCACCCCGTCCTAATCTCACTAAGTATTTTTTTTTTCAGAAGACAAGAGTACTGTGGAGAAAGTGACTTAAGAGCTTTGCACGGCATAGATGAAATGCACACAATTTTTTAACCACTGTGCTTTGTTGCTGTTATTTTCGTTGAAAATGGCAGGAACAAAACTAAGTTACGAAAATTGCCTAACACCAGCTAGGCAGTTCCACTCCTATACAATGCACCGGAAAAAATGAAAATTGAAACATGTTCTTTTTATCTAAATGAAAGGTTAAAAAGCGGTCATGACAATGTCGTGTTTGCCTAATGAACAGAGGAGATATAGAAAACAATCGTAAGAGTGCAACTAAACAGGACGCACGAGAAGGAACAGACGTGCACCTTCTTGCGTTTAGTTTCACTCTCACAATGCTTCCTACGCGAAAACTCTTTTAAAGAGATAAATATGCACGCGGGCAAACATTGGGCCCTGATGAAAGCAGTTCGTACTGGTACGGTATTTACAAAGACCAGGTCGACGTTTACTCGTGGCGAACTACCAACGGCGGGCTATAAAGCATTGCTGTCGTCATGTGGCGCTTTGATCATTCAGCCAGAATTGGAGTGGTGGGTAATAGGTAAATTTGCCTGGCAATCATGCTTGCAATTCTAGCTTTGTTTATAGTGGTGTTTTGCCTTCCAGAAAAAAAAACATGGTTCTTTGTGAACATCGTGAACTGAACATATCTGGTCATTACAAAGGGGTTGATGTAAAGAAGTTGAACATCTTAACTATGACTTGCGAAAAAAAAACGGCTGCGTTCCACATAAAGCCACACGGAGGCGAAAGAAGGAAGCTCGCGCGCGCATCAATCGCAGCCTGCTTGAAGCACCACACGTTGCAGCTCCCGCAGACAGTTTTGCCGCTAACTGTTATGAAAGTTATTGTCTCCGCGTGAAGAAAACGCTTCTTTTTTGGTGAGTCATCCTGCTCCCCATCTTCAGTTCCCCGCTTATGATATACAGGCGCGCCCACCAAAGAAGTGCACGGCTCGCCATGTTCCCACCTCACGACATGATGTCCATGACAGGTGGGTTCCGAGTTCCTTTTCTTTAAGGCTGTGGGGGCTGGCTTGTCGTCCTTCTCACGCGGCGTAGTTACGCTAGAAATTATGTGGTCAATACAGGCCTGAAGCAAGGCCAGTAAAAGCCAGGTTTAAAATATAAAGTTTTATTTATTTATTTATTTATTATCTATTTATTAACAGGATACTTCGGTCGAAAGACCAAGCAGAGGGACATAATAAATAGTGATTTACATTGTAACTTCAATAGAAAGAAAGTTCAAGCAATAAAAACATGTTAAGGCAGTAGAACACAGGATAAAATTTGAACAAAGTAAAATGGCAGCAAGAAATTGCAGAATCGCAACCAGAGAATGCAAATCAAATACAACGTGAGACAGTCCGAAATCTTGAGATGTACGGTTAAAAACGGAAAAATACATAGTTATCGAATTCAGGATTGTCATTATCACAGAATGCTTCAAAAGGTAACGCGTTCCAATCATTGATCGTCCGAGGAAAGAACGAGTTCATGAAAAGATTAGTACGTGAGAAGTAAGGTTCAAGAGTGTAACTGTGCGTATGTCGAGTTTGTCTTGAGACTCGATTTCTTATATAAGTTTCTTCACTATTGTTAAATTTACGGAAATAAAGTGAGTGTAGAAATTTCAGCCGGGCAACAGCTCTTCGGTATTGTAAAGTAGGGATATCATTAATGGCCATGATCGTTGTACGCGAGTCGTTTCTGTGGTAGGCATTAAAGATAAAGCGAACCGTCTTTCGCTGTACCATCTCAAGCTTCTTAATATCTTTCTTTATATGTGGGTCCGTAATAATGACTCTATGTGTGTCCGTAATAACAACCGTAATAATTACTCTATTTTTTATTTGTTTATAAATAAAAATCACTAAATTTTTCTAAGAAGACATGGCTAAAGGTGACTGGGCCGTGCCACCTATACATGAGCAGAAAGACATTTACAAGTAGAAAAGCGTACATGAAAATCAAATTATACACTTGTTTACATAGATGTACAATTCATCTAGGTGAATGCAATCAACAAAAAGAGAGAAAAAGATCAATGTTATGCAGTTGGACTGGTATTTGTAATGAAAAATAATAATGGCTAACTGAAGATCACTACAGACACCTCGGAAACGTGTGGGTAACTCTGTCAAGTGCCCCCGCGTCGTCCAGCGCGCAATCACTCCTCAACATCAAAACAGGAAACGACCCGACAGAACATGACACGTATCTCAACTGTCATAACGAGCGGAAATTCGATTAGGCGCAGGAAAAGGCGCGCACCAGTCGCACACCGATTTGGCGAATGACCATTACAAGAGTCTACTCTTGCCGGGGAAGTGCTATACCTGCTTGCATTCACTTCATGGGTCGACGCTTTAGTAAACAAAGATGTGGGAACTTATACTAACAGTAATCGCTTGCTGCCTGTGCTTCGTCAGGTTTCAAAATAGTGGAGGTGCATATATTTTCTTTATACTTTAGAAAAGTGGAATGAGCTGCAACGAACGGAATAATGCGAATGGCAAGTCACGACTGCGAAATGATGCACCTGTGCGAAATGCAAATGGAAAATAGCTAAACTTGAAGTAAGAAGGAAGGAACACTGAGTTTAACATAGGCCGGTAAAAGTATAAAAGGGGATACGTATGACCATAATTATCAACCTTGTTACAGTAATGACGAGTTTGCTTATCGTGACGAGTTTCTTCCTGTACACAGCAAAACAGAGTAATGACTCTTGTCATAACACTGGAAAAACAGAAAGCAGTAATATTGTATCATCGACTAAGTAGGCTCCCTGTAATAAGGTGTTTATGACAAAATAACGAATACGCTCTGTACGTGCGTGCTTGGTAGTTGTAAGTCTGTAAACAGAGTTTTTAGATCGTAGGTTGTTTTCGCGAACCAAAGAAGTTTGCGAGAAGGGGTGATAAACATCTTTGACACTGTTGTTCTGCTTTAGAACATTTTTTATTCTGTCCGTCTTTTTTTTTAAAGCAACACTAAAGAGGGCAAATATGGCGTGTGTAAATATCTGAATCACAATTCAAAATTGCCACGAGAAGAAACTCGATAAAACGTGCAATAGAAAAGTGCGAGTGCGACGGCACATTGAAATTCTTGCATCAAAAATCGTGACTTCATAATTATGGATGGCGTCTGCAACATTGTACGTATTTCCTAGTGAGCGAAAATGAAGTATATTGTCGTCTCAGGGGCCCATACCTTTATGATAAGTTTAAAGAAACTTCGTTTTGGTAATTACGCGAAAATATGAAAAGTAAACAGTGAAACCTTTGACGTAATGCGCGGAGTATTCCGAACACGATAACAATTTGGCTTCTTGTTTGCAACGTGTACACTCAATATAAAAAAAATTTATTTAGGCGGAGAGCCCGGCGAATATCACCCGTCACCGTAAGTATTTTCGTTTCCTTACTCATCTTTTTATCTTGCTTACATTTTTACTCCTCTCGACTTCGATTAAGCTAATCAAAATTACTTGTAGGCCTTATTTCCGAACATAAATCCAAATGATCAGCGTGGTCTGAGTAGATCACCAGGTTACATTATTTAGAGAAGTGGAGTGACTCCAAAGAGCAAACATGCGTCAAAAGGTTTGTCAGCGCTCACCCTGCCATTGTCACTTTTTTATGCTGCGTTCATAGAATTCAGTAATAAACGCAATATCGTTGATAAGCTCGTTTCGCCAATGCCGCTGTGGGTGTCGGCAGCATCGTCTGCGACTTTTTCGGGTGTGGGCGAAAAAGCAGCGTTGGCATAGTCACGGTACATGCAAATAAAGATAAGAGCCGGAGAGACTTGGCACTTTGGTTTGCTTTGCGGCTTAGTATAGGTCTCCACCGAGAAGCGAAGGCAGGCAGAGATTGGAAAAGTGACAAAGCGTGTGTGAGTTGCTGTCGCATTCAATTCCTAAACGCGAATCTTAGAGGTGCCCATGTTCATATTATTTGCTGTCACCCGGCTGCCACAGTCATAGAGTTTGCTTAAATTAACTAGAGGGGACACTGGAGCTGCGATCATTCAGCATAGAGTTAATATACAAATACTAAAAGAAAAGCTGAGACGCGATAGTTATAACCACCAAAGCGCTGACATCTTAAAACGTTGTCATTGTTGTCATTACAATACTTGAAAGAAGCGCTAAATATATCAGTTTCATACACTTAAGTTATCACGGTATAAGTCATTGACAAGTCTGTTAATGTTTTAAAAACAAACATAAATCATGTGGTGTTTATACCAACTACTTTTACGAAAGAGGATACAATAGTCATTTATGTAATTTGCGGCACACGAAAAAAAAAAGAGTTTGCAGTTTTGTTTGCTAGATGACGCCACTATCTTCGTACCGTATTAACGTTTGGGAGCACCTCATTTCAGGTAACTCTGTGAGAGCGGGGCCGTGCATGCGGCGTGCGGCTGATTCTGCCAGCTTGCTTGCACGTCGTCTTCCGCGTTTTGCAGTTGTAATGAGCCAACAACTCGACTTTATGTGGCAGCATCTTATGGCGATGCAACAGAGATCCACGAAACACTAAAAAACACCAGGGGTTGTTGCAGCCTGCAGTGGCGATTGCGAGCGTACATCATTCGAAAGCTGAGTATTGGTTCATCTTGGCGGCACCCGAGTGGTTTTAGGTTTTATTACATGGACCCTATGGACAGCTTTTCCTTTAGAGTCTGCATATGAACTCCATGTCATTCCGCTATATACCATGGGAACGAAGGGTATTACACAAATCTGCCTAGTATTCGTACTTGCTGGTGGCGACAGCATTTGTGGCGTCGTTTATGGCCGTGTTTCTGCTTTTTTTCTGAGGAAAGCATGAACCCTTTTCAACTTCATGCCTGATTTGAAATGGTAAGCTTAAAAGAATAAGGTGGTGAAGCGCAACCGCTGAACATTTGCTCAGTTTTGTGTCATGATAAAACAGCTCCAAACCACACGAACACACATGGAGCCAGAAGTATTGAAGTTAGACAAATCCACGTACTACCCATCATTCCCATGCTCGCTGAAGTACCGTGAGTTGCAGCTCGTATGCGTAGACACTAGCGCCAGAGTTCCCTCTAGAGTATATTTAAGAAATTCTATGGCCACTGTGGTCTAGTGGTGATAGCACTCGACTGTTCAATCCAACAGCGTAGAAAGATATATTTTTCATAAGAATGGAAATGGGGATTGACAATACTTGATGTATGTTGGTGCGTCCGTTTATATTTGCAATGCCCACAACCTATAGGTGGCGCGGCGTGCAATCCAAGATGACTGCGGAAGAATTATTAACTCGTGAACTCGCATAAGAAAAGATAGAACGCACGGACGTACTCTCCGTGCCACTTTCACCGGATAAACTCTTGATGGTCGAATGACTGAATATCGAACCAAAGTACTTTCATAAACAAAAGGAACTGATACTTGTTCGCTGCCTCATTTCTTGCCGCAGTACGAAAGGTGTTGTTGTCAGCTGATCGGCCATGCATTAACGACGCCTTGCGTAATCATGCGCGTGCTACAGAAAACTGCGCTAACTCGAATTGATGTATGATTATAATGACACTCCGAGATAATTTGTGCCGAGCCTGTCTGACGGTTCAATAAGGATGATAACTGGGCTAGTTGGTAATTGATCAATTTACAGAAAGGTTGAATTGCGCAATGTTTTACATGGACAAGAGGGATAAGAAGGGCAAGACTAAATTTATTTCAGAAAAAAGCTTCATATATATTATCCACCCACGCGAACGCCCAGCGGCACAGAAGAGAAATAACAGGCACGGAAAACTTATCCAATATCAACTTTTGGAGCACTTAAAAATCTTTAAGTGCTGCAAACTTTAAGTGATTTGCGGAACAATAACGTCGTTCGGATGGCATCAATGAAGTGCAGGACAAGTTAGCGTGGACTGTGGTCGTAACTGCATATTTTATTGCTCTATTTCGCTATACGCTGGTCAAGCTCGAGCGTGTTGGCGGTATGCGGCACGTTGCAATATCCACTGGAATTGGTATACATTCAATGCACAAGAAAAAGTATGCGTTTATTTTAATTCGCTGAAGGATATTATAGAATAAATACAATCATAAAGGCTTACGAGCGTGAAAAACATTAACGCACAATGGGACGTGAAGTGCAACTTTCTGCTTGTGAGCAAGCAGCTGATCTTTCATCGCCGCTGTCACTCTCAGCGCGTTGACAACCACCTACGTCCAGTGAAAAATCCTCGACGTCAAAATGGTTTCTTTGAACATCTCTGCTGAAAGTAATCTGAGGAATTCTCTCCGCCAAACGACTTCCATAGCACCAACAACCCGTCATTCACCACGCACAACACCAACATGGTGTCACTCACCACGTTTATCTGAGTGTGCGGAGATCACTTGATCCCGATACCCGGCGAGAAGAGAGAGAATGAAACGTTTATTTGCGACCGAGGAAGGAACGTCCGTGAGTGTATTTCTTAGTCCGGGATCCCATAGGCACGGGCCGCTGTCTTCGCTCGTCTAACGAGGGCCTCTTGGGTCTTCGGATCCGAGCTCGACGGAGCTGCTTCCCACCCTACAGTGTTGTGCTGTGCTCGGGGTTGTAGAGGTGGATTGTGTGGGTATTCCCATACCATGTGGTACAGGGTGACTGTTTTAGTGACGCAGATCCTGCACTGTGGTGCGTACGTGTCGGGATCTAACTTAACCCGGCGAGAACGGAATCGCTTTCAGTGTGCTGCCATCTATCCACAAAGGCAAAAAACCAGCGGCGCAGCGTAGGCCAAGGTTTGGAAGCTCAAATGGCGAGCCTGCACTAGTTTCCGCGTACAATGAATGTTATAGAATTTATGCACTACAAAAGAACTGTCGAATGTTATACGCCCGTAAAACAAGACGAGTTTTAACTGAAATGGTCAGACGATAAGATTCGACAATCCAAAGTGGCTGCAGAAAATCTCGCGAAGCTGATATGTGTACTCGGCGGGCTATAATCGAAAGCGTGAGTTGCCGCGTATTTTTACGAAACCTTCGCATCTCGCAAGAACCAGTCATATTTATCGTGTCACGGACAGTCCGGTATATTCACTGATTCACGAAACAGACAAAGTGGTTTAATTGTGTCTTGCTACTGCGTTAACACTGCGGCTAGCACCACCGAACAAGGGATCACTGGGAGCCTACTGATCATCCTTGACGCTCCTGAATTCCCCTCGGCGGCGTGACAGTCTATTAATATTGCGAATTTGTGCACTTATCTATGTTTTTATTCTCTTGCAATTCAGTCCGTTACTCTTGATGACCAGCGTTTATCCTGCCTACGTGTCCGGCCCCTATAGTGATTTATTCTTAATTACAATCATTATATCTTAAATCTCCCCCCCCCCCCCCCCTCGTTTGTTCGCTGACCTACTACTCTGCTCCCTTATTTTCTTTTCCATGTCTTGTAGCGTCTTCCTGAATTTACGCGTGAGCGGGAGACAGAATATAGGCTGGACCGATGAGATTCAGAAGTTTGTAAGTATAAAGCTCCCCTTCTCTCCATTTCTCTTCGTTAAATACCTCCCGTCTCATCTGAGACAGCCTCTTGGGACGAACCACTACTCGACGCTCCACCAATGGAGAAAACAACTGCCCTTTCTCCAGAGATGGGTCTCCGCCTCTGCGTTCCCACACTTTGCTATCCTCCGAGCATCGGCTAAGAAGAACTCTGTCATTTCACCGACGTACAGCTTAAATGATACTCTCGTGCGACAACAAGCCTGTCTATAGACGGCCGGTCGGCTGTCTGGCGTTAGTAGACACTATTCTGCCGTATATCCACAAGTATTGTTACAGCATGGCGCCATATTATCTTCTCGGGAGCCGTGTCGCGACAGCGACAACTTATATCTCAGTCTGGCTCACCGTGAGAGCGCTACCGCCGTGCGGGTGACTCCCCAGCACAAGGTGCGGTGAACAAAGGCCAACGGGGTTTGACGCGTTCCGAGGGGAACGGCTTAGTCCGCGTCTGGGCAGCCTCTTTTCATTAACCACCACCACCACCACCCTTTTCGTCGGGTGCCGTATACCGACTGGCCATCCTTCGCGTGCCCCGAACATAACTGACGTATCAATGTGTAGTTTCCCCCGGCCAACCGAATACCAGCATGGCATAAAAATTTATGTTCATCCCTTGGACAAAGTCAACTCTCAATCTCTACCAAGTTCACAAAAAAAAAATTGTCTTCGTATTGCAGGGAGGGCCATGGTGCCGCCGCTGGCTTGCCCCTTTCATTCCGTAAGTTGAAAATACTTTTTATTTATTACACATATTTATGCTGTCTCCGTAAAAAGTTCAAATTGATGACGTCAACCTGCGTGTCGTATGTTTTGTGTGAATGCTTGCGATCCGGGGACGGCTCAAGCAGCGCTAAAGCGCACCGGCGGGCGAAAAGAGCACGAAGGCGTGCCGGACTGCCTTGCTCGAGTACAGACTGCGCACATGCTCGATAACACCCATCAAATGAGTGTTATCTCGCATGCTGGCAAGCATGCTATCTTGAAAGAGACCAGTAGATGACTGCTGCCTTTGTGGATGCTGTGCTCCTATCACCTATTTCGCGTCGAGGCAGCGCAAAAACTGCTTCGCTTGCTCGCGCAGCCCTTCCCAATGCCAGCGCTTTGTAGAGCAGGGCTCAGAAGTATCGCGATGAAAGAGCATCTTGATAGCGCCTCAGAGATAATATGGAGTATCTGTGATCCTGTGTCAAGATACATTTGAAAATGTATTTGTGTTTCAGTAGTGAAATGTCTTTTTGATGTGTCGGTGATATTGCTATAAGCTGAACACAGGTACCTCGTTATTTTTGTGTCAAAAATGATCACACGTGTTTTGAAGGGGGAAGAAAAGCTGCTGTAGGCCGACATCGCTAATTACAAATTATTGCACAAGCCAAAATGTACGGCTTGGTGAAAGAGTCGCCATCTATTAAGATGGTGCAGCACTCCCTTTTCCTTTTCTTTTTAAAGGCCGACCCTATGGTGCGTCCGCAAGCTTTGTGTGGAAGCCGAAACGACGCGGTCGCGCAAATTCAGAAGCTGCTGTTGTCTGAGAGATGCGGAAACACCTTCGCAGCAAAGCAGATCTTCAGTATAAATTAAATGCAGCTTTACCACAATTCACTGGTAATCGAATGTGAGAACTGATAAAAAAGAGAAATCGCACAACCACTCGTTTGTGGCACCAAGCCAGAAGCAAATCCGTACGAATTTCTCAGAAAGTAAGGATTCTAAGTTGCTGAAAAATTCGTCCTGGTCTGATACGAAAACTTTTGAGGGGTGGTCGTTATACCAATTGAGCTAACAAAAAAACTAGGAATTAACACCACAAGGGTGAATTCATCGACAACCCGAAGCACATGGACAAACGTAACGCCATTTAGTTCTGCGGGGACCCGCAAGGTGTCGTAAAGGTTAAAAAAGGGTGAACTTTTCAGCCAGCTAGCGGGTTTCCGCAGAACTTATTCGCATAAATCGATAGTGATTCGGATGATACGGTTCACTTCCAAATTTTGATTCGCTGTAGCATTAGTCATAATGTTACTTTGCAACTAATATAAATGTCTCTATAGAATATCAGCATCCCCGAAACGGAATTTGCTCCCAGTACCTGTAGATTCATTCCGTTACACGTTTTTCTTCTTTTCGCTAATGTATTTTTCAAATATTCCGTTACATGAAAGACAAATGTAACTAAATATCCGTATTTTAGGCTTCCAGGGCTTCTATTTCAAGATTTCTATTCCGGGATACTTTTTCTGAGTATATCTGCCTGCATCCCTGTTGTAGAGTTAAGCGACATTGGATCCAAAAGAAGTTAGCTGCCATCATTGCTTCGTATAACATACAGCTTGCTTCTTTCACAATTATGGCGAAGATCACTTTTTTTTACTAGAAAACAGAAAGAAAGCTTAGTTAATGTTACAGGTGACGCTGGGCGTGATAGCGTGTGAAATTGCGGCGAGAGGGTGTTTTAAAGGCTGCTTCCTTACAAAACGCAAAGCCGTCATCGTTAGCTGCAAAAGCTTTAGCTTCTCTGGCTGAAAATGGCCAACGTTACACGTACAGTCTTTATGGCGTGGTCGAGGCAAGCACCGAGAACCGAAGCCAAGCTTTGAGAAGGCGATGCGCACGGCACCGGATCAATGCCACCCAGAAAAATATTTTTTTTCAGGCCTGCTCACTGCCGCCGTGACGTCATTCGTTTCGCCCGTGTCAGCACGCGTACGGGAGGTTGTGAATCCATGGCCACTATCGACTCCCGTTAAATTTCTCGACTAGTTAACAATGCCTAACAGCTTTATCCTGCGTTTTCCGGCATAATGACGCTGATTTAAGTAATGTATAACACTTGAAACCGTTCGAAATTTTATCTGTAAGCCATTTTTTCCACGAAAATCTCAGATTGCGCGCTATTGAACGTGCGGTCAATCTATAAAAGCGAAATTTCATGGGCCAACAAAGTGACGAAATGGATGAGGTAAATTTTATTCATTTTTATTTATTTACACACACGCGCACACACGCATACACACAATAAGAAACTGTAATTACTTATTTACAGACTATGCAGTTTTATCTGTACTCTTTCGAACATCTGTCTTCATAGACACGTTATTGAAGAGAGTGTGCGCCACTGCCAGAAGTGGGTTATTCAGCACAATATCATGGCGATGACCAATGCTAGAGAAAAAACAACAAAATCTCGTTTCACAAGAATATCTTGTGAGCGACAAAAGGAGCGGCGTTTCCTCTTTTGCTGTGGCCGCTTTCACAGTGGTGCGTAGACGCTCATATAACTTAGGGCCTGGGCAAAGTCTCAGTACTGGGTCTAGAATAAACCGTGTCGTCCCCGGGGGCGCTTCTGCAATGCCGGTTCTTGGATCGGTATATTTGGTAATGTATCCTAAATATTCTAGCTTGAAGTAGTGCTCACACACCTTAAAGTCACTAAAGAAAGCGCTTTGCCGTAAGTGCCTATACGCATCTAAATTCCAAGGAAACAATTAAGCTAAACTGCTGGCTAGACTGGTGCAAAATTATAACACAAAGTGGTTGAAACACCGGCAAGAAGCACTATGCACAAAACCGATGCACTAACCAATGCATTCGTTCCATTTTTCCCAACCAAGTAAACAGAAGTAATACAAGATGTCCACTGCGCGAATCGCCAATAGCAAAATCTTTATGGACCCTGAAGAAAAAAAAAACGACTAGTCTAAAAACTTACGCACATCATTATTTTAATGCTACGGCTTACGCTAACAAGTCAGAAGCACATATGAAACCTTCATTTAGAAAATAAATATGTAGAACGGGCACACGTGCACTACTCACGGATCGAAACAGGGCACGCGTAGCGCGTGGCCGCCGGTGCATGTGCCGCCGCTCGTGGGTGCTCGCAGAATGTTGCATTGTGGTATAGAGTGAGGGCGAGAACAGCTACGGAGTAGGCTTGCTTCTTCCGGTCGCTAAAGAGTTGGCATTGGCTGTGTTCCAATTCTTAGACAGTACGTAGACAGTCTACGAAGACTGCTTAGAAGACCGCACCGAGCCCATGCTGCCCCAGAATTGGAACACGTTTACACAGCTTTTACGCGACGATGCGCCACCTCGCGTCGAGAAGAAAAAGCTAAAAAAAAACGTAACAGTTGTAATTTGTGGCTTATTTCGTGTTAAAATCATAAACAAATAAACTTTACTCACATTGAGCGTCTGGGAAAGCGTCTGCTTGTGTGCAGACGGCCATTCTGGCGCAATTTGATCTATCTGAACGATTCGCCGAGCCGCCATCTTGTTTAGACAACAAAGTAGCCTGCATCGTATTTGTCTACGATGCGGTCTTCTCTGAGCTGTCTACTTTGCCGGCTACGTGAGAATGGGAATGGGACTTAAGATGGCCGCCGTCCATTTGGCTGTCTATTTAGCCGTCTACGGTGAGTATTGGAACACAGCCATTCAGTTCACAAAGTGCACGCTGCCAGCGTGATGCTGCAAGGAGCCCGAGCTTTTGCATGCATGCAGCCTGAATTGAGTGGACGGTGCGAACCAATTATATTGTGGCGCAAGTAGACGACGCTCTCGATCGGCGCCCTTCAAAGATGCGACACGTAGGCTTCGCAAGTTAGAAATTGGATACCGCTAAGATGTCGCGCCTGAAATGCGCTCGTAGACATGATAAATAGCTGCAAAAAGGCAGATAAAGTTTCTAAAGCTTTTTGTCACGATGAAAAAGAAAAAGCAGCAGCCACGGGCCTGTTTCCGTGCAGCATCGACACAATGACTTAGTATTTTGCTGTTTCGCCCCGAATAGTGCGACTATACCGCGTGGCAAGCATTTGCAGAGCTTTTGGCCACGGAAGAACGAGCGAGCTTCTTGCATTTTTATTCAACAATAGGCCGCAGTTTGCCCTAACGACACTAACACACGATATTATTTCCATGTTACATGAAGGCAAACATGCCACTCATTTTCTTTCTCGTCGAGGCAGAAGGACAAAGTAAACTTTCCATGCTTTTGTGCACAGGTTTATCATGTCTACGAACGCACGCAAGGCGCAATATTCTAACTAAATCTAGTGTCTTACTTGCACAGCATGCGTGAAATTCTCGGAAACGTATTTATTCGGGCTTATACGGAAAAATATTCGATCTTCAAGACGAAGCCATGGAGCTCAGATGATGCACAGTATCACTGAGTGACACTCTGTATCATTCAGTGATAATACACACCTCCATCTGAGTGCATCCCTCAGCCTATACATGACTATAGGTTCATAGATGAGCACCTCGGGTAAGCCGAGAAACAGTGCTATGTCTAGTGTGCTCGCGTACCACGCTAGATTTGTTCGCAGCAGACGACGCGCTGCAGGCATCACCGGTCGCGCTATTGAAGCAGTAGCGTAATTCAGCAGCGCTTGTCTACCGGCTGTGACTGGTTATTTTGTTTGCAGATAGATAACGCCGAAAGAGAACGTGTTTCTTTCGCTGTCGATTGATGTAGCTGTAGGCGGCAGCCACAAAGCCTCGGCCGCGCGTTCCCATATTACCTTTCATAAGGACGGCAGAGCACTTATGGGAAACCATATGCTGCACACGGCTTGCTTCTACCGCAAGGTTCATCCCTTCAGAGCAGTGATGCCAACTCAAGTCAACGTTTTAGCCCTAGATTGACCCTCGAAACTACATTAGATTGCCCAAAAGGTCTCTAAGGAACTCTTCATTGTTGTCATTTGGGTTATTTCACCTTGAATAAAGTACTAAGATAGTTCTTTACCAATTAGAGCGCATCAAATGAGAAGTACAAAGCATCATATTGTCCACATGTAGACACGGGTAACAGCCACTGATGGTAATTTTTCTGCGTTTTCGGTGAAGTAATTGAGCTTACCAGGCTTGCCATAGCGCCACATGCTCCAGAGACGCACAAATCTGTCAAGTTCACATCTAAGACCGTTCGGGCCATTTGCGAATATGCAGCCTTTGTCATGTACTTGAAGCTAGCGATATTTGAACCAGTATCCCATGTGCAAAAAAAATGGCAGCATATCTACAGGGTGAATGATGGAGAGTGGGGCGAAGCATGCATCCGTCAATTCTTTCTTGCTTCCGTCCGTCCATGCGTCCGTCTGTGTAACCGTCCCTGCGTCCATCCATGTGTCCACCCATCCGTGCAGCCACCCGTGCATCCGTCTATGCATCTGTCTGTGTGTCCGTTCGTCGATCTAGTCAACACTCCACGTACCGCCATCTCGCATCTTTTCATCATATATTCCGCATATAAAAGCACAGCCATCCAGCGGACATTCCAAGGACTAAACGAGAGGGGGCACACGCACACTTTCTTACGGCTTGCGCTTCGGGTCTACTTCCCACCTTTGACCACCTCGAGTTCATGGTATATACTAGTTCACTGTATTCTTGGCACACGGCCCAACGCTCGCTAAACCTTTCTAAAACAAAGGAGGTTACGCCCGGCGAGTATAACGTAGCAATCCTTTCTTGTCAGATAGTGCTCAATGTACATGCCAATGGCTGCTAATTGGGAATGAGAGACAGGAGAATTCGGCTTTTAGTGAACGCGCACGCTGCGAATTTTTTATTGTTCAACAACGCACCAAGGTGGAAAGGTGGGCATGTTGGTATTCCATGTTCAAGAAAGGTAAGAGCGCAGTGAATACGAATACACAAAGAAAGGACACGCACATACACGCGCGTGCTATGTGTGTGTGTGTGTTATTTCTTTGTGTATTCGTATTCAGTGTGCTCTTACCCTTCTTAAATCAACAACGCATAGGAGAAATCTCCCACCAGCACCACCTTGCAGGTCAAAACGTAATACTGGTTACGCACTACGACGAGGCACGAACGGGTGTCACTTTAAGGAGCTTCGCCCCTAAAATATTTTTGTAAGTCTTATGAAAACAGTGCGACAGAAAGGCTGAAAACACACGAACCGCACCTTCTGTCTTTTTTGCTTGCCGCCATTTTCACAAAAGTGAATCCGTACCGACTAGCCCAATTTTCAGTCCCTTTTCTTTCACAATTTCTTGGTCCAGAAGTTACTGGATATGGAGATCTGGCACGCGGCGATCGTAAACTTCTCACGTTTTTATGAGCACTACAAAAAAAAAGTTTAACTCTATAGCGTTTAGAAGCACGTTTCGCAGAAATTCTGGTGTCGTTTGTTGTGAAATAAAAATCATCTTGCGCGTGACTGAAAAATCCAGAACGATGCAAATAAAATAAATAATAAAAATATCGGTCTGAGTGAGGTTCGAACACGGCTCGTGGCAAGCGAAGTGTTCTACCGCAGCATGACGCCTCTGTTTAGAAATACAGTGAAAATAACATCCTCTGCCTGAAAACGCAGTGAAAGTATGCTTTCATGTATACATGTTTCACAATACAAGACATGTATACATGTTTCACAATACAAGACGTAATATCGCAGTAATCATGCGTAGTACAAGAGTAAATTTCAGTCAGGTGTAAGAACATGCGATTATCATGGATTCATGCTTTAACGCAGCCCACCCACTACACACGTTACCGCGCATTTTCCCTTAAGGCCACGTAGCGGGTGCATAGCAAGCTCTAAAAGATTTCACGTGCACAACTTTTCGAGGATCAAAGCACGCTACCACTCACATAGATTGCAGTCAGTCGTATGCGAAAGCTTCACTGACACCAGCCATTTTGAACTCAGTACGCAGAAGAGACTGGACATAGCTACCAAGCTAAATCCTTCAAAGCGAAGCTTAAAGGCCCAGTGCTTTTCTTCTTCCTTCACAAAGCGACAATTGCTCAAGACGCTTATTTAGCATATAATAACCTCGCTTTACGGAACTGCGATCGCCTTCACTTACTCCAGCGGAACACAAAAGTTATGTGACATGAAAAAGAGCAAATCGAAAGAAATTGTTTTTTTGATGCTTTTCTAGTGAAAAAAAAAAACATGATAACTCAGCAATGCCCTTCATTTGAGCGCGTTATGTAACATTTCTAGTAAAGAAACTCTAGACACAATAAGGAGGTGCCAAATGCCTGATAGATATGAAAAATCACTAGATCTAGGAAAGAACTGGTTTCCACCTATTCTTTAGATAATAACTGGTTTGCACATGGCACTCATGCTTCTGCGGTTGCGCCTTCAGCACTCTATCCCGCATGACCAGGATTTCGGGACATGTATACGTAGCCGGAGCCCTCCACTACGGCGTCTCTCACAATCCTATGTAGTTTTGTGACGTTAAACCCCACGTGTTGATATCAATCAACACGTAGCGCCATCTCTCCTCAGTCACAGAAGTGGCCTGCCATAACTGACTAGGAAGTAGGAAAAAAAAATAATATCTGACAAAAAAAAAGTTATCAAAAAGACTCCTGGTTTTATACAGGAGAGACTTACTTGAACAGTCTGGCAAAGTTACCGCGCCGCACTACAAACCACCTAGCTTGCCACAGTGTTTAATATTTAACGTTGGCATCCCATGAATTTCCGTGCGTGGTGCTGAACTTTACAGGGAAGCTGCGCGCTTTGTAGTGTGATACTGCAATTTTACCAAAATGTATCAGCGGGTTTCTCTTACATATAACCTAGAGTCCTTTTTTCATAACTAGCTTTATTCAAGAGTTACGATTTGTCTCACTTTTTTCCCTTTCAGTTATGGCAGGCCGCCGCTCGTTCTGTCGAGACATGACGCCACATCCTGATATCCCCGATTCCTGGGCTCCGTTACTCATTTTTCGGGAAATTTCGCCTTAGAGTGTATGTTGCATACAAATAATCTTCTTTCTCGAAATATGCCGTCCGGAACTTATGCTGTGTAACATATATGCTGCTCTTGCGTAACACTTCTTTTTTTTTCCTAACGCTGAAGACAACGGTGGAGGCTCCGCGATGATGAACAGCTTTCCCGGAATGGACGGCGACATTTCTGGAGCAGGCCAACCTCCTTCAAGCTCACAGTAAGCGCACATGGAGATATTTTACTGCGAGAGTTTTCAAAAGTTATTCTTGCTTGCACGTTACTCGATTATATTTTATTTATTTATTACTTATAATTGGATACTACTGACCTGTTTACCAGATCTTATACAGGAAGAGGAATGCAGAACTCTTCACAGCAAAAACGTAATTAGCATCCCACAAACATGGTGTGATGCTGAACCCTCTTTGTAACCTGGAGGCTTACAAAGAGGGTTCAGCTTAAATTGAGGATGACGCAGCAAGCGATGCAATGGAAAATGTTGTAACCTTAAGAGACAAGAAGAGAGCAGAGTGGATCAGGGAACAAACGGTGGTTAAGGATATAATAATTGAACTCAAGAAGAAGAACTAGTCATGGGCTAGGCATGTAGCGCATAGGCAGGATAATCGCTGCTCATTAGGAGTTACTAGATTTCCAGGGAAGGCAAGCGGTTTAGGGAGATGAGCTTAGGAAGTTTGCGGGTATCAAGTGGCAGCAGCAAGCACAAGACCTAGTTGACTGGCGGATCATGGGACAGGCCCTGCAGTGGACGTAAACGGGCTGTTGATGATAAACATAGTGACATCGGTAATATTTCTTAAAAGCCATATGGAAGAGATAATGTACAATGCAAAAAAGCGTACATTTGAACATTCCTGTAACAATTTGCGAAAAACAAAAGAAAAACATTACAACAAATTGCATAATTTTGCTGACTGAAACGTACTCAATACAAAAGGACGCATTGCCATCTCTGGGTAAGTGTATGGTTATACAATAAGTAAAAACACAATTTCTTAATGGTTAATGAGAGCATCTACAACTAAATCAACTATTTTACACTCTACAATATAGGATGATAGGCACAGGTCGTTGTGAAAAAAAAAAGGAATACTGGAATGTATATGTATGGCTAACGTTATTCAACAACATTCATTCGATGATATGGCACGTATCACTCATTCGTCTAATGCGCAGTGCTTTGCTAACTCCAGTTTTGTAATGGAAAACGAGGAAAAAAAAAAAGCTTCGGCCTCTCCAATCTTCTTCTCTCGTGCAGTTTTTTCAGCTTTCGGGTTCTTGCGTTTTTCGCATTTTTACGTTTTACTGGACGGGAAAGACGGGAAAGACGGGTGAGACGGGAAAATATTTTCATTCGGAGGTTCTTTAGCATGCCCCCTTAATTTTTGCACACGAACCTTTAACATATAACCTTCATTGAAATGCGACGAAGATTCGACCCCACGACCTTCCAGTTGGTCGCGAAGCACCATATTTACTTGAACACCAGGGTATTTGATATTAAATTACATGAAAAAGAAATAACGCTATTTTTTTCGCATCGGCGTATTCATAATTTGTCGTAGCATTTTCTAATTTCATAGACATTCTGCTGATTGTAATGCATATGCCGCAACTTAAGATTATTCTTAAACTATTGAAGCAAATTTGATTTTAAATATAGCTTGTTTTCTTTTGGTCATGAAAATAGTGTTTGGGCAAAGAGTGGTAACAAATGCGACTATGGTTTATGGTCTTTTGATGTATGTTACTCAACGACTGATTTGTTGAAGCAGCTAAAACTGAGCGCTCGCTCATACGTACCGAGATACACATAAAATACTGTCTCTTAGACCTCGTAGGCTAAAGTAATAATTTAGATACGACACACGATGCAATAAAAAATTAGCAGATTCCACGTACGGCGGGAACCGATTATATGCGAAGCAAGAATGAGAAATGTTTATATGTCACTTTAAAATCAGCACAACGTTACGAGGTGGAGGTAAATGATGCCGCAGATGACTTCCATGTCAGGATTATCATGCTTGCACCTGTAATATATTTCGTCATCTATTGACGACACGTAAGACCAAATTTGGTGTATGTGGAGCTAGCAAAACGGCCGCGAGCAAATCATGAAGGGACCAATATACTCCAATGTAGCGTTGACGCGCGTGCACGCTGGGCACAGCGACGCTACGTTAGCAAAACGTGAGCACTCTATAATCTGACGCCAGGTGCTGCCGACGCTACCAGCGTCCGTCGGCGTGGCCCGACGGCAACCAGCACGAAATTCGCGCCGATGCATTACCCAGACAACACTGCGTCTCCTTCTTTTCATGACAGAGGGACGCCGGACACGCTGAAACGCGCATGCGTCAAAGAGAAGTGATTCTTAAAAAGAGAAAGGAAGAGAAAAGTGAGCCCCGTTATTGTCTGCTTCAGTGAGCGACACCGCCACAGTAGCTCACGAGGGACAAAAAGGATAGGAGTAAAGATGTAGGAAAGCGGAAGAAGGAGAAGAGAGGAAGAGACGTGAGGAGGTAAGCCAGAGCTAGCGACGAGAAACTGAGGGGATAGAAGAGATAGGAAAGATGGGAGCACGGTCACTGGAGTCCGAAGACGGGGCACACCTGCGAGAGCTCCTTTCGGCGTCGGTAGATGGCGTAGAGCAAGTCCAGTAAGTCAGAGCTACACTGTCGTCGAACGTGGAAGGTCGTCGGCGGCAGGAGGTGACGTAGGGCGAGCCCAGTCGGCCAGAGCCACGCTGACGCTGGAGATCGCAAGTGCGTGGAGCGCGCGAGCGCACTACCGGTCGGCCCGGAATCCAGCAAGCGAGACGCGCATGCGTCAAAGCAACGCAGCGCAGCACGCACCTGCAAGTATATGGCAAGACCGGTGCCTGGCGTGGCAACGCCGGCGTGACGCGACAAAATGAACGCCGGTGAGCACGCGCACCGTGTCACCTCGAAATGTATATTGGCGTCTTGACTGAGGCATGTAGTCATGTTCTCACATGACACGCATCTCATGATTACCATCCTTGCACCAGTCGCATACCTTCGTCATTCATTGACGTCACGTAATACCAAATTTGGCATATGTGAAGCTTGCGAAACGGCCGCGAGCGCATCATGAGTGTGGCATGTTGTCATGTTGTTACATGACCCGCATGTCGTGATTATCATGTTTGAATGTGTCATTCAACTATGCCATCCGTTCGCTTAGCATAATACTGAGTTTGGTACATTTGAAGTTAGCGAAATGGCTGCGAGTGCATCATGAGCGTAGCATGTAGTCATGTTGTTACATGACAAGCACTTAATTATTATCATGTTTGCCCCAGTTACATACCTTCGTAAACCATTCACGTGCCATAATATCAAACTTGCTATATGTGACGCTAGTGAAACGGCCGGGAGCGCATCATGAGCGTGGCATGTATTCATGTTGTTACATGACGCGCATTTAATGATTACCATGTTTGCACCAGTCACATACCTTCGTAAACCATCCACGTACCGTAATACCTAATTTGCTATATGTGGTGCTAGCGAAACGGCCGCGAGCGCATGATGAGCATGGCATGTAATCATGTTGTTACATGACACGCATATCATGATTTTCATGTTAGGGTCTGTCGCTTGTGTTCGCCATGCAATCATGTCATACCATACCAGTTTTGTAACATGCCATGTGAACGAAAGCACCGCAAGAGCTGCATGACCATGAAATGTAAATCATGACATTCATGTCACGATTTTCATGTCATGACTAGTCTAATATGTTCTTCCTACAGTCATGTTATGCCATACCAAGTTTTGTATCGATATACCATCGAAACGGCCAGGAGAGCTGAAAGTCGTAGGCGGATAGATAGATAGATAGATAGATAGATAGATAGATAGATAGATAGATAGATAGATAGATAGATAGATAGATAGATACGCTCAATGTCACCGAAGTTCACTAAGAAACGTTTCGCATTTAAAAATCAACAGTGTTTGTTTCAGGGCGTCATGGCTGACCAGTTAGATACAAAATGTCATAGCTTCCAGGAATATTCCTTAAACTCAACCAGCCTGTAATGTTTGGAACAAAGGGGATAGGTTACCGCACCAAAGAAAATAACAAACAATTTAGATAAATTTTATATGCTTCACTGTAATTTTCGTATTATTAGTACAGCAGGCAGGTCGATTATTTCGTTATAGGTTTGCTCGCTTCATGGGTTTCGTACTGAAACTACTTCACGTATACTATTATAATCCTTCGATATAAAATTTTTATAAATTCCGTATGATTAGGAAAGAGCGCCAACTTGAAAATATGTTATTATTTATTGGCATTTCAGTAAAGTAAGGTATTCTTTCGTGATCGAAGAATGGCATCCTGGTGCACGACGAAGCCGTTTTGCTTGATATTTGCGGATAACTTTGTATCCATCTGTTTCGTTGTATAGGTAAGCGTATACTCAGGGACAACTAACTGAGGCAATAAAGGAGAAAGCTACGGGGGCGGAGCTACTGCACACGTACTCCTCCGTGAAGTAGTCCAGCTAGACTCGCGTTTTGAATGATGGCCGTATTCGAATAATACCACAGCATATAACTTGATACATCTTCTTACACAGCCATTTGTGAGTTAAATTCGACTCACGCTTCTTCGGCGAGTCTTCGGAATAGCTGGAAGGCGACGCGTGCTCAGCTAAAGGTGAAGACGCCATTTTGACTTTGAGGGGCACCTAAAATATCCGACGTTTTCACTTCATACGGCAGAATAAGCACTCTAATATATCATTGATTCGTTCATCGTCTCTTTATAAACAACATCTTGTAGAAAATAAATTAATGTAGTTTTTATGTTTTTTTTTTTTGCTCAGAAAGCATAGACGTATTTGTGAAACTACATTCTTCATCGGTGGTACACGCCCGATTTGGTTACACAGCCCACAGAAAGTTGTCGCCGAGTATAGTTGCAGTGAAGTAGCACCGGTACACTGAATTACTTTTAAATGCGAAGCATTTCTTAGCGAACTTCAGTGACTTTGAGCGTATCTATCTATCTATCTATCTATCTATCTATCTATCTATCTATCTATCTATCTATCTATCTATCTATCTATCTATCTATCTATCTATCTATCTATCTATCTATCTATCTATCTATCTATCTATCTATCTATCTATCTATCTATCTATCTATCTATCCGCTTACGTTGGGTGCTCTCGTGTGGCGTGAACCAAAATGAGCATGGGATGGTAAGATGGTTTGACGAATATGACGCACTGGTCAAGACATGAATATTGTCACAATCCTGTCGCGTACACCGGCAAACACTTCCCGCCAGACAGCGGCACATACCCACTGGCGAGTAGGTGCCGCTGGTATGTGGGTATGTGCCACAGGTGATTGACACTTAGTATCTACCCAGGAACTACGAGAACACACATGGGCAATTTTCTGTTCTGTTCTGTTCTGTTTTAACTGTTTTGCTGTGGAGAGGTTGAGGTGCCTATTGCCTCGGCTACTCCATATCACAAAGTTCTGCAGCGAAAAATAAAATAATAATACAGAACGGTACCCAAAAATTAACAACACGGAAAAGAAAAAAAAAAGAAAAAAACACATAATAGCACACTGAAACCAGTTCAAATAACATGCCAATACACAGTGTTCTTCACGCAGTTCACACAGTCATAAACTACTTACACGCACACCTTACTACTCTAGTGTCAGTATATACATGACCACATTTTACATAATACCCATCTCTGGCTGTCAGTCATAGGCGCTTGTCCAGTCCGGTCTCCGCTAAAAAGTCTGTCAGGAAGATTATTGCCTTTTTCTGGAGATGCATCTCAGGCCATGGTCCAAGTAGTTTCTTTATTGTGAGGGGCCGTCTGTCCAAACTTGCTAATTTGTTCTTTAATTTTTCTCTTTCATTCGCGTATTTAACGCACTCCAAAAGAATATGGCGAACATTTTCTTCTGCATGACCACAATGGCATTCCGGTGAGTTGGATCGATGTATCTTGTGCAGGAAGCTGTTTGTGTGTGCTACTTCCAATCTAAGTCGGTGGATCAATGTCTCTAGGTGTCGTGGGAGGTCTGTCGCTATGAAAAATTTTCTGTGTGGATCGACTTCATAAAGTATCGTTTCCTTTGATTTAGGGCTCTCAAACCACTTCTCCATCGAACAATGGTTAGCTCCTTGCGATATAAAATGTCGAATATCCGCCCCAGACATAGGGATTGTGCAATCCCGCCCTTCCTTCAATGCTTTCTTCGCGATACTATCAGCATCTTCATTTCCCTTTATTCCAATGTGGCTGGGTATCCATTGGAATACGATGTTGTGACCCTGCGATGAGGCATATTCCACAGTTTCTGCGATACATTGTGCTATTTCACCATTTTTGTAAGGTGATCTTATATTTCTGATTAGCTGAAGAGCAGGTTTGCTATCAGTGCATATCACCCATTTTCGTTGCTCGGGATTCTCGCAGATAAGCTTAACTGCTTCAAAGATAGCCACCAATTCTGCTGTCGTCGATGAAGATTTGTGCGATAATTTGTACATCTTTTTCTGAATTTCGGGTATAAAGACCGCACAGGCTGACGCTTCTTCTGTGCATGATTCGTCTGTATATATCTTCGTTTTTTCATTATGCATTACATGAAGCTGATGAAGTACCAACTGCGCCGCTACTAGAGGTGCCATGTCTGCTTTCTTCTCTATGCCGTCTATTTCACGGATAACGTTGAGAAGTGGCAACGTCCAAGGTGGTTTTGAAGGTTTCCATTGTTTAAATTCTCGTACTACTGCTTGAAATGATGATATAGTATCCTGTAGTCTCGTTGCCGTCCTTTGCGTTAGCGCGCCAGTTAAAAAATGACTTTTATGTTGCGTGAAAATTCTAAATAAATTTCGAGATGTTTCTTTAGTTCGGAGTACTGCCAAAGGTGGCTCTCGAGCCTCCGCATACACTAAAGCACTGGAAGTTGACCGTGGTAAACCCAGACATACCCTCAAGCTCCTAGCCAATAACAAGTGAAGTCTCTTTTCGGTGCAGGCTGGGAGTCCGTGCAGCAGAGGCAGTGAGTAAGTTACGATGGGGCGTATCCAGGCAACATGTAGGGCTAATAACGACTGTGTAGTACCACCCCATTTGGCCCCGCAGAGATGCCGGAGGATTCGAATGGCCTCATTCACTTTTTGTTCCATGAGGCGACCATGTTAGTCTCCGGTCTAAAACTACTCCCGAAAATTTATGAGTTTTAACCATTTGAATAGGCTGATTTTGCAGAATAATCTGGAAATTTCCAGGTCTTTTTAATGTAAACAGAAGTATGGCTGTTTTAGCCATACTCAGTGCCATACCTCTCTTTTTTAGAAAATGGTCTACATAATCCAATCCTTCTTGTAGAGTTTGTTGTACATCCAAAAACGATGGACCAGACGTCCATATACTTATATCATCAGCATATACTGAACATTTGATGTTAGGTGGAAGATTATACGGGAGCTGCGCCATGACTGCATTAAAGAGAGTAGGGCTTAGCACGCTGCCCTGTGGCACTCCTTGGTTGACGACACGTTCTGACGTTGGGCCCTCCTGCGTAACTACAAAAATTTTTCCGGTGCTTCAGGAAGTCAGCGATCCAACGCAGTATCTTGCCCTTGAACCCCTGTAACGCCAGGCCTTCCAGAACGTGAACGTGACTCACTGTGTCGTATGCTCGGTGGACATCAAGGAATACAGCGACAGTGATGTTTCCTTGCGTTCGTTGGTTTTCCACATCTGTGACCAAATCCAGAATGCAGTTCATCGTGCATCTACCTCTTCTGAAGCCGGCTATGCTTTCTGGTAGTAGATTTTTTATGTCTTGCCACCATAAAATTCGTTTATTTATCATTTTTTCCATCACTTTTGAAAAACAACTTTTCAAACTAACCGGCATAAACGAATCCAACTGCATAGGGCTCTTCCCTGGCTTTAGCAACGGTACTACTTTTGATATCTTCCAACTTTCCGGAACTTTTTCTTCTTGCCAACTTTTATTATAGATGTCCAACAGGTGTAATTTTCCTTTTTTGCACAAATTAGCAAGAGCAGCGTATGTAGCTTCATCTGTTCCTGGTGAACTTGTTCGTTTTACTGAAGACAGCACATATTGGAGCTCCTCTGGTGTGAAGCTGTCATCCAGATCTGATGAACTGATCGCAGAGAACTTTGTTACAACCGCCGAAGCAGATTCTGCTGAGGATTTATATTCGCTAGTTTGGGCGGTCTCTCCATTTCTCTGTATAAGATCGCAAAATTCTTCGGCAATCACACGTTCGCTAACTCCTCGAGACAGCACTAGAGCCTGTAGTGGTCTCGAGTGAACTACTGGCTGTCGGAGGGCGCGTACCATGTTCCACAGTTGAGGCGCCGAGGTAAATGGAGAAAGTGAGGCACATAAATCTTGCCACCTTTTGGTTGAAAGCTTCTGCAGTTGGTTACGCATTGCAGAATGTACTTTCTGGGCAACCTTGAAATCTTCTAAATTACCCGACCTGCGATATCTTCTTTCAGATCGGCGCCGTATTGCCCGAAGCCTCTCATACTCAGCGTCAACACCCGAATACCCATCTGGAACGGGTACTGCGCGAGTTGCTTTTGTTAGAAAATTTTTTATCTTCGATGCATACGTTTCTGCGTCAGAACAAGGTTCAAGATTTTGTCTCTGTAGTTCTCGAAAGATTGCCCAATTGGTAATTCTTGTTGTGCGGTTATTTTTCGTGTTCTTCAACTTTGGGTTATATATGAATACTGGCAAGTGGTCACTGCCTCTTGTGTCAGCGTCTGCAGTCCAGTCTGCTCCAGCCGCTAATTCAGAGGAGCACACAGTAAGGTCTAGTACGCTGCAGTAGTTATGTCCCCGTAGAAACGTCGGAGAACCATCATTTAGTATAGTGTAACCATAATCTTCGCATATTTTTACTATAGCAGATCCCCTTACACTACAACGCTCACTACCCCACAATTCATGGTGCGCGTTAAAAGCACCACATATAATTATGGGATCATGGTCAGATCTACACACTGCAGCCAACTCTGCGTATGAAACTTTTGCTTGAGGGTGCACGTAAACACTAACTACAGTTACAGTAACGTTACCAAACTTCACCTTGCATCTAACGAATTCCGGCGCATGTGTTTTTGATGTAGCCACAAGTGTCGACGGAATATCGCGTCTCACACACAACATCACTCTGCTTTTTGCAGCAGGACGTTCTGCTTGGTACACCACATAATTGGACAAGCGAAAGTTAGTGGATACTCTTGTTTCGGAAATACACAAAATCGGAAACCCGTGCTGAGCGACGAATTTCCGAAAATCTCCACTCTTATTCTGCAAACCGTTGCAGTTCCACTTGAATATTGCACTTCTTTTGTACCAGTTAGATAGTCCGGTAGCCATGATTACGACAGGAGAAGATGCTCAACATCTAGCAGCAATTTCACTTCTGGTAAAAAACCTGCTTGTGGCAGGGATCGTAGAATCGCCTTGAGAGCCGCAAAGATTATTGGCAAAATGACTTGCTCGTTTCCGGCTGTCTCCGCCGAGATCGCATTTCTTGAAGAATTTTTCCTCAGCAAGCTGCTGTGACCCTTCTCTTTGGTAATCAGTGGCTCTTTGGCTGTGTCTGGCCCGGCAGAAAGTTTCACTTCAGCATGTTCCTGGGCCCGGACTTCTTTGCCAACGCGATGTTTTGGTGCTGAGCGCTTCAATACTACCGAGTAAGAGCCGTGGCGCCACTGTTTTGCATTTCTTTGTGCCACAGGAGCATCTTCGACTATATCCGCATTAGGTGCTGGACCTCTTTGTATCTTATGGTACCCTTTTACAATTCTCTCTCTTTGTGCCGCTGATGCCAAACGGTTTCGAGAGCAGCCTGAGAACGACGCCGGATGTGGTCCAGCACAGTTGGCACACTTAGGTTGACGCTTCGAGGTGCATTCTTTGTAATCATGTGCACCCGCACATACCTTGCATCTCTTGGTTCCCCTGCAAGTTTTAGCCTTATGCTCATATCTCTGGCAGTTGTAACACCTTACCGCCGGCTCAATGTATTCCTCGACAGTGTGAACCGTAAAGCCGAGAGCAACTCTTTTTGGCAATGGCATGTCATGTCTAAACTGGAGTGTTACATTACGTATGGGCTGCATTGTGGCACTTCCATCTTCATTTCTTACCCATCTCTTTTGTCGTGTGACTGAGATTACTCCAGCATCTTTAAGATATTCCGGTAGGTCATAATCACTGTATTCGAGTGGAACATCTCTTATCTTTGCTAGGGTCTTCATGTAAGACTGAGGTATTATCACTTGTACAGGTAATCCAGCCAGACTCTTGATCAGCAGCAACTTGTTTGCCGAGTACAAAGACCGTACTCCAACACAAAAAACTTCCGTCTCTGTTGATGTCACACATGTTCCGTTAATTAGGGAGGCGATCGCCGGGCTAATTCCAAGGGCCGAAATATTGGCCCCCCGAACCGCACCACGAAAGCCTGGACAATTTATAAGTGGTCCTTTTTGGCGCGCCAGTGGACGCCGGCTGTGGCCCAAGAACAAGTCAGAGCCGAGAGTTGATAAACAAACAGAATTATATTTTCAATAATGGCAGATCGGAAACAATACACAAGAATGCACACTCCACAATAGTTACATACAATTCGTCACCAATCAAACAGCGTACTACACAGTACAATCAGCCACACTCAAAACAACGGACACAGACAACGATACGCACTACAATGCAGTCGCATGCATTGAACCACCAAGACACTTAAAGACTAAAGAGATAGAAAACCTATCCAGTACAAAGTTCTTGGAACAAAAGTCTGGATGATACTCTTCCGAGAATCACTCACTCAAAGTCCAGCGTTGTTGTCGTTCCGCAGTTCTCGAAGTTTCTTTTCCAGGAAACCTCCCGTCTTCAATAGGCCACTCTCCAAGCTTCAAACTTCCTAGCCCGAACACGTCGGCTTCACACACGCAGCTGTTGCCACGCGTCCTCGCTCGATAGCGGTAGACACACGCTCTTGCCTGTAGCTCGAGCCTTCACCCCTCAGGTGGAAATCCTCTTCATCTCCTGCTTCGTCCCTATGGACAAACCTTCGCCGACTACACGGCGGGATCCCTTCGCACTCTGGCGCAACTTCCGTCTTCTCCTGATCTCTCATCTCGGCTGCTCGTTTAAATACCTTGCGCGCGACATTCCAGACGGTTCTCGTCATTTCGTCGGCGCGATACGCAGCGAAGGCTGGGAAGAGGGCAAGACGGTTGGCACGCCCTCCGCGGCCGATGACTCAACTCGGTATGACCACGCCCCTTTCGTTCTGGAACTTTCGCAGGCTATCTCGGCCGCCGATGTGGGGCGAGGAGGTTCGTCGGCGAAGCCACGCTTCCGAGGGGAGAGCGCGCGCCCCGGGGAGCCTTTAGATGTTTGTTTTCTTTTTCTTTTGACCTCGCGGCGCCACTCGGCGTTTCGTCGCGACAAATTGGCGGCGCGCCCATTTTTAGCGCTCGTTCTGTGACACTGCCCCCACTTTAAGAATATTATCTTATAATATTCAAAACCACACAAACGAGCGCGAACAGTCACCACACACTCTCACAGACTGTAACACCATCCGTCGCTCATGACACTTCACATTCACGATAGATCACTTAATACAATTGCACATTGTAGTTCAATTACACAACACGTGAAAACACAACCACAAGCACATGAGTACAACACTCCACCACACATTCCCAATAATACAAAGGTACAAAGTTCTCTCATTACAACAATGGTCCAATACTATACATCACATCACAGCACAACACTTCGACACTTGTGACACAGGATAACACAACATTAACACAACATAAGCACTCAGCACTGCCCAACACATTCTTATTCGACCTCAGCACTTATCCTGAGTACTTCGAGCAGCGCTTGCGCCCCTTTTTGCGGTGCTCGCTCGATCTCTTCTTGTGTTTCCACGTTCTTTTTCGGCGAGCCCTTTCCAACGACGATATCTGAGGCGTCGTCTCAGCCATTGTTGTCTCTTCCGACACCGTTAACGGGTGATAACGCTCAACCGATCCTGTCACCCGCTTGTTCACGTCCCGACATTTGGCCTGGCTGGCCAACTCCGTCTTCTTTGCACTGTCGGTCGGTTGAGGTCGTGCTGACGTAAGTCCAGTTGCCCAGCCCGTGAACTCGTTCAACACGATCATCTTATCATTCATAGTCCCTTGCACCGCGGCTTCACCTTGGGCTCGAGTGATATCCGTCACGGGATGCTCCTCCACTGTATCTCGCGGCCGCTGGGTTGGCGAGGGCTCTATCTTCGGGTCTTCCCCCAAACGTTCTGGATCATTCGGCCCTCGCGCCCCGTCGATGTTTCCGATGACAAGGTCATACAGGGGGGTCGTCATGCATAAAGCAGTAACCTTCCCGCTGAAGTACGGGGTTTCAACCTCAATCTCTGCTTCGGGAAGCATCCGAATCGTACGGTCAATTAGGCAAACCGGTTTCGTTCTGCCTGTCAACTCACTTTCCCGTACCAAATTTCTCCGCACGATAACCGTGGAGCTACCGGTGTCTCTTAGAACCGTAATCTTCTTGCCTGCAACCTTTCCAGGCAGCGTTGGCATTCCCTTCATAACACCGATTGGCTGTTTTGACATTACAGCACCCACAATAGGAATTTTCTCCCCATTCTTCAACTCTACGAATCCATCGGTGACGGCATTGTTATCAGATTTCGGTGCCGCTTGCACACAAGATACCTGGTGAGTTTGACTCACTCCGTTCCGACAAGCGTCTGCTTTGTGCCCAGTCTGACCACACTTGAAACATTTTACTGCCGTAGGGCTCGTAAAGATCGTTCGACAGTTTTTCGCGCGGTGACCCACTCGGTTGCACAGAAAACATCGCGGAATGCTCTCTGGTGCACGCTTCTTTTCTTCGGGAGCCAATTTCTTCGAATCATCGGGACGATCCTTCTTGACCTTGGCCAAATTAGTGCCACCTTGCGCTTCCAAGAATTGATCAGCCAATTCAAGCATTCCTTCAAGTGACTCAGCCTTCCTCTCTTTCAAGTACAGCGACAGGCTTGGGTGGCAACTAGTAAGAAATTGTTCTCTAATTAGGAGCTCTCTAAGCTCATCGTACTCCTGCGCTGTCCCTGAAAGTTCAATCCATCTGTCGAAATAATGACAAAGTCGGGCGGCATACTGCGTAGCCGTCTCACCATCAGCTGGCTTTCCTGTCCGAAATCTGTCCCGGAAACCTTCTACAGTAAATCTAAATCGCTTCAGCAAAGCAGCTTTCACCTTTGCATAGTTGGCTGCATCGGTCGGCGTCAGCCTACCGTACACACTGAGCGCTTCACCACTCAAGCAAGTACTCAAAGCAGTTGCCCATTGATGTTCTGGCCAATTCTGGCTTTTTGCAATTGTCTCGAATCGGTGAAGGTACGCGTCAAGGTCGTCCTTCCTTTCATCAAACGCCACGAGCAGCTTGCTTGGGTTCAAGCGGAAGCCATGATCTTCCCGTTCGCTGCTTTCAACTCTAGGTTGGACGGGAGTTTCACTTCACTGTTGCAACCGGAGCCGCTCGAGTTCCACCTCGTGCTGCCGCTGCCGTTTCCTTTCAGCCATCTCCGCTTCTCTTTCTTCTCTCGCCCTTTCGGCTGCCAATTTTTCTCTCTCCAACTCCAACTCCAACTGCTGCTCTCTTTCTTCTTTCAGCTGTCGCTCCTTTGCCTCTCTTTCTTCTCTCGCCCTCTCAGCTGCCAACCTCTCTCTCTCCACCGCCTCTTTCTCCTTCTGGCTTACCCACTTCCGTAGTTCGGCGCCAGAAAGACCCATCTTCTCACCAAGAGCAACTAACTTTTCGAGATCCATTGTATCTCGCAAATAAGACCTTGCCGCGTGCAAAAAATATCTGCCTAAATCGGTCTATCGGAACACTCCCCTGCACTCGTTAACGAGAACACTGAACAACACACAAAATCGTTCCGATAGCACTATCACTACTCGAGGCTCTTTCTCACTACTTTGGACACACTGTGCACCAAAAGGTCCTGTCGCGGACGCCAGATTAATTGTCACACATGTCCCGTTAATTAGGGAGGCGATCGCCGGGCTAATTCCAAGAGCCGAAGTATCGGCCCCCCGAACCGCACCACGAAAGCGTGGACAATTTAGAAGTGGTCCTTTTTGGCGCGCCAGCGGACGCCGGCTGTGGCCCAAGAACAAGTCAGAGCCGAGAGTTGATAAACAAACATAATTATATTTTCAATATTGGCAGATCGGAAACAATACACAAGAATGCACACTCCACAATAGTTACATACAATTCGTCACCAATCAAACAGCGTACTACACAGTACAATCAGCCACACTCAAAACAACGGACACAGACAACGATACGCACTACAATGCAGTCGCATGCATTGAACCACCAAGACACTTAAAGACTAAAGAGATAGAAAACCTATCCAGTCCAAAGTTCTTGGAACAAAAGTCTGGATGATACTCTTCCGAGAATCACTCACTCAAAGTCCAGCGTTGTTGTCGTTCCGCAGTTCTCGAAGTTTCTCTTCTAGGAAACCTCCCGTCTTCAATAGGCCACTCTCCAAGCTTCAAACTTCTTCGCCCGAACACGTCGGCTTCGCACACGCAGCTGTTGCCACGCGTCCTCGCTCGATAGCGGTAGACACACGCTCTTGCCTGTAGCTCGAGCCTTCACCCCTCAGGTGGAAATCCTCTTCATCTCCTGCTTCGTCCTTACGGACAAACCTTCGCCGACTACACGGCGGGATCCCTTCGCACTCTGGCGCAACTTCCGTCTTCTCCTGATCTCTCATCTCGGCTGCTCGTTTAAATACCTTGCGCGCGACATTCCAGACGGTTCTCGTCATTTCGTCGGCGCGATACGCAGCGAAGGCTGGGAAGAGGGCAAGACGGTTGGCACGCCCTCCGCGGCCGATGACTCAACTCGGTATGACCACGCCCCTTTCGTTCTGGAACTTTCGCGGGCTATCTCGGCCGCCGATGTGGGGCGAGGAGGTTCGTCGGCGAAGCCACGCTTCCGAGGGGAGAGCGCGCGCCCCGGGGAGCCTTTAGATGTTTGTTTTCTTTTTCTTTTGACCTCGCGGCGCCACTCGGCGTTTCGTCGCGACAAATTGGCGGCGCGCCCATTTTTAGCGCTCGTTCTGTGACAGTTGATTCTTGATGATGTCACTTTCTCATTGATAGCATAGATTATCTCAGATGCTATGCGATTGGGATTCACCTTCCAGAAGGAGTCCTCGGCAGCGATTGGTCTGAACACCACCGGTATCCCCGTAGCTCGGTTCTTGTGATGGGTGACCACCGTGTAAGCTCCCTCGTCTTCCTTGGGTGCTTCTGTATCCATCTGTGTCATGTCATTAAGAGAATACGTCGATGTAGCGTCATCGTTGTCAACCTCTTCTTCCTCCTCTGTACACCTCTTCTCTCACTGCGAGGCCTCGCTGTTCTCTGTATGGGACGTCGATATTGTTGCTGAGCCTGCAGCAACTTGAAGTCGAGCGGAGTGGATAAGTGGTGCTTGGCTTGGCGCTAGCGGCATCTCGTTGTCCCCCATACCCGGGCTTTTCCAGGTATGAGGCACGGGCCCGCTAAGGGGCAATTCTGATCGCGATTCGTAGTGAAACTCCGACTCACCGATGTTTAGCTGCCACTCTGGAGACAGTCCACCCACCGCACACACTGTAAAAAGATCCTGAACTCAATATAATAACTGAATTTGGAGAGCGAAATGAAGCTATGGGCTTCTTCCATTTACTTCTTCTTCCTCCCCATGGGCAATTTTAACGCGCGAGTGTTACGAAATACCCGACATCGGTAGCATCAACCTGACGAATGCAAATAATAATTATCCGGGTCGCATCTGGTATCAAACCCAAGCATTCTGCGTGGCGATGAAGCATTTTACCACAGAGCAAGGCCGGGTCTCGGAAGTACTTTTCAAATAGACGCTAATCTTCATTAAACGTCAATAGTGGTTGCAGTGCTGCCTACCCAATTTTATTAACATTACATATGTAGTCCTTCGACACAGCCGTCACGTCGGGTTAACGTCATTTGTGGTTAGTTGCCATGCGCTAAAGTTGATTTATGTAGCAGTGTCCAGGGCCATGATTGATATGTGGGGTTTAACATTCCAAAAGAACCATACGATCATGAGAGACACCGTAGTGGAGGGCTCCCGAAATTTCGACCACCTTGGGCTTTTTAACGTGCACTGAAGTCTGAGCACACGGGCCTACAACATTTCCGCTTCCATCGGAAATGCAGCCGCCGCAGCCGGGATTTAATCCCACAACCTGCGGGTCAGCAGCCAAATACCTTATCCACTAGACCACCATGGCTGGGCGAGTGTCCAGGGCCAGCATCCTCCCGAGCATCAGCGCTTTGTATCAGCTTCTGGTGTTGCTAATACGGATGTTCCAGTTGGCATCGTTGCGGAAGTGCAAACAACTGGTTGTATAAACATCTGCAACTCTTCAACATATGTCTGTGCGCGAAACATTTGGACATATCTTTAGCGTCATTCCATTAGGAGAGGCTTAATAAAAAAATTGCAACATGGTGACCTTCCCTCCGCATGCTTCGCATAACGTCGATTCCCAGGTAGGCGAGATTTGCCGAATACTCCTGATATGAGTTGCAATGATAGATTAAAGTTGGCTCCTGAAATCCGACAGACTTGTCGGCGTACAAATACTTACAAAAATTTATTGATCTAACCTTAAAGGGGCCCTCAAACGCTTGAAGACATCGGTGCCGACTGCATATCTTGTAGTGGCGCTCGCAAGAACTACTGCGAGCGGAAATGACGCCGGAAGGTTGCCGCCATATCATTTGATAAATGTAACGTTAAATGTGATCGTGGCATTGCATCAAAATATCGATTACTATTGGATTCATTTTTTTCATTACCACGATTTTTCACCCAAAGCGTCAGAGAATAACGCTCTCTGACTTTTCTAGCTTGAAAACTTCAAAGCTGGTAAAGCTGGTCAAAGAGTGCGCCGAACGCGATGTGCTGGAAGAAACGCGCCGGCGACGCTTCGGGCCCTGTTATTTGAAGCAACTAAAAGAAAAAAAGTAAGAGCGTTGATATAAATCCGTCATTGCAAAAAGAAAGATCAGTAAAGCTACAAAGCATTACAGATGCGTTCGCGATCTGGCTCGCTTCGCAGGTGTCTTCAAGTACCACATTGTTTGTTATACCATCGCAACGGCGTCCTCGACGTAACAGGCGATGTGTCATGCGAGCTTCCTGTACGGTCATTGGGCAGCATTTAGACGTCAGAGGGTGAGGGAAACACACTAAGGCGAGCCCGCGAAAACTGAGTTGAGTGTAAGCATCCATTTCAGTGTATTTTGATGTCTCTACGCTGAATAACTTTGCACTGCGAAGCACTATCACTGCCGTTTTTATGGCACTTATCTCTTAAGCCTTCAGTGTACGAAACCAGCTAAAAAAAGAACATGTAATACTATGATGTCCTGAAAAGAGTTAGAGCACCCCTTTAAATCTCACTATAGATGCTTGCCTGTAATCTTGTGATAATTAAAGCTAAGTAAACCGAAACATGGTAAAGCGAGAATAAAACAGAAACAAATTCGACACAACATGTCCGAGTTCGTACTGATTTGAAGAAGTATGCGACCATTGTCTGGTAACTTTTCGCAGAAATTCACAACCACTTTTTAAGAAAAATGCAGTTTTGAAAAGTCTTTCAAAATTTATTGGATGCGAAGCAGCTTATGAACGCAAACTGGAGTGCGGCGTGACCACCCTTACGGCGTATGCACACCCGCTTTTCCTTTCTCTCCTCTCGACATTCCTCACCACGGACTTCGGAGCCCCATTGTGCATGCGCATCCCCCCCTTTCTCTCTCCTTTCCTACGCTCCCTAACTCTCGCATCGCAACGCAGGCAGCATCGGCTAGCGAGTTTCTCGATTGAAAAAAAAAAAAAAACGGCTGCTCGCGCTGCTCAACCGTTCACTGGCCACCCCGTATACATATAGGCACTGGATCATGATCTCCAAGGTAGTGCCGGTTAGAGATTTCCCCTGTGCGTTGTTGAACAATAAAAATTCGCAGCGTGCACATCGACCAAAAACAGACTGCTGACTTCTGTGACCAATCAGAATCTTCTGTTTCTCATTGCCCATTAGCTGCGATTGGCACGTTACAGTAGGAAATACCCGCCTATCACTTCGTACTTTACGCCTCCCCAAGTTTCTTTCCTGCGCAACGCAGCGATGAGCGCCAGCGTCAACGTCGCTGCCAGTGTAGGCATTAGCGTACGCTGATTTTTATCTAAGCATGGTTCCCTTTAGCGGGAGATGGATGGGTGAACTATATTTGGTCCTTCAGAAGGTGCTTTAGCACGTTGCGGGCCACTCAGACAATGTCTCTCTGCTGCGTCGCGGGCCCGGTGGACTGTTCATAGCTGTTGTTCGAGTCCGGAGCTTGTACTAACACCCTCCTATTTGCGAGGCGTGATGAGTTTTCCACAGCGTAACGCGGGGCACCACCAAAGCATATGTTAAAAGTTAGCTATATTGTTGTTCGATAGCGCGGGGTTTAGGGTACGCCCCGACCTGAAGATGGTGTATTTTTTTTCTTTGCTTCTTGTGACATGTTTCGCGCTTTGGCCCTCACGCGTATCAAACATGTCTACCATACAGCGTATAGCAACACAGTTGTTATGTTTGCACTTCATTTATAAAAAGAAACAAATGTGGCAGAAATGAAGCCTGACCAATCCGCGTTCGTAATTAGCGCGCTATAATCGATGATTCGCTGTGTCAGTGTTCATAATAGAATGGTTGAATTGATATATAGGCCATATTTTCAGTAGCTTTGCACTCAACTCAACAGTGCATAGCTGTTGCTTCTCGAAGGCACTGACGTTATCTTCAATATCATGTTACTAAATTCTAGAAATGGGGTTCTGTCACCTATCTTTCTTGATTTACTTTGAATGAAAAAGGTGTACAAAGTTTAGGACTGGAGAAATGAGGGTTGTTCGGCCAGTCGGTTCCTGCGTATCGGTATTAGCGATTCAACATCATTTTCTCATATTACAAAGCTAGAATTCGACATTTCGTAGCAATACCAGGATTTGGGGACATCTGCACGTAGCACCCTCTCTCGTCGGCCACAGCGGTTTCCTGCCGTAACTGAATAGAAAATAGGCGAAAAAAAATCATATCTGATGAAACAGCTAGTTATCAAAAATGACTTCCGGTTCTGAACAGCAGAGACCTAATCGAGCAGTCTGGCAAAGTTACAGTGCTGCATTAAAAACCATGGCGCTTTCCAGAGTGTTTAGTATTTAACAATAGGGTCCCATGTGTTTCTATGGGTGGTGTTCAATTGTCCGGGGAAGCCACTCGCTTTGTAGTATGATACTGAAATTTTACCCAAGTGTACCAGTGGGCTTCTGCTACATATAACCCGGAGTCATTTTCGATAAATAGTTTATTTTTTCAAGAGATATGATTTTTCTCCTTTATTTCCCATTGATTTATGAGGGGCTGATGTTCCTGTCGCTGAGAGATGGCGCCACATGCAGATGTCCTCAATTCATGGGAATCTGGTGCAGTATACGGAAAAAGCGGAAGTCATACTCAGTACCTGGTGATGTCGTGCATCTTTATTGCAGCTTCTTCGGCTGAACTGTGCACGGCGGAAAGGAACGTTTCAGCGAGAAAACCACCGACAGTGGACTGGTCAGAAGAGCCTTACTTTAGGACATGTGATCGATATCACTTGTAATAAACTACTGATGACCTCTCTTACAAATTGCAATGTTTAATGTAGTCTGAAGCATGTCGCCATATATTATTTTATTTTTTATTTACATATACTGCCGCTTCAGTGCGAGACATTGTAAGGGTGGGTACACAAGTTGCTAGCAAATCAGGCCTATATAAAACAAATTAGCGTGCAAGAACACTAAACTGCGTAATTTATGAAGCCCATAAATAACCAAGTTCCGTAAATCTAAAAAAATCAACTTTGAATTAAATAACACGTATCAGGTGGCATAAAAAGGAAACAAATATACTAAAAGCGGGCGGCACATATCGAACTAATTTATGCCCACAAATTGTACGGAAGGTAACTCGTGGAGTGCACCATCAAGACCGTTCGAGAGTTCGGAAAAATGAGTACTTAAAGTTGTTTAAACGTGGGCTGGACGAGACAAACCTTTTAGACACCACCTACGAAGAATTTTTTTTATGGGTGAAATCACTATACGTTACTTCAAGACACTCAATGTCCTATATTGCAACAAGAATAATGTGATAACGTTTGAATTTATGAGTGCTATAGCACATCATCCTCATTAGGTTGTAATTAAATATCTATTTATTTTGAGCCTGAAGATTCTTAATTTTGTCATAGATAGAATTAAATCTGCGACTAGGAATAAAGCGAAAATTCATTTTTGGTTATGTCCGTTTGAGCAAAGAAAAATTCTTTTCACGTTGCTTACAGGAAGTGGCACGATACGTCGAACGTGGTAGTGCCTTCGAAAAAGTGATTATATGTATCAGTACACTGGAACATAGGGCTACATGAAGAAAAAAAGTATTATGCAGGAGGTTCAAATCATCTGAAGTACGACATAAGATGCCTTTTCTTAGGCTCTAATTGATGCTGATATTAAAGAATGAGTGGTGCACACAAATGTGTACGTAGCGTCTCAAAGGGTTCGATAGCTTCGAGTAGCACACGCAGAACGTTACACAAGCAAAACTAATGCTGCTAGAATTGATTATTCATGTACAATCTTATGCAGAGTGACAAGGCATTCACACGTGCGTCTATGCGCTAGTGTTGCAAGTTATGAGCGTGCGACGAAGCAGAAAAGTGGCGATCGTACCTGCTATGTAGACCATTTTACCCAAAACATGTGGGTGACGCCGTATTGGGCTGCTAAGTAGATGTTTTCTTGTTTTCACATATTGCGATGTGAATTAACAAGGCCATAAAACATCGTGTGCACCAACTCAACCACTCTCATGCGTATGCGTCTACCGCAACGCTGTTCGTTTAGTTGTTAAATGCGCTTAACACATAGGTTAACATGGCGGCAGTGAGACCCTTCCGTAAAGCCTCATGGCTTGTTAAAGAAAGTGATCGAGAATGTTGATTGATTGATTGATATGTGGGGTTTAACGTCCCAAAACCACTATGTTTTAGGTATATTAGCTGCCAGGCATTGCTTGAGAACATAACAAAAACACTTGATAGAAAATAGTAAGAACTGTTAGAAATTACAGTACACAGTTATTAACATAGGCATGTAGTTTCCCTGGCGTGTTTTCAGCGACCTTCATGACGTCATGAAGGTCGCTGAAAGGTCCTTCATGACGTCATGAAGGTCGTGTATTGGGTCCGCTTTTATTTGTCATAAATGACAAATAAAAGCGGACCCAATACAGAGCCTTGGCGGGCACCAGATGGAACTTGGAGAGTATGCAAGTTTGCTTCGTTAAAAAAAAGAACAGACTGCTGTCACCAGTGACTGGGAAGCGGCACTAGGAGCCCCAAGCTCCAACACCAACTAAAGGCAGTCCCCAAGAACTAGCGGAACGCCACCACGTTCTTGCTCGGGCGTCGCCTAAGTAGCGGTTGCCCTCGTGGACACCCTGGGGCTTAAACTTCTCAGGACCCTTCTTGACTGACTGACAGCTGTGATCGATACCGGTAATCACCGATCAAAGAAATGAGTGTGTCATTTTTTACTACATCAAGAAGCTTTCTGGCTTTCTGTGACAGACCGTGTCAAAGGCTTTGTCATAATCTGTCAATATAGCGTCGAGCTGACTCTGAATGCTAGGTACCATAGCAATTTCATGCAAAAGCTCGATGAGTTCAGTGATTGTCGAGTAACCTAGTCGGAAACCGCGCTGGCAGGACGACATCACTCTAGGTACTTATCAATTTGCCTGCGTACAATGTGGTCTAGTAAATTACTTGTGGTACATCACCGGAAAATTCACCTGCAATTAGAAATTACTTGCTTGTTACCGGCAATAAAGGCTCGGATGATGCGTGGGTCACTTTAAAAGCTCTCCAATCGAATATGAAGAAACTGCGTGTGAAACATTGGTATATGGAAAACAGCCAGAGAAAAGGCGAATGATAACACATGGTTAGTGGCTCAGATGAATTCGCACCTTAGATTACGTTATTTCATACTGGTGGTGGAAGACTATAGCAGGCTCTTCTAAAATATTGTCACGGATGTGGTAGAATGAATGAAGTAAATATATTTACAAAATATACAGGGAGAGTCACAGGCAGCTGCAGCCAAGATGGAAGAACAGCATCATCAACAACACGAGCACGGTCGCTTTCATCGTCTTCGTCATCTATTATGCTCTTTCGTTGCCGATGTCGTGTAACATATAACCCCCCGCTGCTGGAAGCGCCGTCTGGGCGCCTAAAGGAGAGTAGGATCATATGCGGATATGTACGGTTTGAGGCGGCTCACGTGGACGACGTCAGTAGCGGGTGCGGACGACGATGACTGACTGTCCAACGGAGCAATCTCGTATGTGACATCGGTAAGCCGGCGTAAAACCTTGTAAGGCCCCGAGTAGCGAGACAGGAGCTTCGAAGAGAGGCCAACGTGGCGGCATGGTGTCCAGAGAAGAACCAATGAACCTGGAGAGTAGGAAACTACTCTGTGATGGCTATCGTAGCGGGCCTTCTGAGAGAGCTGTGAGCCAAGAAGACGTTCCCGTGCGATTTGGCGGGCCACTTGAGCCCGAGCAGTGGCATCCCGGGCGTACTCTGTAACCGTTTGCGTAGTTGATGGGAGAAGAGTCTCGAAGGGTAACGCTTGATGGCGGCCGAACAATAAATAGAAGGGGAAGAAGTCAGCGGCGTCGCGGCGTGACGAATTGTACGCGAATGTCACATAAGGCAACGTACTATCCCAATCAAGGTGATCCTTGGAAACGTACATGGAGAGCGTTGTTGTCAATGTTCGATTTAGGCGCTCGTTAAGATTATTTGTTTGTGGGTGATAGGCTGTAGTGAGCTTGTGATGCGTCGAACACGAGCGAAGGATGTCACTTACTACTTTTGAAAGAAATGAGCGACCACGATCAGTCAGCAGCTGTCGAAGAGCGCCATGGTGAAGAATTGCGTCATGAAGCAAGAAGTCCGCCACGTCAGTGGAACAGCTTGTCGGTAGCGCTCGTGTGATAGCGTATCTTGTGGCATAATCAGTGGCTACGGCTATCCACTTGTTTCCAGTGAGAGAAGTAGGAAATGGTCCAACGAGATCAAGACCGACGCGGTAGAAGGGACGGTGGGTATGTCTATTGGTTGAAGCGGACCAGCTGGTGGCAACGTGGAATGTTTGGAGCGCTGACAGGACTCACATGCAGCAACGTATTGGCGCACAGAACGGTAAAGGCCTGGCCAGAAGAATCTACGCCGCACGCGATCGTACGTGCGCGTGACCCCGAGAAGTCCCGCAGTTGGGGCGTCGTGAAGCTGTTCAAGTACAGCGGAACGGAGTGTCGCAGGAACTACGAGTAGTAGCTCTGGTCCTTCGGCACTGGTGTTGCGTCGGTAAAGAATGCCATCGCGTAGAACGAACAAGTGTAGCGATGGGTCTACGTGGGGCAAGCGTAGAATCTGCATGATAGACCGCAAGAGGACATCGCTGAGCTGCTCCTTGCGTATGTCGGTGAAAGCCGACATGGCGAAGACACAAGGGTGAGAATCATGTGCTGAAAGTTCAGGTGGGTCCACGGGGTGACGGGATAGACAGTCGGCATCCTGGTGCATTCGGCCAGATTTGTATGCCACGTCGAAGCTGTATTCTTGTAGTTTCAAGGCCCAACGGCCAAGTCGTCCTGTTGGATCTTTAAGGGACGACAGCCAGCACAAAGCATGGTGATCTGTAATTACCGAAAAGGTGCGGCCATACAAGTAAGGTCGAAATTTTCCAACTGCCCAGACTAGTGCGAGGCACTCACGCTCTGTTATGGAAAACTTGCTCTCCGAAGGTGAAAGGAGGCGACTGGTATAAGCAATGGCGCGATCCTGTCCTCGTTGCCGCTTGGCGAGAACAGCACCAATTCCATGTCCGCTGGCATCGGTACGAACTTCAGTATGGGCTGACGGGTCGAAATGGGTTAAGATGGGTGGGGAAGTGAGTATTGTTATAAGGGTGCTGAAGGCAGTTGCTTGGTCGGTACCCCAATAAAAAGGCATGTCCTTCTTCAGTAGCTCCGTAAGTGGTCGGGCAATGCAGCAAAATTCTTCACGAAATGTCGAAAGTAAAAACAAAGGCCGATAAAACTCCGTACATCTTTTGCGGAACGTGGTATGGGAAAATCTTTGGCAACTCGAATTTCGTCAGGATCAGGTTGCACGCCTCGGGCACTGACAAGGTGGCCCAGTACAGTGATTTTCCGACGGCCAAAGCGACATTTGGAAGAGTTGAGCTGAAGTCCTGCTTTCCGGAAAACCTCAATAACAGCCGTTAGGCGGCTGAGGTGGCTTTCGAACGTAGGTGAAAATACAATGACGTCATCAAGATAGCACAGGCACGTGGTCCATTTGTATCCACGTAGGAGAGAGTACATCATCCTTTTAAATGTAGCTGACGCATTACACAATCCGAATGGCATAACCTTGAACTGGAAAAGTCCATCCGGTGTGATGAATACGGTTTTCTCACGGTCTCGAAGATCGACAGAAATCTGCCAGTAGCCTGATCGTAAGTCGATAGATGAAAAGTAGGCAGAACCATGTAGGCAGTCGAGAGCATCGTCTATTCGTGGCAGTGGATACACGTCCTTACGTGTTACTTTGTTTAAGTGACGGTAGTCTATGCAGAAGCGCCAGCTGCCATCCTTCTTCTTGACTAGCACGACCGGCGATGCCCATGGACTTCAGGGAGGTTCGATGACGTCTTTTGTGAGCATTTCTTCAATTTCGTGCTGGATAACTTGTCGCTCAGCATTATACACGTGATAAGGATGTCGTAGGATGGGGCTGGCGTCTCCTGTGTTAATCCTATGAGTTACAAAGGATGTCTGACCCAAAGGGCGGTCATCGAAATCAAAGATGTCGCGGTAGCACTTGAGCAGGTGCTGGATGTCAGCTGTCTGTGCTGAAAGAAGGTCCGGAGCGATCATCTTGTCGATGGTGGCATCCGCTGCACTCTTCGAGGATGAAAACGGAGCAGAGGACGAAGAAGATTCGGCAACGAACGCCGAAATGGCAGCATCTATAGAAAAATCTTTTGCCAAAGTCATACCATCTGGGATAACTTGAGTGCACCAGCTGAAGTTTAAGATCGGAAGAGACGCTGTATTTCCCGTGACTGTCAAAAGTGTGTGAGGCACCGCAACATTTTTGGCCAGCAGAACGTCAGCAATAGGTGTCAACATGTAATCACCATCGGGAACAGGAGGGACAGATCTCAGATTCACGTAAGTAACGGCTTGAGGTGCTAGGCGAACGTGATCTGCAGAACACAGACGGGGTTGAGCTGGTGTTGGGTCGTCATGGTAACACGGTAAATCAAATTGAAGCATGCCGGTTCCAAAATCAATAAGGGCAGAGTGGGCGGATAAAAAGTCCATGCCGAGGATAAGTTCATGGGAACGTTTCTCGAGAACAGCAAATAGCACTGTCGTGGAGCGATCAGCCACACTTATACGCGCGGAGCACATTCCAAGCACAGCAAACGTGCCGCCGTCGGCGACCTGGATGAGTGGCACTGTGGATGGCGTTAAAGCTTTCCTAAGGCGGCAACGAAGTTCTGAATTCATAACTGATATGTGAGCCCCTGTGTCTACAAGTGCAACAACGTGTGTGTCACCTACTTCAACGTCAATAAGGTTGCGTCGAGTCGGCAGCATGGTCAGAGGATTTGGCGGGCAAGTGGTCGATGCAGCATCACCTCCGGGAGCTGGATCATCTAGTTTTCCCGCGGCAGGTGGTCAGTCGACGACGTTGGTCAGCGAAATTGGGGCGAGCGAGACGATGGGCGACGGGAGAACGGTGAACGGGACTGGTGAGCATGCAGAGATGGAGAGCGACGACGATATGGCGGCATAGAAGGAAAGTCTTCACTGGTGGCCTGAGGTGACTCCCGGTAAGTTTGAAAGCGTCCATGATCCCTCTCTGGGCAATGGGGGTACCCATAGGATGCCTGATGCCAATACCACCGAGTGTTACAATGGCGGGCCACGTGTCCGATACGGTGGCAGTTGAAACAAATCGGGCGATCATCAGCAGTTCTCCACTCGGCTGGATTGCGAGGGCGCGCCGGAAGGTTTTGGTTTTGGGCATAAGAAACAGGGGGTCGACGACGGTTGATCGGCTGAGAAGGAGCTGTAGTGCACTCGGAGGCCAGTCCAGCATTAGAAAGCTCTTGTCGCACAATGGCATGTACCAGTGGCACCATCTGAGGGCTAGAGTCACAGGCATGGGAGCACGTGGACGCAGGAGACAGAGCTTCAAGTTCACGTCTGATGATCTTGGTCACGTGCTCTGCAGTTAACGGCGTCTGTAGCGCAGGCCTGTCTACGCACGACCAGGTTGCTGCTGTGTTTGGTAGTCGGGTGAAATTATGGGCGATACGTCGACTTTTTGCGGCCTCAAAACGCTGGCACTCCTTGATGGTGACATCGACCGTGTTGTAGTCCTTGCACATGAGAAGGTTGAATGCATCTTCTGCAATGCCTTTCAATATGTGAGCTACTTTTTCGGTTTCTTCCATTTCGTTGTCCGCTTTTCGGCAAAGGGCAAGCACGTCCTGTATGTAAGTCACGTAGGACTCTGATGACGTTTGCGCACGAGATACCAACTCCTTCTTGGCCGCTGCCTTTCTACCCACAGACTTTCCGAAAAGGGCGCGCATCTTTTCTTTGCACGCATCCCAGCTTTCAATTTCATCTTCGTGGTTCTCAAACCACACTTTTGCTGTTCCTTTCAAGTAGAACAGGATATTAGCTAACATAAGAGTTTCATCCCAGCGGTAATTCTTACTTGTACGTTCGTACAATGGCAGCCATTCTTCGATGTCGACATCATCCGTGCCACAGAACGTGCCAGGATCTTTTAGCGGCGGAAGGACAACAGTTGTTGTTGTAGTCGCCTCGGCGGGAGCCGCTCCCTGGTTCGCCATGGTGGAAAAATTCAAGCGTAGGCCACTGCGGAGCTCCGTCATATCGTGTTGTACTCCGCACCACCACCAAATGTCACGGGGGTGAGAGAATGAATGAAGTAAATATATTTACAACATATACAGGGTGAGTCAGAGGCAGCTGCAGCCAAGATGGAAGAACAGCAGCAACAACAACACGAGCACGGTCGCTTTCATCGTCTTCGTCGTCTATGATGCTCTTTCGTTGCCGATGTCGTGTAACAATATGTTCAGGAACCAGAGCTTGGTTCCTAGGTAGTTATTCGTGTGACATATTGAAACCAATAAGCACACGAAGATGGGTCGATACAGTCTCTTTGTCATGTCCCCGTCTTCGTGAGCTGACCAGTTTCAAAATATAAAAGAAGTCAGGCATTTTAGCTGCCCTGTCTTGAATGTGCATTTATGAAAGTTAGTAACAACAGATCACCATTGGGTATTCAATATGGCTGCTGATATCCATGTTGCGGGATAACCTGTAGTCCCGGGCGCCACGGCAGCCACATTTTCGATGGAGGCGAGAATGAGACCCGTGTGCTTAGATTTATGTGCATGATAAGGAACCCTAGGTGTTCGAAATTTTCTGATCACTCCCCTGCGGTGTCTTCCATAATCATGGTAGTTTTGGTGAGGTTAAAATCCGACGAGTATTATGGGGATTCAAGCCAATTGTTATGAAAAGGAGATCATGAGGAATTAATACTCTCAGCTTGCCCTTTTCCAAACGTCCTGTTCCGACGACAATGCAACACGATTCTGTGGCTGAAGGATGAAGATGGCTCGGCTACTGTCCTGAAGGTTGCTGGTTCGATCCATGGGGGTGACATGCTGGATGCCCGTGAACTGCGCGATGTTAGTGCATGTTCACCAGATGAGTGAAACTTTCAAAGCCCTCCCCAATTGCCTATTCATATGATATGCGTAATGCCGCTGGTAGGGAGGAGAAACCTGGAGTTTTACAAAGAGGATTCAACTTGCCATGAAAATGAAAATGGTAGGTCCAATCGCCGAGAAGAGAGCAAGGTATATCAGGGAACAAACTGGTGTTAAATACATGATAGTAGAAATCAACAAGACACAATGGTATTGGGCAGGGCACATAGCGTGAAGGCGATATAACCGCTGGTCATTCAGTATCACAGACTAGGTTCTAGGAGAAGGCAAGCGGATGAGGTGAAGACAAAAATTTAGGTGTGAAGATGAGATTAGGAAGCAATGGCAGCAGCAGGCACAAGCCCAGTTGGACTGGCGGAAAACGGGAGAGGCCTTTGTCCTGCAGTGGGCCTTATCAGAATGATGATGAGCGCCGATATTTATTTATTGGTAATATATCTTTTAGGTATGAAAAAGTGATACAGTTACTTCCCGGTATAGGCGCTCATTAGTGTGTCAATGAGAAAATTATAGATTGCTGCAAACACGCTTCAAAAATGGGGAGCTTTTAGTTATGCGAGCTGCTTTAATGTATCTAAATTGGAAGACGGCTGCTCAAGCCTATTCTTCCGCTTTCCATGGGAGTTGTGGGGAGAAACATTATCCATAGTGTTTTTCACACTATAGATAGTGTGAGACTGTGAAACACTATAAATACCGTTTCGCAGTACATGCGGCTGCAATGCCCTTTTCGAGGAGGCAGGCGTCAAAGGGCAGGCGTGAGATCGTAGAGGCGGAACAGATTTATATTTCTGCAGTATCGCACTTCAGTGCACCTTCGGTGCATCTCAAGCTGAATGAAATAAACTTACTTCAAAGCAGTTAGGCCTACAAACAGATTAAACGTACGCCCTTCATGTCATTACTGATTTCTAGCGCCCTTTTCACCCAAATATTTTTTTTTGGCTGAGTGGCAATTTATTGTGACTGCTCCTGCAGATATGTTTTCGTGGTAAGACGCTTTTTGAAATAAACTCAGCTGCAAGATGGATGTTTTTCTACTATTCCAAGCCTTCGCTATTCGATGCCCATAGATCACGTCATGTTCACTGTATATTCCGCCGTGGCGCGCTGAAGCGCTAAGACTAAGACAAAGACGAGATATACCCCTGAGACCACAGACTGCAAAAAGGAGTTCGTGACTCCGCCAATTGAGATGAATACGGACGTCTTTCATGAGCGAATTTCTGTGTCCGGCGTCTCTTTGTTTAGTTATGATACATACCCTTCATCCGTCGTGGACATTCTCACGAGTGTTTGCCCACCGCAGATGTGCAAAGAAGTAGCTTAGCGCGGGTTGCGGCGAAGAAGATAAATCCTGGCGCGTGGCCTCGGTGAGAGATCGCAGCTGTGGAGGAACGCTGAAGATCAGCCACTTGGTGCGAATATGATGGTGCGGATAGTGACATTGTTGGTCGGCATGGTGCTTGTTGTTTCAGGTGAGGCTTGTGAAGTCTATGGGTGTTCAGGTGAGATTAGGAGGTTCGCTTCTTGCCGTTTTGAAATTTTAAAACTCGTAAAAAAATTTACACGCATAACGCTGACGAATGGAGGGAAAACAGCATGATGCGAGAAGACGGGCAAAATTTTTCAGCTGGGTGAGAGCCTTATAACGTTATTTTAGAAAAGGCGAAATTTTAGCTTTTAGCAAAGGCATTTCTCGGAAGTGAAAACACTAACGATATAGGTGATGAAAACGATGAACAAGAAGACAAATTAGCTGCGCTATGTTTTGAGGTAAACATGATGCTATACCTATCCGAGCGCGCTAGGGATTGCTTTCGTGATCCCAAACTTCTGTCACATTCAAAACAGAATTGCACAGTCGCGTATTAATTGTGCTCCCACGATATGTGCTTGATATTCATGAAAGAAGGAGAAATACGAGCTGTACAGCATACTCATTAGCTTCAGTATGTGTATACTGCATTTCTAGGAATAGCTTAGTTCGCCATAGGCGTATAAATGCATTTAGTTGCACCTAGTTTAGCAAATGCCCTTAATTTACTCACAGACTTGAGTGCTCTTAACCGCATCTATTTTATGCAGTACAGCGATGCGGGGCGCAAGAGCGCTAGCCCAACCTTCACGCTTCAGATAATAATTGCTGCTTTCTCGACAGTATACCGTAATGTTGGCCTTGTCAACCGTATGGTTACGCTTATGAAAAAAAAAAGCAATTATTGAGCTAAAGAAAAGCGAAAGAGAGTATTCGTACATATTTGGCCGACAGTTGAGTAACCATGTTGATGAAAAAATAACCAACCTACATTGAATTCACAAAACTTAAAAAAAATAGAGCCTAGAACCAAGAGCCCAACGAGCCTGCTAAGACTCGGTTTGCTACAAGAGATAAGTGGTGACGGTCCCATTTCTATATGTGATAGAGATGCGTGTAGTGTGCCAATCAGTGCACTTTGAAAGTAACACCATATGGTCGAAATCGTTAGAGCCCTTCTTATAATTATATGGTTGTTTTGGGGCGTTACACTTCGGATATTATTTGCTGATCCTGCATATAATTTCTTTAATCCAAGCCTTGAGAGCTTCCTCACCAATCGTACCTGATAATGTCATAAGCTGCGACGTACAATTTTTCACTACTAACGCTGCAGTAAAACTTTGCGCTTATGTCGGAATTGTCGCGTTGTACACCTCACACACTAGTATAAAACTGGGCAAGGAAAGATGTAGCAAACTGAGAAAATTTGAGAGAATTGCTAGAAATTTGAGCGAAAAATGACAAAGTAAACATTTAGACTTTTCTAATGCTCACCCTATTCCGGTGCGCCACTGTCAAAGAAAAATTCATTATTAGGCAGTCATGCAATTTTTCTCTTTCTTTTGCAATGTAACATATGTGAAACATTTACAGGAATCGGTGGTATGGATGAACATCATATGTACAAGCGGTAAGTAGAAAAGTACACTGTATTTTTCGTGCTACGTTCACGGCCTAATAACAATGCTGTTGCCAAGTAGAAAAAAAAAACATTATGTATAGGCTGAACAAGCAAGGAGTTAACAGCCGGTGTTTACACTTTCAAAAGCACCATGCACGTGTTCTCTTGAGGTCGTAGAGTACCTTGATGATCATCTGCAACCAAGACGTACACAACAGGTTTCTCGAAACCGATTTATCATATGTTTAGGAAAAGAGAAGTATATCGAATAAACAAGGGCTTTAAGTGAAGTAAGCAGCCCTCTGAGATGTAAAAAGCTCACGAGAACGAAAAGGCGAATGGCGACGCACCCTCGAAATTTACGGTACGGATCCTCGTGATGTCGCATGTTTCATGGCGTCTGCAGATGCCTCGTGGAACACGGAAATGACAAAAGTCGGCGTCAACACGAGAGAGGAAAAACAGTATGGGAAAATCCAACTCTTCGGCGTCATGATGATGTTGCAGATCGCTGGAATAGAGGTCACATAACGTCAAATCGCACGATCACGCCTTCACATGACAACGTCGTTTGGACGCAGGCTGGCCAACCCCGAGACAAGCGATGTGCACAAAAGCTGAATGCCTCCAATCCCAGAGGACAGCCTCTTTAAATACCTTCCGAGAGCGGGGTACTGGTGCCGTCGACTGAGATGGCTTTTACGTTTGAGTTATCTGTAGCGAATGTGTAAAGAATCCATTGAGATTCGATGCAGTGTATGATAAAGTAACAAGATTAAACTCCGTGACCTACGAAATTTTCGCTGTAAGCAAGAGAACGCAAACAGACGTTCTATTTTTTCTGTGTCCGAGTGAAAGTCTTTCCTTTTTAAAGGACGAAGCTCGTAAATATTTTCGTTGCACCAGGTTGGGCGAAACGAAATTATTATCATGCACGAACCTCTTCCGCTTCTGCTTCGCTCCCTGAGCACTTGCGCAGAATAGAGTAAGTATGATGGCGTGTCTGTTAGGGACTAAAGGTAACCTGACATACGCATCATGTACTCCCCGACAAAAAGCGCGCAATACCGATCACTTGACCAAAATCCCACATCACCACGCAATAGCAAGTGGTGTGGCTTGTTCCCGACATAAACCAGGTAACAGCTATAGTGAAGCGCCTAAAATAACATCATGTAACTGGCAGTCCAGTGACGCGTCTAGCCAAGTCTGGACATACCAATACTCCGTATCACTAATATCTCGCAGCACTGCCAAAACTACGAGGTGTACACAGGCAGAATGCTTGCGCAGTGCATAATATGGTTTCGGGTGTAACTGATTCATTATAAACAAGATTCAAAGGTTTTAAATATGCTTCCCGCATAATGCGTTTCAGCAATTCTGGATACATTACGCCCTTCACTCGTGCACGTTGCAATTTTTTTGTTGTTGTTGTGTCAATTACCAGCCAGCAACCGTAATGCCGACAATGCCAACAATGCCAACAAAAACATGAGTATTAGCAACACCAGAAGCGGTAAGCTTATTTTTAGCGCTTGTGCCAGTGAGGATGGCTGGGATAGATGATTGATAGATAAATTACCCTCAGTGTATGGCCCTTCAGTACATTCGTCGTTAACTCCATAGAGTTTGCGGTAAATACACCAAAGAGGAAACTCTGGCGCTAGTTTTTGTGGGAGCTGCAACACCCGGCGCTGGGAACGATCGGTATAGTACACGAATTTGTCTAATTTTCGTACTTTGGGCTCCGGTTTGCTTCGCGTGGCTTGAAGTTGCTTTGTAGAAAATATTCATCAGTTCCACTTCACTTTTCAAGCTAACAATTTCGAATCGGCTCAGGAAGTACATAACCATCCGTTGTGTCTGTCGAAACAAAAAAAAAGAAACACAGCAATAAACGAAGTCACAAGTCCGTTCGAGGCCCGCAAGCACACAGACTAAGCCAATCCATGAACTATCCATCATTCTCATGGTCGTTAAACGATCGCCACGTCAGGATCCTCTCTAGTTAATCTTACGAAACCACATTGTTAGCCAAACGTCACAATCGTATGATAAGAGTATGAACGTACTGTTTATGGGATTGTGTAGCCAGACTGAAACCGCAACTGGCCACTCGTAAAAACTACGGTCAACTTGTATAGCAGTTCCGATTACGAGACTGTCTGTCCGTCGATGCATCCGTGCATACGTCCACCTGTCCGTCCCTTATACTAGTCGGCGACTTTAAAGTAGACATTATGGACATTACGACTTATAGAATCACCCACTTGTCGTCATTCACTTCGTGGAGAAGCGCTTACTTTCCTCTATGCTCTCGAATTGACATTACAAATGTCTGTTGGCGCCATTCCGTGGTTCATTTAAACTGTCAATCACCTACAGTGCACTGCGTGCAACTACAGTTGATCTTAACCAGACGTAAGAGCTGTATCGTATACATAGGTTACATATGTGATGTTTATAAAATTGCATGGAAATCACTGTATCCCCAATTGACGCTTCATGAACATTACGGTTTATTTAAAAAGTAGTTGCGAGATATGGCGTAGCTCTGTGGTGGAATACTTGACTGCAGGGAAGAATGCTGCGTTCCGACTTTTTAGTGGAGACCGGACTGGACAAGCGCCTATGACTGACAGCCGGAGATGGGTATTATGTAAAATTTGGTCATGTATATACTGACACTAGAGTAGTAAGGTGTGCGTGTAAGTAGTTTATGACTGTGTGAACTGCGTGAAGAAAACTGTGTATTGGCATGTTATTTGAACTGGTTTCAGTGTGCTATTATGTGTTTTTATTTTTTTTATTTTCCGTATTGTTAATTTTTGGGTACCGTTCTGTATTATTATTTCATTTTTCGCTGCAGAACTTTGTGATATGGAGTAGCCGAGGCAATAGGCACCTCAACCTCTCCACAGCAAAACAGTTAGAACAGAACAGAACAAATTCCTGCTGGGTCCCTGAAAAATTTTTTTTACATTCATAGGGTCAACGAAGCTGATGTCATATTTTTTATTGCGATAACATTTCTATGAACACATTCCGCTGAATTTGTCCGCCGGCGTCACCTTCAACATCGGCGTCGCCGTGACTCACAGTGTGTATGTATATATATATATATATATATATATATATATATATATATATATATATATATATATATATATATATATATATATATATATATATATTTGTGTGTGTGTGTGTGTGTGTGTGTGCGTAAACTCAAGAAACAAAAATAATTGGGAAAAAGCTCCGGCGCGCGGAATCGACAAGCTATTTATATCCACTTAACGCTGTTGGCGGACATCTAGGGGAGAACTGTCGTGTTTGCAGCATTACCAGCAAGATGCCGCAATGAGCACCCGTCGCCACATCGTCATGACGCGGCGGCGTACGCTCTCATCTCCCACGCATATTTTGCCCCGCGGAGAGGAGGGGGGTGGACGCTCATTTGCGTGCCCTCACCTCGCGGTGGGGAGTATCGTACGTTTTGGCTGGCCTCACGCTTTCACTGGAACAATTATGTTGTAGTTACCGGCACACAAAAGCCTCTGCAATGGTTGCACAGTCTCCGATTGCGATTAGGCGTGCTTTTCCGACACCGTGAAACAACAACTGAGACACTTATTCGCGTTCATCTGTACCTGTGAGTACGTTTCATGTGTCATTTGTGCGGGAGAAACGCGGGGCACGTTTCGATCTGCTTACCATTCTGCGAGTGACCTCCCAATTTGTTGTTATCGCGTTCATTGCTTCACCTTTGCGGCAAAGCTGTGACTTTTTTTCCACATTTCTTACGCATTGAAGTGACTAATGTGTGTCATCAGCCTGACTGCGTCCACTGCAGGACGAAAGCCTCTCTCACGTTCCGCCAGTCAACTCAGTCCTGTGCTTGCTGCTGCCGATTCATAGCCGCAAACTTCTTAATCTCATCTGCCCACCTAACCTTCTGTCTCCCCCTCTCCCCCTAACCCGCTTGCCTTCTCTGGGAATCCAGTTAGTTACCCTTAATGACCAGCGGTTGTCCTGTCTACGCACTACATGCCCGGCCCATGTCCATTTCCTCTTCTCGATTTCAACTATGATATCCTTAACCTAGGTCTGTTCCCTATTCTTCTCTGTCCTCTTCTCAGTTTATACTAGCGCAAGAGTAGAATCTCTAGCTAAAGCTTGGCATTACTTACAGAGCTTGGCTAGTTCCAACGCTGGCTCCGATGCTAGTACCAGCCTTGCGCCATTACAGTGATAGCTGCACGTTTTGTTTATGCGACATGTTCTCATCTCTTCTTTGAGTGCTGTAGAGTTACTTTTGAACACTGATGCTTGCATGCCCATAGCTCTTGAATCTGTCCATGAACTACTGTTATGGTAAAAGTGTGCTTCTCTGGTTTTTAACTTTACAATGATGCAAGGATGCATGGTGTCTTTGTTGTTTTTTTCGCAGCACTCTCTTCCAAAAGTTCCCAAAGCACCTATACGGTAAGTATTTTTATACTTTTGCGTTCTATACGCTTGCGACTGCGCAATGCTGTCAGTCGTTGTTATACGTACAAAAAAAAAGCATGTAAGACCTAATTTTTGTAGGCTTAGAGACGAATACCCGTGTGTTAGAACGTTCATATATTAGCGCGGTACTCATGAAACAAGAATTGCCAGCATGAATTCTTATTTCTATTAGGCGCATGTTTAGGGGGTTATTTAGTAGAAAATGGGTAACTTGGTTTATGGCGTAACTGCGCAAAAATGAACGGAAGCAAAAGCAGAGAAAAGCACAAACGAGTGCGGGTAACCTGTTGAAACTTTATTATAAAAAGCAAGCCAAATATAAAGCAGGATAATAATTAGGGGACATTGAAAATGGGTAGGAGAAAACGTCGAGGATAACCCAGATCAATAAAAACCAATGACACTTTAACCAAGGTAAAATAGTAGCGTAACTTCCATAGAACCCCATGTATCCCGAAGTTGGCGTCTCGTCGCCACCGTCGCCATTTACGTATGGAGAGGACAACTAACCGTCAATACCAAATAAAATATGGCGTCACAACCAGAAGCGGTAGCGATGTCGCCCGAAAGTGCAATTTTTTTTCATGGCTGACCTTTTTCTTGCCGTTATAATTACGTGATTTTATTGCACTCTATGGCTTGCTAACTGCGTGAGCGAAAGAAAAAAAAAGCCATTAGGAAAGATGAGGAGGTCAAGTTGTTTTATTAGCCAAATGATGTACTGGCAATATACGCCGAAAAATTCGCAGATGAAATTGCGACACCACTGTTGGCGAGTACAATAGCATAACAGTTGGAAAATTCACGATTTCCAATCGTGAAAAACTCCCAGCAGGTTTCAGAATATCTTTTTGAAAACCATAGAGTACGGCATCTCGTTTTTTAGCGCGTCGCAATGATCGTCACCAAAGGCGAAAGCATGGCGGCCGTGTGCCATCGAAGGTAGTCGGCAGTCACAGGAGCGCAATTTCCTCCTGATTTACTTCTCGGAGGCAGGAGAGTCTTCGGGGGTCCTCGTTGATGCCGGCTACTAATGTTCTAAATTTGAAAATAAAATATGCCTCACGCTGATCGCGCTCGTGCCTGTTTGAGAAACCGGACGGCAAAAGAGTGTACGCTGATATTTTCAAAACTGTGGTTTGGCAGGCGCAAATGTCTAGATAAAAGTAGCTTCGGCAGTGAAGTGGCGTGGTACCGGTGATTATTGAACCGCAGCCGAAATGGCGTGTCTGTTTGGCCGATATATTCTTGTCCGCAGATGCTGCAGTGTAACATGTATATTACGTTACTGGAGTCGCAATTAAGGCTTTCTGTTATGCAGAATTTGAAATCCGAGAAGTTCGCTTTGGATTCACGTGTTGTGACCATCTGTGTGTGTGTGTGGGGGGGGGGGGTGTTTTTGCTCTGACAAGAATGTCCTTCAGATTTTTATCCCTGCGGTACACCACGTGAGGTGGCTTCGAGAAAATAGAAGTTAGTCGTTCGCTTTGCCTGATTATGTTGAAATGGCGGGAAAGTATGTTGTTGATTCGTGGCGCTGATGAGGAGTAAGTTAGTACAAGGTTCGTTTGGGAAGTCGTTTTAGATACTCTGTTTGATTCCTTGATTATATCATGCCTGTTCACGTTGCAAGCACGTAGTATGGCATCGTCAATAATGTCTTCCGGATAATTTTGTTTCAATAAGGAATGCTTTAGGTGTTCTGCGTGTCTGTCAAATTCCCGCATATCGGTGCATATTCTTCGCTACCGGTAGGCCTGAGAATATGGAATACCAGTTTTGCAATGCTTTTGGTGGCCGCTGCTGAAATGTAGGTACATTTGATGTTCTGTAGGCTTTTTGTAAAGGTTTGTTGACAAGCGTTCATTTTTGACCGTGACAGTGACGTCCAAGAAGTTAATGCTAGTTTTGATAATTTTGTGCGTGAATTTAATTGACGGGTGGCACTTGTTAAAATCCTCTACGAAGCGGAAAAGACTTCCCTCATTGTGGTTCCATATAATAAAAATATCGTCTAAGTATCTTCTGTAGTAGAAAGGTTTCAAGGTGCGTCCCTCAATGAATGGGATTTCAAGTGAAGCCATAAAGGTGCTCGCAAAGTTTGGGGCCATTTTCGTGCCCATTGCAGTGCCACTGACCTGAAGGAAATGCTTGCCATTAAACTCAAAATGGTTATAGTTTAGTACAAGTTCAAGAAGTGTAAACAGTACCTCGCCACTTACACCAGTTGATGAGTCAGAGTTTACATACTCAGACACCATAGCCGCTATTCCGTCATGGTGGGTTATGTTTGTGTACAGTGAGCAGACGTCCATGGTCACCAGAAAACTACCGCCTGGGATGTCGAGACTTGAAGTTTCACAGATGAAGTGGTTTGTGTCCTTTAGGTAATAGGGAAAATTTGGGGGGATGTTTTTATTGAGGAATTGATGAATTCTGACATATTTTCCGTTGATGTACTCTTACTGGATACTATCGGACGTCCCGGATTGTCTGCCTTGTGTATTTTGGGGAGCAAATAGAATCGACCGGGAGCAGAATGGGCCGGTAACATTGCTTTTAACATTTTGCCGGTAATTTTCTCGTCCCGGCGGAGATTACTTAGGATTCCTTTTGTCTCCCTTTCCAATTCGGGAGTCGGGTCCGTTGGAAGTTTGTAGAATTTTGTGTCTGATAGTTGTCGGACTACTTAAAAGAAGGGGAAAGACAACTATCAGACACAAAATTCTACAAAGAACTTCTTACACTTCTTGAACTTGTACTAAACTATAACCATTTTGAGTTTAATGGCAAGCATTTCCTTCAGGTCAGTGGCACTGCAATGGGCACGAAAATGGCCCCAAACTTTGCGAGCACCTTTATGGCTTCACTTGAAATCCCATTCATTGAGGGACGCACCTTGAAACCTTTCTACTACAGAAGATACTTAGACGATATTTTTATTATATGGAACCACAATGAGGGAAGTCTTTTCCGCTTCGTAGAGGATTTTAACAAGTGCCACCCGTCAATTAAATTCACGCACAAAATTATCAAAACTAGCATTAACTTCTTGGATGTCACTGTCACGGTCAAAAATGAACGCTTGTCAACAAACCTTTACAAAAAGCCTACAGAACGTCAAATGTACCTACATTTCAGCAGCGGCCACCAAAAGCATTGCAAAACGGGTATTCCATATTCTCAGGCCTACCGGTAGCGAAAAATATGCACCGATATGCGGGAATTTGAAAAACACGCAGAACACCTAAAGCATTCCTTATTGAAACAAAATTATCCGGAAGACATTATTGACGATGCCATACTACGTGCTCGCAACGTGAACAGGCATGATATAATCAAGGAATCAAACAGAGTATCTAAAACGACTTCCCAAACGAACCTTGTACTAACTTACTCCTCATCAGTGCCACGAATCAACAACATACTTTCCCGCCATTTCAACATAATCAGGCAAAGCGAACGACTAACTTCTATTTTCTCGAAGCCACCTCACGTGGTGTACCGCAGGGATAAAAATCTGAAGGACATTCTTGTCAGAGCAAAAACAACCCCCCCCCCCTCCCCAAGTTCAATCAGAGTGCCATCCCTGGGGGAAAGCTCGATGCAAGGTATGCCCACAGATGGTCACAACACGTGAATCCAAAGCGAACTTCTGAGATTTCAAGTTCTGCATAACTGAAAGCCCTAATTGCGACTCCAGTAACGTAATATACATGCTACATTACAACATCTGTGGACAAGAATATATCGGCCAAACAGACACGCCATTTCGGCTGCGGTTCAATAATCACCGGTACCAAGCCACTTCACTGCCGAAGCTACCTTTATCTAGACATCTGCGCCTGCCAAACCACAGTTTTGAAAATATCAGCGTACACTCTTTTGCAGTCCGGTTTCTCAAACAGGCGCGAGCGCGATCAGCGTGAGGCATATTTTATTTTCAAATTTAGAACATTAGTAGCCGGCATCAACGAGGACCCCAGAAGCCTCTCCTGCCTCCGAGAAGTAAACCAGGAGGAAATTGGTGACAAAGATTGATAGCTGGAGACCATGCGTGTTTTTTCCGACTGACTGATACGTGTACGCTGTCCTTTTTTGTTTTTGTTTTCATGCACATACAGTGTGTTTACGTTCGCCTACCACTTGATGACCATTGAAGGGAAACGGACGAAGATGAAAGGTGAAGAACCGACCAACCCATTAAGGGGAGACCCTTTCATTACGCATGCCGTCGCGGATCCTTCCCGCCACCACGGCGACAATCTTGGGTGGCCCGACACACGCCGAGAACTGACTAGCACGGGATAAGAACCGGATGTGAACGTACACCGACATTTGGTTTCGTGCTCAGTGTTCACAGTGGTTTTTTTTCTTTTTACTTTTTCTTTTTCTTGTCTTTTTTTTTCTTTCTTTCTTTTTCTTTAGTTCTCTCTCACTCTCGCAAACAACTTTCAAGGCGAGAGGTGCGCGGCAGCAACGAAGTTTGGAAGTTTATGTTAGTATAACTCATCCCCTGATGAAGGGAGGACCCCTCCCGAAACTGTTGGGAAATATATATATTTATCTTTATTGACAACGCTCCCCTTGTGCCATATATATATTGTCACATGCGTCCCGCGAAAAAGACGAAGGCGACAGCGCATACGCGCATCTGCACGCTTTTATGCAGAACGCAACAACGAGAAAGATGAGGAACTCTCTCTCACGCGGTTAACAAAAAGACCGACCCGCTGCTGTTTTCTCAGCGTCTTCGAGTACGACCTCTCTCTTGACGTCGCGACACTGGTGGAGGTGCTGGGGCCTGCAACCTGATGCAAGAAAGCGTTGTTCGGGACCGTACACCCAGTCCGGAGCCTCAACGTCTTGTTGCGACTCCAGTACAGCGATTCAGCCGGCGCCTATTAGGCCTAAGCCCAGAACTCTTGACGGCATCTCCTGTTACCAACATGGCAGCCCCTTCAGCGTCTGCGAATCATCCTCCGGCCCAGACGACTCACCCTTACCAGGTAACTTTTGAGACTCCTCGTGTTCCCGAAGTCTTCCGTGGAGAACCGTATGAAGATGTCGAGGACTGGCTCGACCAGTTCGAGCGGACCGCTGTGGTGAATCGTTGGAGCGTGCAAGAAAAACTTGGCCGTGCCTACTTCGCAATGGAAAATAGCGCTCGCACATGGTACGAGAACAGGGAGCCTACTTTCCAAACCTGGGACAATTTCCGCCAAAAGCTTCTCGAGACATTCCTCAGTGCGGACCGACGGGATCTCGCACAGCAGATGATCGAAGCCCGCATGCAAAAGCCGAATGAAAGCGTGGCCATGTTCGCTGAGGATATGGCCCGCCTATTTCGCCGCGCTGACCCTGACATGCGCGAGGCAAGGAAAGTTCGTCATCTGATGCGGGGAGTTAAGGAACCGCTTTTCGCCGGCCTTGTACGAAATCCACCAACAACAGTGGATGAATTCATCAAAGAGGCGACTGTCATTGAGCGGGCGCTCCGGCAACGATGCCGCCACTTTGACCGCCTGCCCGACCAAACGCCTGTTGGTGCCGCCGCTCAAAACGCCGCCGTTTCTGAAAACTCTTTACGGCAAATGATTCGACAAATCCTGCGGGAAGAGCTGCGGGCCCTCGGCCTTCCGTCTACCGATCCCCCAGTTGCTTCTGTTGCAGAAATCGTGCGCCAGGAACTACGGCAAGCCTTTCCCTCACCGGCGCCACCACCCGAACCACGTCCACTGACCTATGCTGATGCCGTCCGCCGTCATCCGCCTGCCCCAGAAGAACCACCCTTTCAGCCACGGCCCGTTACCTTGCCGTGGTGGCAGCGTGAACCTGTGCGGCGACCACCAGTACGTCGGACCGACTTGTGGCGCACCGCCGACCGTCGACCCCTTTGTTTCCACTGCGGCGAACCAGGCCACATCTCGCGCTACTGCCGTCATCGAGAAACCCGGTTTGGAAACTTTTCTCGGCCCGCTTCTTTTTATTCTGGAGACCCTCGTGACCATGGTGCTGATCACCTACCGACCAACCAAGCGTCTTCACCAAGTCGTCGCTGGCGGTCTCCCTCACCTGCACGAGGTCAGAATTCCCCGAATCGCCAAAGATACACGGACGCCATCAGAAACCGCTCCCCAAGCCCGTGCCAGGGAAACTAACTGCCGCGACCTCCAGGGGCAAGGTTGCCAATTGCCGAGACGCCAAAAAGACCCCTTTGCCTCTACACAAAGACGACGTGACGACGGTGATGACGAAGACGACAACAACCACGAGTACTACTGCCAATGAATTTGTACGTGCCGACCTCACCGTTATTATAGACGGACACCACGTAACAGCACTGGTTGACACTGGTGCTGACTTCTCTATTATGCGACAAGAGCTCGCCGACCGCCTTAAGAAGGTTAAGACGCCGTGGAGTGGGCCGAGCATAAGGAGTGCTGGTGGGCAGCTAATGACGCCAACCGGTAAATGCACCGCTCGGCTCGTAATCGATGATTCGAACTTCGTCGCCACTTTTGTCATTTTACCGGACTGTTGTAAAGAGTTGATTTTGGGTATGGATTTTCTGCGAGAGTACGGTGCTGTCATCAACATCCCAGAACGTATCGTCACCTTTTCCGCCCATCCTTACGTCGACGCCACCACTGAAGAACAACTGCAACGTTTACGTGTAGCCGATGATGTGATGCTCCCGCCGAGATCTTGCTGCCTTGTGTCGGTGTTGTGTGAACGGCCGTGCCGTAATGAGGTGATAGCGGAGCGAATAGACACGCTATTGCTTACGCAAGGTGTTTCAATAGCGAGAGGCATTCTGGCACTAATTGATGGGCGGGCAGAAGTCCTCATCACCAACTTCAGCAACGAGCGTCGTCACATCCAGAAGGGCACCACGATTGCCTACTACGACGACGTGGCCCAAGCCAGAGATTGCTTCGCTTTACAACCGGACGAGGCGACCATCCCAGCCTCGACACCTTTGTCTGTCAACATTTGCTCAACCCTGTCAGCCTCGGAAAAACAGCGCCTACTAGAGCTGATACACCAGTTCAAAAATTGTTTTTCGTGCACGTCGAAAGTCAAGCAAACACCACTGACCCGGCACCGAATCATCATTGAAGAAAATACGAGACCGATCCGTCAAAACCCATACCGTGTGGCTCCGAAAGAACGTGAGGAGATCCAAAAGCAAGTTCAGAAGATGCTCCAAGATGACGTAATACAGCCTTCCAAGAGTCCCTGGGCATCCCCCGTGGTATTGGTTAAAAAGAAAGACGGCAGCTTGCGTTTCTGTATAGATTACCGCAAGTTAAACCAAGTAACGAAGAAAGACGTCTACCCACTGCCACGTATAGATGACTCTCTTGATCGGCTGCGGCATGCACGCTATTTCTCATCGATGGACCTGCGAAGTGGCTATTGGCAAATAGAGGTCGACGAGAGAGACCGTGAGAAAACTGCTTTCGTGACGCCCGACGGTCTTTATGAATTTAAAGTGCTTCCATTCGGGTTATGCTCAGCGCCAGCCACTTTTCAGCGTTTAATGGACACTGTGCTATCAGGACTTAAGTGGCAGACATGCTTGGTTTATCTAGACGACGTTGTCGTCTTCTCAGCTACATTCGAGGAACACCTAAGTCGATTATTCGCAGTTCTAGAAGCTATACGTTCGGCTGGCCTGACTTTAAAGCCAGAGAAGTGCCACTTCGGTTTCAACGAACTTTGCTTCTTAGGCCACGTGGTCAGCCACGAAGGTGTTCGACCTGACCCGGGCAAAATCGACGCTGTCGCAAAGTTTCCCGCACCGCATGACAAAAGAGCAGTGAGACGCTTCTTAGGCCTCTGCGCTTATTACCGACGATTCATCGCCAACTTTTCGTCTATTGCGGCGCCTCTGACGCGGCTCACACGAGAGGATGTCCCCTTTCTTTGGAGCGAAAAGGAACAAACAGCGTTCAACGAATTACGCCAACGCCTCCAAACACCTCCGGTTCTGGCGCACTTTGACCAGGAAGCGCCAACAGCACTTCACACCGACGCAAGCAATGTAGGCCTGGGCGCCATACTGATACAATGGCAAGATAACTCCGAGAAAGTGATAGCCTATGCCAGCAGAGCTCTTTCTCGCACGGAAGAGAACTACTCGACTACCGAGAAAGAGTGCCTCGCCGTGGTTTGGGCGGTTCTCAAATTTCGACCGTATCTGTACGGCCGCTCATTCAAGGTCGTCAGTGATCACCACTCGCTTTGCTGGCTCACTAACTTGAAAGACCCATCCGGCCGTTTAGCACGCTGGAGCCTTCGGCTTCAGGAGTTTGATATGACCATTATTTATAAATCAGGGAAGAAGCACACCGACGCAGACTGTCTCTCGCGGTCACCCGTTGAGCCTGCCGCTATTAATGACGAGTCTATGGACGCCGCATTCTTGGGAGTCATCAACGCGGCCACTATCTCACAAGAGCAGCGCCGTGACCCTGACCTGCTTTCGCTTATCGATTTCTTAGAAGGACGACGGGAAGACGTGCCGCGAATTTTTGCGAGAGGAGTGCCATCTTTTTGTTTAAGGAACGACGTCCTATACAAGAAAAACTTTTCTCCCACCGGCAGCCCATACTTGCTCGTCGTCCCTGCATCACTGCGAAAAGAAATTCTGGAAGCCTGCCATGATGAAGTCACCTCTGGTCATCTCGGTTACACTCGAACATTGTCCCGTCTGCAAAACAGTTACTACTGGCCTCAGTTACTACTGGCTAAACAGTTACTACTGGCTAACGAAAGAAACTAACCAAGGGAAACCAGGCGACAGTGTTCCAGCCCAAGGGCATGCAGCCAACGCGAGTGAACCGAAAAGTTCCAAGTTCGAAGAAAAACAACCGCTGGTCTGCTATAAATGCCAACAACCGGGTCACATCGCAGTCGGTTGCCGACAGCCAGCAGTTTCCGTCAATTTGCTAACCGAAGAGAGCGATTTACTCTTGCCCACGTGTTGGCTACCTGTTACCACCTCCAGCCGTTCATGAAGCGTCATCCTCTTGAACGCCTTCCGCTAGGGGTAGCTTTGGCCGAGTTGTAACGTTTGCAGTGCTCGCCCTCTTTCTACGTCGGGGCTTTCTGATAACATTGCCCGATTGCTGTTATCTTGCTGTTTTCTTTTCTTTCATGCCAACCTGCGATTGGCTGCGTAGCGCTTAAAAACGCGCCGCAAGGTGAATAAACTGGGATTGTCTTCCTGGCACTGCTTGAGTCGTCTCTTTCCTGGGCCGGCTGTCGTCCAGCCGCCGAATACGTAACACTACCTGCTGCTGTGAAACATCACGTCCAAACATGTGCCGACTGTCAAAGACGCAAAGCACCACCCGGCAGGCCGGCAGGTTTATTACATTCCATTCAAGTGCCAGCAAAGCCATTCGCCCAAATTGGAATGGATTTCCTCGGCCCATTCCCAACTTCTACCACAGGGAACAGATGGATCATTGTCGCCACTGATTACTTGTCTCGCTACGCAGAAACTAAAGCCATGCCGAGGGCCACAGCAGCAGAAGCGGCTCATTTCTTCATAGAAAACGTCGTCCTTCGGCATGGTGCTCCAACAGTTCTCATCACGGATAGAGGAACTGCGTTCGTGGCAGAACGTTTGGAGTCGGTTCTCAGGCTCAGTGGTACAGCTCACCGGAGAACAACGGCGTACCACCCACAAACGAACGGACTAACAGAGCGGCTTAATAAGACCCTCGCGGACATGCTCTGCATGTATGTCGACACAGAACACAAGAACTGGGACGAAATCTTGCCTTATGTGACCTTCGCCTATAATACTGCCCGGCAGGAAACTACCGGAATGACGCCGTTTAGTTTAATACACGGGCGCGAAGTCACTACAACGTTGGACGCTATGCTGCTGCACGAGTGTGACGACACTCACGCTGACGCCGAAGAATTTGGTCAGCGTGCCGAAGAAGCCCGACAGCTAGCCCGCGTGCGTATTTGTCACCAGCAACACAAAGATGCGAAACGGTACGACCTACGACATAAATTGGTAACCTACAAACCAGGCGACAAGGTATGGGTCTGGATCCCAATACGTCGACGCGGACTTTCAGAAAAGCTATTACGACGATACTTTGGCCCATATCGAGTCACCCGACGATTGAACGACATCAACTACGAAGTTATTCCCGACGGCGATTGCAGTTCAAGTCGCCGAAACTGCTCACCCGAAATCGTGCATGTCATCCGGATGAAACCCTACTTGTCCAGCTAACTCTCGTTTGTCCTGTGCGTGCCGGTGCATATGTGCGTTTTTATAAGTAGAGTGCCTTGGCTACGCATCGGGACGATGCCATTTTTGGAGGGAGGCAAATGTCACATGCGTCCCGCGAAAAAGACGAAGGCGACAGCGCATACGCGCATCTGCACGCTTTTATGCAGAACGCAACAACGAGAAAGATGAGGAACACTCTCTCACGCGGTTAACAAAAAGACCGACCCGCTGCTGTTTTCTCAGCGTCTTCGAGTACGACCTCTCTCTTGACGTCGCGACAATATATATATATATATATATATATATATATATATATATATATATATATATATATATTAAAATAGAGGTGTTGTACGTCGAGAAAGGTTCAGACGCAGCTTGGCGAAATGTGCTTTATAAGGCAGGTCTGGCTAATGGCGAGCGGCGTGCGCGAGCTACTACTACAGCCACCGATCATCATCGTCTTCTTCATTACCAGCAGAGCGTCCGTTATTCAGATTCATTACAATTACTCCCCGCGAAATAAGGAGCCATCCCTGCGACCTATGGACAAGTAAACATGGGAGGGTCGTAGCAGAGCTTAAGTCTCGAGACGTGGACAATTTCCTGGCCACGACGACGTTTGTCAGAAGATGGTTCCAGTGGCTCAATGAGGCAATTCACTGATGACGTTTTTTGTAGCACACGATATGGGCCGTGATACTTAGGGACCAACTTGGTAGAAAGGCCATGGAGGTGTAGCAGAAGGGACATGCAGCCAGACGAGTGAGCCTGGATCGTAGGAAGTAGAGTTATTTGATGCGTCATGGTGGTGCTTCTGGCATCCTTGGTCTTGGGTTGTGAATGATCTAGCCAGTTGGCGGCATTCTTCAGCGTATGTAGCGGCTTGAGGCAAAGTTGTGGACTCTGAGAAGTCAGGTTTGTACGAAAGAATGGTGCCCATAGTGCAAGAAGGTTCACGTCCGTAAAGGAGGATAAAAGGAGAGAACCCAGTAGTGCTTTGAATGGCGGTATTATAGGCGAACGTGATAAACGGGAGCACTCCGTCATAATTGGAGTGGTCTGACGAGATATACATAGACAGCATGTCACCAAGGGTGTGGTTGAAGCGCTCTGTCATTCCATTGGTCTGGGGATGATAGGCGCTTGTAGTGCGGTGAACGACGTGGCACTCACGCAGCAAAGCTGTAATGACGTCTGACAAGAATACGCGACCATGATCGCTCAGTACCTCTCGAGGTGCTCCACGACGTAATACGATGTTGTGAAGAACGAAAGTCACAACGTCTTTTGCTGTAGACGAGGGAAGGGATGAAGTTTCGGCATACCGCGTGAGATGGTCGACGGTAACTATGATCCAGCGGTTACCGTCAGCAGTGTTGGGAAGGGGACCATAGATATCGATGCCGATGCGGTCGAATGGTCGGGATGGGCATGGTAAGGGTAACAAGGTACCACTGGCGTGATAAGGGGGAGTTTTTCGTCTCTGGCACGTCGAGCACGCTCGAATGTATTGTCGTATAAAATGGTACATGCCACGCCAGTAATATCGGAGACGTATGCGAGAATAAGTCTTCAGGAAATCTGCGTGGCCACATTGGGGGTCGTCATGAAACGTGGAACGAATTTCGGATCGCAGATGACGTGGAATCACGAGTATCCACTGACGTCCACCGGGTGCGTAGTTGCATCGGTACAGCACGTCGTCGCGAGTGGCGAAGTGCTCGACTTGCCGACGCAACGTGCGAGAAGGGGAGGAAGCCATCCGCACAGCCAGGATGTCTAGAATTGAAGCAACCCAAGGGTCCTTGCGTTGCTCAGATAACATGTCGGCGATGGTGACGGCAGGGGCATCACAGGTTAGACTTTCGCAGCAGTCCGGGTCGGGGGTACGGGCGAATGGGACAGGGCGTCTGCGTCCGAATGTTTCCGGCCGGAGCGATAGGCCACGCAGATATTATATTCTTGGAGGCGTAATGCCCATCGGGCGAGGCGACCGCTTGGATCCTTCAGTGACGAAAACCAGCAGAGGGCGTGGTGGTCAGTCACGACGTCAAAAGGGCGTCCGTACACGTAAGGTCGAAATATCTCTATCGCCCAAATAATGGCGAGGCATTCCTTTTCAGTGATGGAATAGTTGAGTTCGGCTTTGCTAAGAGTTCGGCTTGCGTAGGCAACCACGTACTCTTGGAAGCCGTCTTTCTGCTCTGCAAGAATAGCACCTAGCCCGACACCACTAGCGTCGGTGTGGATCTCTGTGGGTGCCGATGGGTCGTAGTGTCGCAGAATAGGCGGCGACGTGAGGAGGCGGCGCAGTTCATTGAAAGAATCGTCACAGGTGGCAGACCAGGCTGAAAGGTCTTTAGAGCCGGCGAGAAGTTTGGTCAAAGGAGCAATGATCGTCGCGAAATTGCGGACGAAGCGCCGGAAGTAAGAGCAAAGGCCTATGAAGCTTCGGAGTTCTTTCATGGTGGTCGGTTTGGGAAACGCTGAAACGGCTGTAAGTTTGGCAGGGTCAGGAAGAATGCCGTCGTTTGAAACCACGTGGCCAAGGATCGTAAGCTTTCGAGCGGCAAAATGGCACTTCTTCAGATTCAGTTGCAGCCCCGCGGCAGAAATACACGCGAGGACTTTCTCGAGGCGGGTTAAAGGGGCTGTGAAATCAGATGTAAAGACGACAATGTCATCTAAATAACAAAGGCAAACGTTCCATTTGAGGCCTCGAAGGATAGAGTCCATCATTCGCTCGAAAGTAGCTGGCGCGTTGCAGAGGCCGAAGGGCATGACTGCGAATTCGTAAAGCCCGTCGGGCGTGATGAAAGCTGTTTTTTCGCGATCGGCCTCGGCCATTGGTACCTGCCAGTATCCAGAGCGCAGATCTAAAGAGCAGAAAAATTCGGCTCCCTGTAGGCAGTCCAAGGCATCGTCAATGCGTGGCAGCGGATATACATCCTTGCGCGTGACTTGGTTGAGACGTCGGTAGTCCACGCAAAACCTGATGGATCCGTCCTTCTGCTTCACGAACACAACTGGAGAGGCCCAGGGACTGCTTGAAGGTTCGATTATGCCACGTGTCAGCATGTCGTCAACCTGTTCATTGATGGCACGGCGTTCGGTAGTTGACACACGATATGGACGCTGCCGTAATGGCGTCTCCTGACCGGTATCTATGCGGTGAACAACAGATGACGCTCGACCTAAGGAAGGCTGATTATGGTCAAATGAGGCTCAAAAACGCTGTAGGAGCTTGATCAGCTGTTCCTGCTGCGCAGGCGTGAGGTTGCAATCAATGAACTTGCTGAATACATCCATAAGTTCATTAGCGTCAGTTGCGGGTGTAATGGCACAAGTCGGTAAAAATGGCTTGTCTGGATAGATGGGGTCTTCGAAAATACAATTTAAGGTCTCGAGGCTTCTCAGACACTCGCCGCGTAGCAGGATGTACGGACAAGCAAAAACGTTGCACGCATAAAGTACCACCGAACAATTGGAAAAGTTGATGACGGCAAACGGGAGGACGATGGTACGGTGTTGCACACTACCTATAGTAGGTTGGAACAGGAGCGTCGAGTTAGTGGCAGCAGGGGAAAACACAGGCACAAGGACGGCAGACAACAGCGCGATGCGGACGTCAGCTGCGGCAAACACTTTCGAGGGACTGTGGTGTCCGATATCAAGGCGCGGATTCGTCAACGTGAGTTCAGCACGAGCGCAGTCGACGAAGGCCTGATGGGTAGAAAGGAAATCTTATCCTAGTATGACGTTGTAAGATGAACGTGGGAGAACAACAAAGTCGACGGCGTACCAAACATCTTGGATAAGAACGCGTGCTGTGCACTGAGCTGTCGGCGCGATGAAATGGGAGGTGGCTCTACGTTGACCAATATTCGTAAGCGGTGTTGTAACTTTCCTCAAATCGCGACACAGTTTTTCACTAATTACAGAAACGACGGCGCCTGTGTCGACAAGTGCACGTACAGCAACACCTTCTACTAGCACATCCATTTCGTTGGGCGGACAAAGAGGAGGTCTTGGAAAGTTCGACGACGACGCAGTTCTTGCCTCCGGAACTGCGGCTGTCAGTTTTCCTCTCGAGCGGGGCTCGTGCGCCGAAGCATCGGGGAGACAGATCGGCGACGGGGTGGTAATGTTCGGTGAGAATAGACAGGGCATCTTGGGGACAATGAGTCGGTGATAGGGGAAGATCTTGGTCGCTGGGGATTCTGGGCAGCCTGGTAATTTGCAAAATTTCCGTGGTCTGGAGGCTGGAAGTTGCGACGGCGACAGTAGCGTACTGTATGTCCCACGAAACCGCATGCGAAACAGACGGGTCGATTATCCAAGGTGCGCCATGGGACTACAGAAAGTGCAGGGGGCGAAACGGGATGGGGTGCCGTGTATGTAGGCAGCGTCGTAGGGTAGGAGGACCCGGTGCCCCGGTATGCGCCAGATACAGGTAGGGCTGGGGGTCTAGCAACGACGGCAGCGTAGGTCAGCGGCGTAGGGACAGATGGCGATGGAGGCAGTGCCTGCGTGACCTGTGTCTCAATGACCTGGCGAAGACGTGGGTCTAACGAGGTCACTGGCGCGGATGCTTCGGCCACAAGAGAAAGCTGACGCGCAACTTCTTCACGATTGAATTGTTTGATGTGGGGCAGTAAGACGGCTTGATCAGCAGCGACGTCGTGCACGAGGGCGGAAACTTCAGCCGTATCTTCAGCGGCCCTGCGCGTCGAGACACGCTGCTTACACAACTCGTCGTACTCCTGACAGAGCTGTACAACATCGGTGACGGTCTGTGGATTCCTAGCGACGAGCATCTGGAAGGTATCATCGTCAACTCCTTTGATGATGTGCTTGATTTTGTCGCGTTCGGTTAGAGATTCATCGACGCGCTTGCATAGAGACAAGACATCTTCAACGTAACTTGTAAAGGTCTCATCCCTGCCCTGGACTCGACTACGGAGACGCTGTTCCGCGCGAAGCCGGCGCACGGTGGGACGACCGAAAACTGCGGCGATGGTGGTCTTGAAGGCGGACCAGTTGGTGATTTCGCCTTCATGGTTCTTGAACCAGAGGCCGGTCACATCAGCGAGGTAAAAGCGCACGTTTGTGAGCTGGTCGCAGGCGTTCCACTTGTTGGAAGTGCTTACGATTTCGTACTCGACGAACCAGTCCTCGACGTCTTGTTCGTCGTTGCCACGAAAAATTGGTGGATCGCGTTGCCGAGGCACGCCAGTACAGTAGACTGTCGTTGGTAAGGCAGCTTGAGAAGGGCCAGGAGCAGTCCTCGTGAACGGTAAGGGTAACGTCCGATGGCGAAGTTCCAGGTTGATGGGAACCCCGGCTCCTCCACCACTTAAAATAGAGGTGTTGTACGTCGAGAAAGTTTCAGACGCAGCTTGGCAAAATGTGCTTCATCAGGCAAGTCTGGCTAATCACGAGCGGCGTGCGCGAGCTGCTACTACAGCCACCGATCATCATCGTCTTCTTCATTACCAGCAGAGCGTCCGTTATTCAGATTAATTACAATATATATATATATATATATATATATATATATATATATATATATATATATATATATATATATATTAAGGTGTGCAGGCTACGATAAAGTATAATTTAAAAGCGCAATGGCAATAGTTTCTCTGCACACGGTGACAATTTCTTGAAATAGTTTGTTCCATAGCTGAATAGGTCAAAGAAAAAATGCATATTTGAAACGGGTAATTTTCGCAACGAGTTCACGCACATGGCCAGTACGAGAAGATGCACACACAGGCTATAAATTCAGCTTTTTTGTGCGTGTAAATGCCAGTTAAACCATAGGATGTTTCGTGAAACAGAGATACACGTATTGGAAAGCGCCTGTCTTCCAGGAGAAGCAATCCTAAAGTAATCCTCATTTCGAAAAACTTTTTAGAAACGTTGCTTGCCATGAGTTCTTCAAAAGTGGGCGTATACATTCGACATATACAGGATTTTTTCCAGGATGGCTGGTGCTTGCTTTAAGTTACCCCTCAATGCGGTTATAGTGTTGCATCTCTTTGGTACGATGTGCTTTATGTGAACATTTAATCTCAAAATGCATAAAAAACGACTCCCAGGTACTGATATTCTATGGAAGGGACAGCGCTGTTGTGCTCATGACATAGATTGCCACAAAGAGGAACCTATATTTGAAATATAACATAAATATTTATGTACATGGCCAATGCGGCATATATCTTGCTCAATATCTTGCCACTTTGGCACACGGAGTGGCGAACTTGCTAACTGCAGTAGTTATAACTGCGACATCATACTGAGATGCAACCTTTTTGAGGTGGTGGGTGAAACCATGCACACATGAAGGAATGCCAATTTTCCGACACTGTATCCTCTCTGCATCGAGTTGCAGTCATCGGCGGCACCCTTTATTAGGTTTTTTCATTAGGTGCACACTAAGACTCGACATCGGTGACTCTTCTTTTGTTGCGACGTTCGTCATCCTCACTTCATGTTGCAAACACCTGGTCATAGGGATAGAAGCTTCTTAAGAGAATATGGCGCCGTCATCAACATTCCGGACCGTTCAATTACATTCCGCAACAGCCCTGGTTTAATTGGTTGTTCAGACGCAATACGTAACACTTTACGTATAATTGACGATGATGTGGTCATCCCGCCACCGTCATACACACACTCTTGCTTCGGTGGAAGGGCACGAAGCGTTTGATGACGAAGGCATTGCTGACCAAATTCGATCGCTGTTGTTTAGACATGGAATTTCGGTCACACGAGGTATCATCCGTGTCGCTGGTGGACGCAGAAATTTACTTCTGACCACCTTTAGTGCTGAGCGCCGGCACCTTCCGAAGGGCGCAGCTATCGCCTTGTACGACAATATCGTAAAAATACGAGGCAGTTTATGTTTGTCGGTATTAGACGAAGTGCTTAATCAAGAACCAGAACCCGTTGTCGACGTTGGCACCACTCTGTTAAAGGACGACCGACAGAGACTTCTTGAGCTGCTAGCCGAATTCTGCGACTGCTTTTCATCGACATCACGAGTTGGTCGAACACAGTTTAAAAAGCATAGAATAATCACCGAGGACAAGGCGAGACATATTGACAAGAACCCTTGTCGTGTAACTCTAAAAGAACACGATTCCATACAACAAGTCACGAAAATGCTTGAATATGACGTTATTCAACCGTCGCAGAACCCCTGGGCATCACCTGTAGTGATAGTAAAGAAAAAGGACGGCGCCCTGCGTTTTTGCGTGGACTACAGGAGGCTGAATCGGTTGACCAAGAAATATGTGTACCCGCTCCCACGTATCAATGACTCCCTTGACAGATTTCGGCACGCTCGCTAGTTTTCTTCTATGGACTTGAGGAGTGGATACTGGCAGATCGAGGTAGACTCAAGAGACCGAAAGAAAACCGCTTTTGTGACGCCAGATGATTTATACGAATATAAAGTCCTGCCTTTCGCTTTGTGCTCCACACCCGTGACGTTTCAAAGGCTTATGAACGCCGTACTTTCGGGATTGAAGTGGAAGATGTGCCTAGTCTATCTGAGCGACGTCATAGTGTTTTGAACCACTTTTGACGAGCATCTAAAAAAGCTGGGAGTTGTTTTACGTGCCATACGGTTCGCGGGCATAACATTGAAACCAGAAAAGTGTCATTTCTGTTTTCACGAACCTCAGTTTCTCGGTCACGTCGTCAGCAACGCAGGCGTCTGACCCGATCCTGGAAATATTGCCGCCGCCGCACAGTTCTCAGTACTCTCCGATAATAATAATAATAATAATAATAATAATAATAATAATAATAATAATAATAATAATAATAATAATGATAATAATAATAATAATAATAATAATAATAATAATAATAATAATAATAATAATAATAATAATAATAATAATAATAATAATAATAATAATAATAATAATAATTGTAGAGAGGAAGAAGATTATGTGCCGCAGTGGGTCACGCCTTTAGCGATAGGAGCCAAGCGCGAGCGTTTGCCCCGAGTGCTGTGATTCTTGGGTCCGTTGCTGCCGCCCGCTTTCCGCATTAATAGACCTGCTGTGCAAGTACTACTTGCGCCAATAAACCCCGTTTCAGAGTGGTGGAGTTGCTGGGTAACTCAACATGGAACTCCGCAACAGGAAACTACCTGCCATCCCAGAAATGGCTGAAGAAAACCCCTAGCAATGTACGACCCAGCCTCCGATGGTCATCGTGCCCACTGCGCTACGCGTGCAAGATCCACCTTTTTTTGACGGTACCGATGGGCAAGACGTAGAAGATTGGCTGTCGACATTTGAAAAGGTAGGCGCAAGCAACAAGTGGGACGACGCATCGAAGCTGCAATATGTACCCTTCCACCTGAAAGGGGTAGCAAGTCTCTGGTTCAACAACCACCACTCGGAATTCGCCACTTGGGGTGCTTTTAAGCTACGCATTACCGATGTATTCGGTCGCCCCGAGGTACGCAAGCTCCGTGCCGAACAGCGCCTACGGGGACGCGCACAGCTTCAGGGGGAAGGCTTCACAAGCTGCATCGAGGATGTGCTCGACTTGTGCAAGCGCCTTGACCCTTCCATGATCGAAGCAGACAAGATCGAACACATCTTGAACGGGATAGACGACGACGCCTTCCAGATGCTGCTGGCCAAGGGCCCCCGTACCGTGTCCGAACTCGCCACTCTTTGCCAGAGCTTCGAGGAATCGCGCAAACAACGTGTCATGACACGGCGGCCAGCGGCTACCGACGACACTCTCGGGGCATTGACCCTAGGTGAAGACCGCAACACAATCATGTCGGAAATCAAACGATATGTGCGCGAGGAGGTGGCCCGACAACTTTCGTGTCTGTCGTATCAACCGGCAACGGAACCTTCTTCTGAGCGTCTCGCGCCCGCCATCAGACAGGTAATACAGGCGCAGGTCTCTGAGGCACTGCCGTCCGTCTCTCAGACAACACCTGTCACCGCGCCATTGACTTACGCTGCTGTTACTGCTACTCCACCCCGACCTCCACTTCGGCCGACTCCCCATGCTGTACGAGTACCAACGACGCCACTTCCAGCAACACAACAGCGCTATAACGGAAACCCTTGGCGCACAGTTGAAAATCGTCCGATCTGTTACGCATGCGAATATCCAGGTCACGTGGCGCGCTTCTGTCGCCGACGCTTCGCAACGGGCCCGGCTGCAGCTCCGAGGTACTTTGACGACTCTTTCACGGCCCCGTACAACGCGCAACGAGAAGTGCCCCGTCAATGCGACCAACAATCAGTGCAACGCGACCAGTCCCCATCCGACCTAGACCACCACCCTGCTGCCGACTACCGACCATTCGGTCCCCGTCGGTCATCCTCACCACGCCGCTACCGTTCTCCGTCCCCGCTTCGTCGCCGACCGAACCCCGTAGAAACGGAAAACTGACTGCCGCAGCTCCGGAGGCACGAGCAGCTAAATCGTCGCATTCTAGAAGTCCTCGCCCTTCCCCCATAAACGTTCTGGAACCGTTTGTTGAAGGTCTACGAACTCTTGCGCTTGTTGACACGGGTGCCGCCGTATCTGTGATGAGTAAAAAACTCTGCTATTCGATACGAAAAGTAACGACAATGCCTTCCGACGTATTGCTAAATACCGCGAGCGCGCAACCTATTCGACCAGTCGGAGCATGTACGGCGAGAGTAATCATTCAGGACGTCCGGTACCACATCGAGTTTCTCGTGTTGGCCACTTGTTCCCACGACGTGATACTTGGATGGGATTTTTCGTCACGCCACCATGCCGTAATTGACTGCGCTCGCGCGCAAATGGAATTTTCTGTGTTTTCTGATGCGCCATCTACCGACAATGAGCTCACACACCTTGGCAAGCTTCTTGTTGCTTCCGACATAGATGTTCCCCCTCTTAGTGCCATCGTTGTCCCCGTCAATTGCACTGAATTGTCCAGCTCTACTGTTGTGTTCTCCCCATCTGACGTTTTCAGTCGCCGCCAAGGTACGTCTCTGCCATACGTCGTTCTGCCACCTCACCAAGATACTTCCAGAATTGTCGTTTGCAATCGTAGCTCATGCCCTCTCACCTTAAGAGCTCACGAAAAACTGGGCTATGTTCTTCCTGTTGATGACAACGTTATTGTGCCTATTGAGTCCTACGACATTGGCCAGGAACTTCAATTGAACGCTGTTACTCCTCCTTTTACGCGGGATGACTACTCCTCGGATATCTTCGATCGTTCCATCGACAGCAAGCTTCCTCTGGATCATCGGAGCCAGCTAATAACCCTTCTGCATGAATTTCATTTGACCTTCCTCAAAAGGCACTGAGTCCAACCAGAGTCTTTCAATGTTTTGCTGGTCACGAAACTCCGGCCGAAGTTTCATTCAGGGACAAAAGCTGCCGCTAGGATTACGCCTGTTAGCATGAAGGCTTCGCCCACGTACGGCGACGCTTGCGGGCCGGCTGTTTTCTCCGTCGGCAACGTGCCTAATTTCATCTGCTCTTAATTTCCACCTGCAAAAACGCGAGCGACACGAGCGAAGTGTGCGTGTTTTTGATTCAGTTGACGCCTAGCTTAGCTGTGAAATGGAGGTGAGGCCACGCTTGTTTCTGAGGCGTATATGTTGCAGAGTTCGTTCGTTGCGGTAGTCCAGGCGGCTACGTGCTCGCTTTGAGAAGGCGGACATCTGGCGTTTTCGTTTTTTGACTAGTCTTTGTTACTGTACTTGAGTTGACTAGCACCAGATTTAAATCGGTTTATGCAGCCCTGGGCGACATGCTGCGCTAAGCAAAAAGGTGTGCAAACGTACAGCACGTTCGGTTAGCGCTGTGTCTGCGCGATTTTATAGCGCGCTAATAATGTAAAAATTAATCTAGGTTTGGAAAGTGAGCGTCAACAGCATGAAAAAAAAAACGCTCACAAAATGAAAGCAGCATAACGGGCGCGCGTAGGGCGGTAGCAATAAATACTACACACTTGAGCGACTTTCCTGACTGTCTACATAAGTATACGGTGTCAACAGAAAAACTCGTACGGACAGTGCCTGACACACTCCTCCCACCAAAAAGACAAGTTAATTTATTGATTGGTTATGAGTTTTCACGCGCTGACGCTATGCACGCAATCAGGCGCGCGCTGTAGCGTAGCTCTCCGGAATCATTTTAACCACCCAGGTACCTTTGACATGCGCGGGAATCTCTAAAACACAGGCATTTTCTCTTTTCGCCTCCATCAGAAAAGCGGTTGGGAACACGCGTCCTTGGGCTCATCATCATGAGCACAACGCTTCGCCATCATCTCCGGCTGCTTCAGGATCGCAGGCCTATGTGCTGGAGCTGACAGATGCTTCAGTGCCATCGTTGTTCGGCGACGTTTTGCAGGCGGATTTTCTCGCTGTGAACGCGACCGTGGCCTGGGCTTCGTAAGATATGCCGGCGGGTTTTAAAATATCCGGGGTAAGGCACCGACGCGGAGCTTAGGCCTTTTGTGCCGCAGAAGCACAGATTGTCCACTTATTCTGAACTCATCGGCTCGAATAATGTCCACGGTGTCAAAATAATTCTCGCACACACGAACGGCCTTCGACTCGAAGTTGAAAGCGCCCGTCTCCTGTCGTGGAATGGCTCGCTTCCACCTGACGCGTTGTTCGCGGTCGCTTGGGAGGCAGAACAGCGAAGCTTTTTCCGTACAACTCCGATAGCCAGAGCGGCAACAGGTACGCAGCACGTCAAAGGCATGGTGGTTCACATAGTTTGCTGTCTGTGAAGAGTATAGAAAGCTATACCACACAACAAACAAACCAGTAAGCTCGCGCTCCAACGAACTACAAATACGACCGCTGCGCCGTCCAAGCCGCCTTCACCAGACTCGTAGCGCCACGGCGCGGGAGCTTTGGTCCCCATATGAAGCTTGCCCATAGCGTTACGGAGAAGTTTCGTGACCAGAAAAGTATTGAAGGACTCTGGTCAAACTAACACCGTCGCTCACACAATCTACACTGGAACGCACCCTCCTTTGCGGCAATGCCCCTATCACGTATCACCCAAGGAACGAAGTGTAATTGCAGAGCACGTGGACGATATGCTTCAGCGCGGTGTCATCAAGCCATCTTCTAGCCCCTGGTCTTCACCTGTTGTGCTAGTGAAGAAAAAAGACGGTTCGATTAGATTTTGTGTCGACTACCGGCGACTGAACAAAATTACACGGAAAGATGTGTACCCTCTTCTCCGCATCGATGACGCAATAGATTGCCTACAAGGTGCCGAATTCTTTTCTTCGCTGGACTTACGTTCAGATTACTGGCAGGTTCCGATGGCAGAGTGTGACCGTCCCAAAACAGCATTCGTTACGCCGGATGGCCTATACGAATTCACGGTTATGTCATTCGGTCTGTGCAATGCACCTGCAACGTTTGAACGAATGATGGACAGCATTTTACGCGGCCTTAAATGGCAGATATGCTTAGGTTACCTTGATGATGTTATCGTATTTTCTCCTGATTCTCCTACCCACGTCGACCGTCTGCGCACAATTCTTCAGTACCTCACTAATTCAAACCTCCAGCTTAACCTAAAGAAGTGCCGCTTCGGGGCTCGCCAACTTACTATACTTGGTCACGTTGTGTCAAAGGATGGAATTTGCCCCGACTCGGACAAATTTCGAGCCGTAGCCAACTTTCCGAAGCCGACTTCACTAAAAGAACTTAGGAGCTTCATCGGCTTGTGCTCGTATTTTCGCCGTTTCGTCCACAACTTTGCATCAATAATATCCCCACTTACGCAACTACTGAATGGTCCAGCTAATCTGTCTAACTGGACCCCGGCATGTGACGAACCCTTCCTTACACTGCGCCGCCTGCTTACGTCGCCACCCATTCTACGCCATTACGACCCAAGTGCCCCCACTGAAGTGCACACAGACGCCAGTGGCGTTGGTCTGGGAGCAGTACTCGCGCAACGAAAGCCCGGTATTCCAGAGTACGTCGTCGCATATGCAAGCCGCGCACTCACGAAAGCGGAAATGAACTATTCCGTAACTGAAAAAGAATGCCTCACAATCTTTTGCGCGTTAAGCAAGTTTCGTCCTTACTTGTACAGACAGAGTTTCGACGTTGTGACAGACCACCACGCACTTTGTTGGTTGGCGTCGCTAAAAGATCCTTCAGGTCGCGTTGGACATTGGGCTCTTCGCCTACAAGAATTCGACATTCGTGTCGTCTACCGCACAGGACGAAAACACTCTGATGCGGACGCCCTCTCACGATCACCACTGAGATCCAGCACAGACCTGCATTCGGACGCCAACTTTCCCATCGCTCCCATTTCCGTCTCAAGCAAGTCGTCTGAACAGCGGAAAGACCCATGGATAAAATCTCTCGTTAACATTCTTTCCGACTCCTCAACGTCTGCGTACCCACGCGCTCTTCGCCGCCAAGCCACACATTTTGAGATACGGGATGCGCACCTATACCGCAGAAACTACCACGCGGATAGTCGTAAATGGCTTTTGGTTTACCACGCCACATGCGATCTGATGTCTGTGCGAATTTTCACGCCGACCCACAACATGCTCACGCTGGTGTGTTAAAAACATATCACCGGATCCGCCAGCGTTACTACTGGCATGGTATGAGCACCTTTGTACAAAAATACATTCGGTCCTGTTCATTACGCCAACGACGAAAGACAGCAGCCCATTCACCCGGATTATTCCAGCCTCTACCGTGTCCGGCGCGCCCTTTCGACCGCGTTGGAATCGATCTATATGGTCCTCTTCGGTACGCTGCCACTGGAAATCGATGGATCATTGTCGCGGTCGACCATCTGACGAGGTATGCTGAAACAGCTCCACTACCTACGGTTGGTGCACGTGACGTAGCCAATTTCGTCTTGCGACGCTTCGTACTGCGTCATGGGGCAACACGTGAACTACTGAGTGATCGAGGGCGTGTCTTTTTATCCGAAGTTGTACAACTCCTCCTTCTGGCATGCCGCACGGTGCACCGCACCTCTACAGCCTACCACCCGCAGACCAACGGTCTAACTGAGCGCTTCAACCGAACGCTAGGAGGCATGCTCGCCATGTATGTCCATTCCGACCAATCGAACTGGGATGTTATTCTTCCATTTTTGACTTATGCGTACAACACCACGACGCAGTCAACCACAGGCTTCTCGCCTTTCTTTCTTTTATATGGGTGTGAGCCATGCTCCACCCTTGACACCATTTTGCCGTATTGTCCCGACGTCTCAGAGTTCAACCCTCTCTCTGAAATTGTGCACCACGCTGGAGGGTGTCGTCAGTTGGCCCGATCATTCAGCTCGGACAAGCACGCACTTAAAAAAGACCGCCACGACCGCGACCAGCAAGTCGAGACTTTTGCCGTGGGATCGCTCGTCTGGCTCCGACTGCCCTTCCACTCCCCAGGTCTGTCCTCTAAGTTTGGCTCCAAGTTTCACAGTCCTTATCGCGTGGTCGAACGGCGATCTCATGTAACATACGTGATCGAGCCGGTCACGCCATCTACATACAGGCGACGCCTTGGTCGTGAGACTGTCCACGTGAGTCGTCTCAAGCCCTATCACGACCCACTCCTACTTTCGTCACATTGACTTGCTAGGATGGCTCGTCTTCGTCGCCGGGGTATTGTAGAGAGGAAGAAGATTATGTGCCGCAGTGGGTCACGCATTTAGCGAGAGGAGCCAAGCGTGAGCGTTTGCCCCGAGTGCTGTGATTCCTGGGTCCGTTGCTGCCACCCGCTTTCCGCATTAATAGACCTGCTGTGCACGTACTACTTGCGCCAATAAACCCCGTTTCAATAGTAATTAATGATAATGATGATAATAATAATATAATAATACCTTTTATTTCTTCAAATAAAACAGTACATGTGACTAGGCTTGCCAAAGCCAATTGGTGGCTTGAGTGGCAGAGCCTGGCAGACAGCAAAACAAACCGGACGCGTTACAAGATTGTATTTCATGGCCTAAGAGGGATGATAGGACAAAAAACAACGTGCATATAAGATTAGAAACAACAGGGCATACAGGCAATAGTTACAAGCATTATACATTAGTTATACAATACAACATAAGAAGGCTGTCAGACGATTCCTGTGCCTTTGCGCCTATTATCACCAGTTTATCGCAGACCTCACCCGCATAGCGTCGCCACTAACTTGTCTCACAAGAGGCGTTGCCTTTGAGTGGAACGAAGAACAGGAGGCTGCCTTTAATGACCTGCGTTAACGTCTTCAAATGCCCCTGGTGCTTGCCCATTTCGACGAAGAAGCCCCGACGATGCTTCACACAGACGCTATCAGTGTAGGTCTGGGAGCTGTGCTTGTGCAACGGCAAGAAGACACACAAAGAATGATCGCCTATGAAATCCGAACGCTAACACGTGCAGATGCTAACTATTCAACAACAGAGAAAGAATGTCTCGCCGTTAGTATGGGCAGTAATGAAATTTCACCCGTACTTGTATGGCCGGCACTTCAAAGTTATTAGTGACCATCACACCCTTTGCTGGTTAACTGATTTAAGAGATTCCACCGGCCGATTAGAGCGTTGGATCCTAAGGCTACAAGAGTTTGACATGATGTTCGTACACAAGTCGGGGAAGCGGCATATGGACGCTGACTGCCTGCCCTGATCACCAATACAGTCAGCTTCCCAACCTGATGAGGATTAAACTGCATTTCTTGGGGTCCTCGATACGTCTACCAGAGTCTAAAAACAACGTGACGACCCTGAGTTGTTTGGTTTGATTATTTACTTGGAAGGGCAATCTCAGAGCACATCCAGAGTTTCTGCAAGAGTATTGTCGTCCTTTTCCGTACGGAGCAGCGTCTTATACAAAAAGAATTTTTCGTCTATCGGATCTCCCTACTTGCTTGTCATCCCGGCAACTCTCCGCACTGAAGTGCTTCAAGCTTCTCACAATGACTCAGGCTACACGCGCACATTGACGAGAGTTCAGCAAATATATTACTGGCCAAAGCTCACCGCTGCCATGAAGCAACACATTTGTACTTGTTTGGACTGCCAGCAACGTAAGTCGCCTCCGACGAAACCACCCCGCCTTCTGCGACCTGTTCAGGTCCTAAGTACACCATTCGACCAGATGAGAATGAATATCTTAGGTTCACTTCCTACGTCTGCTGCAGGGAACCACGAGTTATCGTCGCGATGGATTACCTTACCCGCTACGATGAAACGAAGGCTATCCAACGAAGCACACCAGCGGAGGCAGCCAAATGTTTCATAGAAAATGTTGTACTGCGCCATGGTGCACCATCCTTCATGATAACAAACTTCGGGACTGCATTCACGGCGGCTCTTCTTGAGCACGTATTGATGTTAAGTGAAACGAGTCATCAAAAGACCACTGCCTACCACCCGCAGACAAACAGACTGACGGAGCGCCTGAACAAGACAATTGAAGATATGCTGTCGATGTACGTGGCGTTCGACATGAAAATTGGGACCAGATCTTACCCATGTCACGTACGCGTACAATACCGCCAAGCAAGAAACGACTCGCATGACTCCATTCAGACTTCTTCACGGACGGGAGGTATGAGCAATGCTAAATATCGTGTTGCCACATGAATGGGACGACAATGACACGGTGCTGACATATATACTGAACGCGCGGAAGGAGCTAGGCAGCTCACACGCTTGAGAATCCGCCAGTCACAACGTTACAACGCAGGTCGCTACAATGCCCACCCGAGTGCAGTAACCTACGAAGCCGAGCAAGGAAAGAGGAAAAAAAAGACAGAAAAGAAAAAGGAAAGAAAAAGAAGAAAAAAGAGAAGAAGAGAAAAATAATATACGGTGGACTCCCCTCGGGTGCCCCCCTTCCACTCTTCCTTCAACTTCCCCCCTCCACTCTTCCCTCCACTTCCCCCTTCATCTCTCTCCCCCTTCTCCCCTTCACCTTTCTGATGTCAGCGGTCTGTGTATGTTTCCTTTCACTAACGCATTCCTCCAGATCAGACGGCGCCTCCTGGCACTGGCGGTTCGGTGTGGGGCAAAAAAGAGCTTTTTAGGAAGTCCTAAGCCTTTAACTACTCGGAGTCCCGTAAACAATTCGTCGTAGAAAGAGGGGTGCCGCGTATTGTGGCAGAGGCTGGTAAGCGGGCATTTTAGGAAGTTCTAAGCCTTTAACTACTCCGCGCCCTGTCAACATTTCGTCGTAAAAAGAGGGGTGCCCCGTATTGCGGTAGGCTGTGCAAGCGGGTGCAATGCGAATTCCTTGCCCGCTTCTGGATTACGCGTGTAGCGGGGGCCTCCCAGCTGTGCACAAGGTTGCTGTTGGGGATGTCATGCATGGCACAATTGATTGAGTAGTAAAATAAAACAGAAAACAGACGACAGCTGCACTTAAGAAGAGTAGTTACACTTGGAATTGTTTTGGGTTTAAGCGATTCTGCTCTGAGACGCTGACTTTGACACGAGCTCACAGAGACTGAAACTTATGCTCGAGAAACAAAAATACCCCCCCACATGTAATTAATGACGCTGTTCAAAAAGCGAGAAAACTAAAGCGTGAAGACTTACTTATGAAGCAACCACCTCGAGAAGACCCACAACGAACAAACCTCTGCTTGACCTACAGCACCAACTTCCCCAATGTAAACAAAATCCTTAAACGACATTAAAACATTCTGGAACAAAGTGAACGTCTGAAACGCACATTCCCATCCGCTCCAGGCGTCGTTTTCCGACGACCACGTAACCTCAAAGACACCCTTGTCCATTCCCAAATTAACACATCACCCCCCAATAATTCATGCCGCCCTTGTTTAAAGCCACGATGTCTTATATGTAAGGCGATGCGAGGAACAGACAAAGCAACCAGCACGCAATCCAAGTTTTCGATACCCATACGAGGAAACCTAACATGCGATTCCTCTAATGTGGTATACCTACTCGAATGCAACGTGTGTGGTATGCAGTACATCGGACAAACAGAAACACCATTTAGGATTCGCTTCAATAATCACAGAGCCCATGCGAAATCAGCCCCAAGTCTACCTCTATCAAAACATCTCAATCTTCCCGACCATGCATTCGATAAACTATCAGTAACGCTCTTAGAGACGGGATTTAAATCAAATCGAGAACGTGAACAACGAGAGTCATACCTTATCCACCGATAGAGGAATAAATGAGAATCTTGGTACACTTGCAGCAATTAAAGCATTAGAAAACAATAACGGCAACAATAAAAAAAATTGCCCGCAGCTTCCCTCGGGGGAACACTGAGGAGGATGCGGAGCATATAATTGGTTAACGGGGTGTTAAAGTGCGACTTACTTGGGTCGATGGCTAAATTGGTTAACGTGGTTGTGAAATGGGGTGTTAAATTGCGACTTACTTGGGTCGATGGCTAAATTGGTTAACGTGGTTGTAGGAGGGGGTGTTAAATAAGTGAACACGTACACACGTATGCGAAAGGGCGGCGCTGGTCAAAGGGACGTCGATCATTGTGTTTGTGGATTCGTTGGCATTCATTTCACGGCGACTTCGGACGTCGACGCGCCGTACAAACCAACGGACGAGCGGCAACTGAGCGAGCGAGCGCCGACCTTGAGTATATATACGGCGCGACGGCGCATGCGCTGTCAACTGCCGAATGTTCTCGAAGGAGAAGCGCGCGCGTGGCACAGATGGCGACGGCGCGACGGCGCATGCGCTGTCAGCTGTCGAATGTTCTCGAAGGAGAAGCGCGCGCGGCACAGATGGTGGGCGACGGCGCATGCGCGCGCGTCAGCTGTCGAATGTTTGAGAAGCGGCGCGGACGGCGCACTACAAGGCGCGAGTATAAGATGCTTCCGCATCTAATAGTAATTGAGTTCACGGCACTGCAGCTGCGAAGGGCGCTGGACAACCCAAAACAATTCCAAATGTAACTACTCTTCCTAAGTGCAGCTGTCGTCTGTTTTCTGTTATATTTTACTACCCAATCTATTGTGCCATGCATGACATGCCTAACAGCAACCCTGTGCACAGCCGGGAAGCCCCCACTACACGCGTAATCCAGAAGCGGGCAAGGAATTCGCATTGCACCCGCTTGCACAGCCTACCGCAATACGGGGCACCCCTCTTTTTACGACGAAATGTTGACAGGGCGCGGAGTAGTTAAAGGCTTAGAACTTCCTAAAATGCCCGCTTACGGCGGACATCATACTGTCACAATACCAGACTCTGTCACAATACGCGGCACCCCTCCTTCTATGACGAATTGTTTACGGGACTCCGAGTAGTTACAGGCTTAGGACTTCCTGAAAAGCTCTTTTTTGCCCCACATCGAACCGCCAGTGCCAGGAGGCGCCGTCTGATCGGGAGGAATGCGTTAGTGAAAGGAAACATACACAGACCGCTGAGATCAGAAAGGTGAAGGGGAGAAGGGGGAGAGAGATGAAGGGGGAAGTGGAGGGAAGAGTGGAGGGGGCAATGGAAGGAAGAGTGGAAGGGGGGCGCCCGAGGGGAGTCCACCGTATATTATTTTTCTCTTCTTCTCTTTTTTCTTCTTTTTCTTTCCTTTTGCTTTTTTCTTTTTTTGCTTTTTTCTTTTCTGTCTTTTTTTCCTCTTTCCTTGCCCTCTGATTTGAGATTGTATAAAGCTGAGCACCAACAAACTGTATCTTTAATCCTGATGAAGGCCAGACTCTAGGCTGAAACGTCGAAATAAACGACGTTGTGACCGCTCACGGAGGATCTACTGGACTATATGCAACGCTACGGCCACTCAACCACCATGCCTGCATATATATATATATATATATATCAAGACAAAAATGAAATCAGCATTGTCAGTAAAAAAAACATAGGTATCATAGCTATACCGAAGGAATACTGCGATAAACGGAGGCATTATTAACCATCGTTTAAACATACAAAGCTGTTTTGTAAGTATATATATATATATATATATATATATATTGCCACCTGCTTCTAGTAGTGGGTCGTATGCCAAGGTGAAGGCACACACCACGAAGAAGAAAAGAAGTGCGCGTGAACCCCCGCTCTAGAAGACAAGCCCAACCGGCGCGCTTGGTTAGAGCCCTGTTGCTCGGACATCAATAGACCTTGTCGACATCCCCTGGAGCGACGTGACAATTGGTGGAGGTGCTGGGTGGATCAATTGGCTGAAGTAATCCAGCCGGCTTGCTTGGTGGCGACTTTCGACGCTGGCATTCACGACAGCTTTTAACGTACTGCTTCACGCTTGCTGAAAGTCCGGGCCAGTAGTACGCCTCACTTACTCTGGCGAGCGTTCGCGAGTAACCTAGATGACCAGATGTGGGTTCATCATGGCACGCGGAGAGGACTTCGTCCCGCATGTCATTCGGAACGACGAGGAGGTAAGCGCGGCTCGTAGAACGGGCGTTTTTTTTATACAGGACATTACCTCGGAGGCAGAAAGACGCCATGACACGAAATAGATGGCGAGGTATAACGGCGCTATGACCCTCCAGATAGTCGATGAGCGGTCGAATCTCTTCATCCTCTCGCTGGCGTCTGCTCAAGTCAGATGAGCTAAGGGCGCCCAGGAAACCATCATCGTCGTCTTCTTCTTGATTGACTAAAGGTATGGGTGCACGCGACAGCGTATCAGCGTCTTCATGCTTCCGTCCAGACTTATATACGATGGTAACGTCAAATTCCTGTAGACGCAAGCTCCATCGGGCCAGTCGTCCAGAGGGATCACGAATGTTTACCAACCAGCAGAGGGCATGGTGGTCCGTCACCACTTTAAATGGACGACCATAGAGGTACGGGCGAAACTTCGTGATCGCCCACACTACTGCGAGACACTCTTTTTCTGTGGTCGTGTAATTCACCTCGGTACGGGACAGTGAGCGGCTGGCATAGGCAATGACTCGTTCTTTGCCGTGTTGATGCTGGACGAGCACTGCGCCGAGGCCGATGTTACTGGCGTCAGTGTGCACCTCTGTGTCAGTATCATCGTCAAAATGCGCAAGAACAGGGGCTGACTGCATCCGCTGTCGTAGCTCGGCAAAAGCAGCCTGTTGTTCGGTAGCCCATACAAACGGTGTGTCGTCGCGTGTAAGGCGAGTCAAGGGTTCCGCTATCTTCGAAAAGCCTCTAATAAATCGTCGATAGTAGGCGCACAAGCCCAGAAAGCGTCGAACAGCCTTTTTGTCTGTAGGATGCGGAAACGCGGCTACAGCGGCAAGTTTGTCGGGGTCGGGTCGAACTCCTTTCGCGTTGACTACATGGCCAAGGAATTTGAGCTCTTCATAACCAAAGTGACACTTCTGCGGTTTGAGTGTAAGATCTGCTGATTGAATAGCCTGTAGCACACTCCTGAGGCGATGAAGATGTTGCTGGAAGGTTTCAGAAAAAAACGACAACATCATCAAGGTATACGAGACAAGTTTGCCACTTCAGACCAGTAAGCACAGTATCCATCATTCGCTGGAAGGTTGCAGGCGCTGAGCACAAACCAAAAGGAAGGACACGAAATTCATACAGGCCATCAGGGGTAACAAAGGCCGTTTTCTCGCGATCTCGCTCGTCAACCTCGATCTGCCAGTACCCGCTTTTTAAATCCAAAGAGGAAAAATAGTGGGCGCGGCGTAATCTGTCTAACGAGTCGTCGATGCGTGGCAGCGGGTACACGTCCTTTTTAGTCACGCTGTTCAGCTTCCGGTAATCGACGCAAAAATGTAGCGTTCCGTCTTTCTTCTTGACTAGGACGACCGGAGAGGACCACGCACTGTTGGAAGGCTCGATGATGCCGTCGTCAAGCATTTCTCGAACTTGCGTACGAATGGCTTCTCGTTCCTTCGCTGACACACGGTAAGGCTGTTGGTGTACTGGGCGAGCGTCGTCGTAAGTGATGATTCTGTGCCTAGTGATCGAAGTCTGGCGCACCTTAGAGGAAGCAGCGAAGCATGACTTGAATTCAAGCAAGAGTTTTCGCAGTGCTGTCTGGTTCTCTGGTGTGAGGTTTACACCGTTTCGCCTTCTCTACGGCCGCGAAGTTCAGACGATGCTGGATGCGATGCTTCCTTATCAAGGCGCTGATCGATTAACAACTGACGCAGAAGAATTTGCAGAGCGTGCCGAGGAAACTCGCCAGCTCGCCCGGCTACACATTGGTCAGCAGCAACAGGTCGATGCACGACGTTACAATAAGCGTCACAATGACGTATCTTACAGTCCGGGAGACCAAGTTTGGGTTTGGACCCCTGTTCGGCGCCGTGGCCTCTCCGAAAAGTTGCTCAGCAGATACTTCGGTCCGTATAAAGTAATACGCCGCGTGAGCGACGTAAACTACGAAGTGGTTCCGGACGCTACGTCGTCACGATGGGCACAACGAAAACAACCGACCTCTGACATAGTTCACGTGGTGCGCATGAAGCCCTATTTTGCGCGTTTCTAAAAGACCACTTTTCCTGTGTTTTCTTTTATTTGTGCTCCGACGATTGCCTCATCATTGGTGAACTTATCGCGTCTAACATTTGATTATTGGTGCCCTTTTTCATTGTTTAACCTACTTTGTTTTGGTTTTTTTTTCAATAACTTTACAGCATCGGGACGATGCTCTTTCTTTTTTTTTGTTGAGGAGGAATATTGCCACCTGCTTCTAGTAGTGGGTCGTATGCCAAGGTGAAGGCACACACCACGAAGAAGAAAAGAAGTGCGCGTGAACCCCCGCTCTAGAAGACAAGCCCAACCGGCGCGCTTGGTTAGAGCCCTGTTGCTCGGACATCAATAGACCTTGTCGACATCCCCTGGAGCGACGTGACAATATATATATATATATATATATATATATATATATATATATATATATATATATATACATACTTACAAAACAGTTCTGTATGTTTAAACGATGGTTAATAATGCCTCCGTTTATCGCAGTATTCCTTCGGTATAGCTATGATACCTATGTTTTTTTACTGACAATGCTGATTTCATTTTTGTCTTGATTTCGTAATTTTCATCCGACAACAATGCACAGAGATTTACATTATGGTTTTATAACCTTGGGACCCTTTTCTGTATATCGTTAACAATGTAACCAGATTGAGTCAGATTGAGTCATATCGATTCACTTCGAAAGGAGCACACTGCTCAATCAAAGAGAACAACAGTGACAGTTGTGGATTTACGCTTGCTTACAGTGAAAGCTGTTATAAGATCACTTTTTGCGTCACGCGTAGTCGCATGATGTCCGCCGTCGCCACCACCGCCTGTGTCCGCAACTACATCGGGCGAATTTAGAAAAAAACCTTGCACCACAGACACAGTGGGGCTTGAAACCGGGTCCGCTGGGTGCCAGCCCAATATCCTACCACTTAGTTACGCCGGTGCTTGTAAACTTGACTTAAGCAGGCTAGGTCACCAATGGCTTAGTGAGGCTCGAACCCGGGTCCACTGGGTGCCAGCCTAGTATTCTACCACTGAGCTACACTGGTGCTCGTGACTTGCTGTCAAATTTGCCTAAAGCAGGCTTGATGTCGGGAAAGCAATCGCGTTATTGCGACTTATAAAGCGTTTCACAACAGCGAAAGAACAACCAGTCGTCGCACAATGCGAATAGCGTAATGAGTGGGCCGTCCAATGCTCCAACCCAATACAAAAGCTTGTTCTTGTTTCCTTATCAACTGTGGGGTATACCCACTTCAGCCATAATTCCTCATCGTCATCAGCCACTGCATGCATAATTGGCACAAAATTCCTAGCAAGTGTTTAGCAGATACCACGCTTCTCAGAAGAATGACGAAAAATTGCATAGCGAATGCCGGCCTACTACCAAAAATTTATTAATAATGCCTTAGTGGGTATCAAGCAAGCGTGCTTGTTTGGTACCCACTAGGACACAAGGCTCTGAAAGGCCGTTCTTCTAGCTTTCGCTGCGACTGTGCTGCGCCTACCACGCAGGCCTGGCGTTTTTTTTTTTCTGAATACGTAGGACCAACCAATCAATCAATCAGTTTATTATCATGTCATACAAAGATGTTACAGGGAGTAAAATATACAGACGAGGGTCCCGAAGTACACGACTGCAACGGGACCCTCGGTGATGATTACAAATAATAAAAGCACAAGCAGCTGTTAGAATTGTATAAGCAAAAATATACAAATCAGAATGAAAACAAAAAGGCAAGAAATCAAAAAACAAATAATACAGCATAAAACAACACAAAGAAGATAGATCAACTATTTAACAGGTACTCTTTTAATGAGTTTTTAAATGAAATTAAAGAAACTTTGCATTTTAGCAAAGTGGGAAAATTATTCCATATGGTGATGGTACAGAAGAAAGAAGATGATTTACAATAGTTAGTACGTAACTTAGGAAGTAAAAAGTTATTATTAGCCGCAAACCTGGTTGTGTTAGTATTAACTAACATCTTAGGATTAATGAAATTAGAAGAAAGTTTATATATTATTTGTTTATGCAGAAACATAATTAGACTAAACCTGAATAGATAGCTAACAGTTAAGATTTTATTGCATTGAAGAAGGGGAGCAGCGCTTCTGTCGCGAGAACAGTTAAAAATAGCGCGAATAGCTCGATTTTGCAGATGTTGTACGAATAAAAGATGACACTGGTAAGTATTCCCCCATGATGCGATGCCATAAGTGATATGAGAATGAATGAATGCGAAGTAAAGTGAAAGGAGTGCTTTATGAGAAAAATAGTAGCGAGCTTTGAGTAATGCGCGAAGGCCGAATGCTGCCGTTTTTCTAATGTGAGCAATATGTAGAGCGAAGTCAAGGTTAGCGTCGCAATTAGCCACTCAGCTAATGGAACGTGTGAATGCCTCTCTCTATCACAGTACAGTGAATCGTGTTCAAATATTACGCTCCACCTCTCCTATTTCTTATCGCAGATATCCAGAGCCCAACGTTTCAGCAACAACGCAGGTAAGTAAACCTCAACCCTTGTTGCATATAACCGTTTTTTACAAACGCGGGACATATCAATCCGGCTTATTACAACAAATATGTAGATGAATCATAATACTACGCCTGCATGCTGTCTTTATTATGTCATAAAAGTGCATAGAATACGTCTTTTCGTGTTTTCATTTACAACACACCTTGTTCATAACTGTAAACCGAGCTTTTTTGCTGCGCTGCGGACCCTACACTAACGACGGTGAGCCAGTTTGTAGAATCAGCTTTAACAAAAGGGATTTTATTGCTCTATATGATTGAATATGTAAACTCTGTTCCAGTGATATAAGTATGCGTAAAATGCAAATATCCGCAAGTACAGTTCTCCCTGTCTTCAGTGAATTTTCGCGTTATGTTGTGTTAGTATTTTTGCCATGTTAGTGTTGTCGATATCAACGTGCTCGTGCCACGGCCGGGGAAGATCGAGCGGCCATGCTCGGGCAAAACAGGACACATCGCCTTTGACTGCACGGCGTCAATAGAACGGCATGCAACATATTTCGTGATTATTCTAGCTCAGCAAGCTAACAACTCGCATTACCTGTCCGACTTCGTTAGTTCTACCGAATTCACCATAACTGTAGTATAAAATATAAAGCACCAGCGAACCGCCAAAGTGAGGACGACTGAACGATGGCATGGGCTGGCTGCATGGGCATCCCCCAAACGACAGTTAGGACGGATGCCGCATGGCGACGCCACCACCTGTCAAAGTTGTGAATCGAAAACTGTGAGTGAGTTAGGATAGTAGCCATGAAGCTTTTTCATTGAAGGAGAGGCGAGGCCAGGGGTTTTGTGGTTTAAGCATACTTTAAGCATGTTGCTACATGCGTTTGCATGTGCGCGGTGTTATAAGCTATAGAAATGCAACATTCAAAGTTTCAGAGGCTTGAACCACCTTAAAGCCCCCCCCCCCCACCCCCCGACTGATACAATGGCTTGAGACGGTTCTTTTAAGATAATTGAAGGAAAAGATGTACCGTCGTAACCCGGGCTGAGGATACTTACGTACTCCCCGCCCCTGAAGTGCATATTGCCACGAAGTCATAATGTAGACGGAATGAACAGTCAGCGTCTTCAAGGGGAAACTATTTATTTGGCTGAACTTGTGGCCGAGAAAGCAATGCATGCTGCACACTGATATCGGCTCACAGAGCGTCGGCCCAAGGCATGGGTCGCCATTTATACATCATCATCATGATCATCATCATCGTCGTCGTGACTACGCCCACTGCAGGACAAAAACCTATCCCATGATACGCAAATCAACCCGGTCTAGTGCTTTCCGTTGCCACGTTATACCCGCAAACTTTTAGGGGCGAAGCTCCTTATGGCGTGGCTTGTGCGTCCCTCGTAGTACGTAACCACCAGTGGCACATACCCGAAATAGGTATAACATTTGACCTCCAAAGTGGTGCCGGTGAGAGATTTCTTCTGTGCGTTGTTTAACAATAAAAAATTGTGCTCAATGTACATGCCAATGGCTGCTAATGGGGAATAAGAGACAGGAGCATTCGGCTTTTGGTCAACGCACACGCTGCGATCCCCATTAGCAGCCATTGGCATGTACATTGAGCACTATCGGACAAGAAAGGGTTGCTACATTATACTAGCTGGGTGCAACCTCCTTAGTTTTAGAAAGGTTTAGCGAGCGTTGACCCGCAGGGCCATGAATACAATGAACTAGTATATACCAAGAATGAATTCAAGGTGGTTAAAGGGGGGAAGCAAATACAAAGCGCGAGCCGTAAAAATTAAAAGCTGAATCCTCCTGTCTCTCATTTCACATTAGCAGCCACTGGCATATACATTGAGCACCTCTGACAGGGAAAGGTTGCTACGTTATATTCGCTGGGCGTATAACCTCCTTGGTTTTAGAAAGGTTTAGCGAGCATCGGGCCGCAGTGCCATGAATACAGTGAACTAATATATACCATGAACTCAAGGTGGTTGAAGGTGGGAAGTAGACCAGAAGCGCAAGCCGTAAGAAAGTGTGCGTGTGCCACCTCTCGTTTAGTCCTTGGAATGTCCACTGAATGGCGGTGTTTCTATATGGGGAATATATGATAAAAAGATGCGAGATGGTGGGACTTGTAGTGTTGAATAGATGGATGAACGGACACACAGACAAATGCATGGATGGACGCATGAACGGACGCAGGGGCGGATGCATGAACGAACGCAGGGACGGGCGCACGAACAGACGCATGGACGGTCACACAGACGGACGCATAGACGGACGAATGCTTCGCCCCACTCTCCATCATTCACTCCGTGGATATGCTGCCATTTTTTTTAATCTCACTGACCCACCTACTTTCTGTCTCCCCTTCGTGCGTTCGCCTTTTCCAGGAATCTAGTCAGTTACATTTAATGGCCACCAGTTTTCCTGTCTACATGCTACGTGTGCGCACCAATGTCCATTACGTTTTCTTGGTTTCAACTATGATATCCTTAGCCACGGTTTGTTCCCTGACTCACTCTGCTCCCTTCGTGCCTCTTAAGATTACACTTATCATTTTCATTTCCATCACTCGCTGCGTCGCGCTGAATTTAAGCTAAACGTCTTCGTAAGCCTCCATGTTTCTGCTCCATAGGTATAAGTAATGGCAAGACGCAGCTGTTATATGCCTTCACTTGAGGGTTAGTGGCAGATTACCATTCATGATTTGAGAGTGCTTGCCGAATGTAATCCACCCCATCCTTATTCTCCTAGTTATTTCCCTCTCATGGTTTGGCTCCAAGGTTACTATCTGTCCTAAGTACACATACTTCTTTACAACTTCCCGCGTCTCTCCACCTATCACAAAGGGATGTATTCTGCCAAGACTGTTGCGCATTACTTTAGTTCTGTGCATATTAATTTTCAGACCTACTTTTTTGCTTTCCCTGTCCAGTTCAGTAATTATGAACTGTAATTCCTCCCCTGAGTTACTCATTAAGGCACTGTCATCAATGAATCACTGGTTACTAAGACACTCTCTATTAACCCTTATTCCTAACGTTTCTTAATCTAGCGTCCTGAAAACGTCCTGTAAACACGCGTTGAATAGCATTGGAGAGAACGTGTCTCCCTGTCTTAGAACTTTTTTTAGTGGAATTTTGTCGCTTTCTTTATTAAGAATGGTGGTGGCTGTAGATATACTGTAGATTTCTTCCAGTATGTTCATGTAGGATTCTTCAATGCCTCGATTCCGTAGTGCCTGCATTACTGCTGATGTTTTGACTGAGTCGAACACCTTCTCGTTATCTATGAAGGCTATGTATTGGGGTTGGTTGTATTCCACGCATTTCTCTATTACTTGATTGATATGATGAATATGGTCTATTGTGGAGTAGCTTGTACAAAATTCCGCTTGGTCTTCTGGTTTATTCAACTGTAATGTCGGCTTAATTCTATTTGTTAGTATTTTCGGATTTATACATGAGGAAATGAACATTCGAGCGTTAGCTGGTCCTCACGTTTGATCGAGAATAAACTCAGCCATTCGCGTTCCATTGTTCAAGCCTCACAGATGATTGAAAATTATCTATAATGCTCTCAAACATTTTGGCACCGATTGCGTAAGGCAGTATCTACGCATGCTATAGGCCGGCACCCGTGTGCTCAGATTTGGGTGCACGTTAAAGAACCCTAGGTGGTCGAAATTTCCGGAGCCCCCACTACGGCGTCTCTCATAATCATATGGTTGTTTTGGGACGTTAATCCCTACAAATTAATCAATAAATAGGCTGGCAACATAAAGCACAGAGAGGAGCGCGTGTGACAGTAAATATTTGCTCCCTTAAAAACACACTCATGAACATACATAAAATGCGGTCGTATCTCCCCCCCCCCCAAAAAAAAATATCTTAAACTTTACCTGCTAGAGTTGAACGCGATAGCGATATCCTGTCCTTAGTGCGTACTTCAACCACTTAGCGTATATTTTTTTATTGTATGGTGTTGTTTGAAAAGGCTGAATTGCGGAATAATACAATATAAAATACTGAAGATCCTTAGACTACACCTTTAAGAGTTGAACGCGATAGCGATTATGTCCCTAGTGCGTACTGAGTCCAAAACGACTTGTGTCAGAGAAGCTTTTGAATACGGCTAATTCTGTGCAACGGGTAGCATGCTCTATTTTTGCATGCGAAAGTTTTTCGAATTTGCTATGCACGCACTACGTGGTCTTATGGTAAAGGGTGCAGCAACATGTGTGCTTTTTGTAGCGGGGGGCCAGCTTCAAACCACGAAATCATTGTGATAATGCTATGTCATGTGATTGCAGTGTACGCTTGTACCACACATTACAAGGGTAATATTTAATGTTGTGTGGTGAAGCATGTATACAGGATTCATGTGTTTGTAAAACGTGAATGTTACTTTCACGGCATTTTCAAGTAAAGGAAATTATTTTCTTTTTATTTCCAAGCGGACACGTGGCTGCTTGGAAATACAGTTTGCGTGGCAAGCAGGTAGATCACCTGGTTGCCAGGCAAATAACTCGGTTTCGATCCTCACTCTGACCCCGAGTTTTTAGGGGCGAAGATCCCTTAGTCTAGCCTTGTCCTGCATCAGGCGTAACCGACACTACTTCCCGAAGAAAATAATAGATGGCGCTGTCTCATCACCATTTCTCGTCTCACCAACTAGATGACATTGGTCCAATAAAAGTGTGTGAAATAGGAAGGACAGACGGACGCATGCACGGACTGATGAACGGAAGCACGGACGGACACACGCACGCATGGATGCACGGGCGGCCGGACACACGAACGGACGGATGGAGGTGCAGACCGACGGACGGACGCTTCGCCCTATTCATCATCATTCACTCCGTGGATGTGTTGTGATTTTTAATATTTACTTTATTTGCATTTTCCTCAATTTTTCGGTAACACAGAAGCTGATTTTTAGATCAAAACCAACGATGCCGACGTCATAATTAGTGCCGAACGAGCTTTTAACGCTATCACGTTAAAACCACTTCGGTAGGGTACTTATAGACGTATTATTCATAAAAAAGAATTCTTCATGCTTATATGGATGGCAAGTACGTAATAAAAAAAGAAATTTAATATAATGGATCACCTAGTGGTTTAAAATCCTCAGGACCTTTTAGGAAAGTTCTTGAGGGACTGATAGCATAACCAGTCAACCAGCCTCCTCCCGCCAGCATCGGTTATCATCACCAGGTCGTCCGCGTCTCACTTCTCCTCTTCCACTGGGAAACTAGACGCCACGACCGATGGAGGTGAGGTCGCCGGACATTTTTCACTGCGTACAGATGTGCCTCCGCCAGTTTCCATGCTACACAATAGGCTTAGTGTTCTTATAGATGGTGTCCCCACGTCCGCGTTAGTCGACACGGGAGCAACTGTTTCCGTCATGAGCAGCAATTTTAAGACTCATGTTGGCAAGAAAGCGATGTTCCCTTGGGGAAGCCAGACAACGTTCTGTGCAGAGAGTGGAGAACCGTTGCGCCCAGTGGGAGTTTGTACTGTACCTGCTACTTTCGGCGCTTAAGTGTTTAAGGCAGATTTTGCAATTCGTAATTCTACTCATGACGTTATCCTGGGGATAGACTTCCTGAAAGAATGTGGAACCACTGAGGATTGCGCAGCCGGTGAAGTTTTACAGTCTGGTTTATGTGAAGAGCCCAGGTGACGCCAACAGACTATCGCAGTCGTCGATGACATAGTTTTGCCAGCCCAGTCATTAGTTGAAGTGCCTGTTGATGTTTGTGGTATCACAGCAGATAACGTTGACGTTATAGTTCAACCAATCCGGCTGAGCTGTGCGAAGAAGGATGCGGTTGTATCGCATTGCGTGATTTTTGCAAGTAGTGGCAATGCCTTTGTATGTGTAGTCAACTCCTCTTTCGAGCCGATTGTACTGCCTGGTGGAATGAGGCTGACTGTGTTTGAATTCGACGTCAAGAGCAACGTTAACATTGCAGTCTTAGCAACGACAGGAAAAAGGAAAATGAGTCTGATGTGGCTTTGTGGCTTGTCCTAGTGATGACATACTCATGGATATGGTGAATAAGTCGCTATCCCCAGAGGAGACAAGCGTTAGTTCGGATCCTCTCCAACCATGCATCCGTTTTTGATTTCGCAGCCGCAGAATTTGTGCACCACCTTCCCGCACTGGCCATGCAATTGATACTGGTTCCGCCCATCCCATTCGTCAGAGACCATACAGAGTATCTCCGTCGGAGCGTAAATTTATTGCTGAGCAGCTGGAAGAAATGTTGTCTAAGAAAGTTATACAAGAGTCACCTAGCCCCTAGGGAGCACCAGTTATATTTGTAAAGAAGAAGGATGGGTCTTAGAGATTTTGTGTAGATTACCAGCGGCTCAACTCAGTTACAAAAAAGACGTATATCCGCTTCCCCTCATCGACGACGTTATCGATTGTTTGCACTCTGCTTCGTACTTTTCTTCCGTAGACTTAAAATCTGGGTATTGGCAATTCCTCATGCACTCTGCCGATAAAAAAACGGCTTTTATAACTCCAGATGGTTTATTTCAATTCCACATCATGCCATTTGGTCTGCGTAACGCTCCAACCACGTTTGAGCGATTTATGGACACAGTTCTCGGTGGCTTAATATGGAAAGTATGTCTTTGCTATCTTGATGACGTTGTAATCTTTGGCCGCACGTTTGAAAAACACAATCGTCGACTTGGTGTCGTTCCCACGTGCCTTGAGAAAGCAGCACTTGTCTTGAATTCCAAACAGTGCCGCTTTGATTGATATGTGGGGTTTAACGTCCCAAAACCACTATATGATTATGAGAGACGCCGTAGTGGAGGGCTCCGGAAATTTAGACCACCTGGGGTTCTTTAACGTGCATTCAAATCTGAGCACACGGGCCTACAACATTTCCGCCTCCATCGGAAATGCAGCCGCCGCAGCCGGGATTCGAACCCGCGCCCTGCGGGTCAGCAGCCGAGTACCTTAGCCACTAGACCACCGCGGCGGGGCAAAACAGTGCCGCTTTGGTGACCGTGAAACTCCAGTTCTTGGTCATCTCGTAGGCAAACATGGCGTTCGGCCTGATCCCCACAAAATCACTGCGGTCAGCACTTCCCCTCAACCACGCTCGCTACGAGAACTCCGAAGCTTCCTGGGCCTGTGTTCGTATTTCCGGCGTTTTTTTCCTTGCTTCGCTGATGTTGCTGTGAATCTTACTCATATGCTCAACAATGACGTACCCTTCAAGTGGACGAAAGAGTGCGAGTCATCGTTTTCTCAGCTAAAGCTTCTACTCACTTCTGGGCCTATTCTTCGTCACTTCGACGCATCAGCCCCAACTGAGTGGCACAGTGACACCAGCGGAATCGGTATCGGCGCAGTATTAGTTCAGCGTCACGGCACCGCCGAACATGTCAATGCCTACGCGAGCCGATCTTTGAGTAAAGCTGAGCGCAATCACACTGTTACGGAGCGAGAATGTCTGGTAGCTGTCTTCACCGTGCACAAGTTTCACCCGTACATCTATAGCCGCCGGTTTTTCATCGTCACAGACCAGCACTCATTTTGATGGCTCACTGGTCTGCGAGATCCAACCGGTAGTCTTGCACGATAGGCGTTCCGTTTGCAAGAATATGACTTTGATGTTTTCTTCAACAGTGGCCGCCGTCAAGCGGACGCTGAGTGCCCATCGCGACTTCCCTTTTCCACGACTGAATGCGACACCGACAATTTAGACGGCTGTCTGGCCGCTCTTGACTCACGGTTTCCAGATTTGGAAGCGTTCCGTACAGAACAGCATCAAGACCGTAGTCTGGCTCCTTTCTTTTTTTTTCATCTGCCGTCGATAAGCCGCATCAGAGCCCTTTCGTTAATCAGCATGGCATTCTTTGCAAGCAAAATTTTCCTGCAAAAGGGGCTCGCATACTTTTGGTTATCCCCGAATTTTCGCGACCTAACGTGCTGCAAGCTATGCGCGACGATCCAACATCTGGGCATATGGGGTTTGCCAAGACCTATCACCGCACACTGATACGTTTCTACTGTCCCCGCATGCGTCAGACTACAGCTAAATACGTGACCAGCTGTGAGCATTGTCAACGGTACAAGAGTCCAACAAGTGCACCGCCAGGATTTCTTCATCCCATTCCGCCTCCATGTTTTTCCTTTGATGTGGTCGGTATCGACTTAATGTGCTCTTTTCAACGGTCTATCCCTGAGAACCGCTTGATTACAGTCTGTGTAGACCACCTTACTCGCTATGCTAAATCCGCAGCGATCTCTGCCGCAACAGCCGACCACGTTTGTGACTTCCTGTTACGAAGCATCATTCTCCGGTATGGGCCCCCTCGTGCCATCATCAGCGACCGTCGCCGGCAGTTTGTAGTCGATGTCGTGGAAGAATTGATTCGCCGGCCTGCTTCCTAGTTTCGTCACGCCACTTCATACCATCCACAGACCAATGGTTCGACTGAGCGTGTCAACAGGACGCTCATTAACATGCTCGCTATGTACGTTGATTCCAAGCATAAAAACTGGGACGAAGTTTTGCCGTTTATGACCTACACCTACTACACTGCGCTACAAGAGACCACCGGCTTTAGCTCGTTTTACCTTCTCTACATCCGTGAGCCACGTACTGCCCTCGACACAGTTCTCCCGTTTTCAGAGCAAGAAAACTCATCCCTTGCAGAGACACTCTGTCGCGCAGAGGAGGCACGGTGCACCGCGCGTCTCCGGACTTTCGCAGCCCAGGACTATTCAAAGGCTCGCTGCGATAAGCGACATTGACATGTGTCGTACAGCGAAGGTGATATAGTGTGGCTGTGGACTCCATACCGCAAGAGTGGCTTGTATCAAAAGTTTCTGGCCCGCTATACAGGTCCCTTCGTCGTTTTGTCGCGCCTCAGTGACGTTACCTACGTGGTATCACGCCTCACATCTTCTGGTCATCGCTCCAGGAAAACTGACGTCGTACTTGTCGCCCGGTTCAAGTCATACCACGCGCGATACTAACTCGCCCAGTGGGCATTGTCTGCAACGGGGGAAATGATACGGGACTTTCGTTGAAGTGGGGTAAAGGAAAAAGAAGTGAATGCGCTCTGTGCGAGGCCTGACTTCTGCATCATCCGAATTCGCAGTGCATCCGGTAAGCTCATTTATTCCGGCACACCTCGCATGCTCGAAAGGATTAGTCCGCGGTGTAGACACAAGCCTGACACCTGCATATGTGCTCGATTTGTTTTCGGTGGCGGGTGTAATTTCAGTGTACAGGTGCACCCGTACAATTGACAACATAAAATCACCAACGGAATCGGGGATAGTGACCTTTTTAGGAACAGTCCGACCTTCCGAAATTAAGACATGGCCACTGATCTATAAGGTAGAGCCACTTTCCCCCAAACCCCTGCAGTGTTTGAAATGTTGGCGATATGCACATAGCGTCAGAGGGTGCCGATCAGTTCTTAGATGCCGTCTGTGTGGTGAAAATCATGACAGCCGCGAGTGCAGCTCTGAGAAATAGAGGTGCTGCTTATGTAATGGGGCGCACCCTGCAGACTCCGCAAGAAAGGGAGCTTGCCATATTGGATATTGTAGAACGCAAGAGGTGCTCTCGGAGAGAAGCCGTTGCAGAAATGCAGGAGAGATCCAAAGGATATGCCAGTGTTGCAGCACGTAATACCACCGCCATGGATGCATCTCTCGCAACATCTATCGCAGAGGCCGTAGAGAAGGCTATGGAAAAGGCAATGGAACGCCTCGCAAACAACCTTTTTGAAAGCTTGGCACAATTGGTTTCCAATCAACTATCTCAATTCTAGGTGTAGCATCTACGAACGATTGGGCTCCTCAGACATCATTGGTATCGCAGCGTACGGAAATAGAAAGTGCGACAACACGTCAGCGAGCGGTTTCTCCTGAGGCAGGGACTTCCAAAACAACGGAAGACGGTGATCTTACGGACGATTCGGAAGCATGTGCAGATATGGATATGGACTCTCATAAGGCTCTGAAGCGAACCCGATCTCCCCAATCAAAAAACTCTTCGCATAATTCGAAATCTAAAAAGTATCTATCCAAAAAAGAATTCTTTGAGAACATGTCTAAGAAAGACTTTTTGCGAAAGGACATTTTGGACCAAGCAGTTTCTGCGACGGTTCTGTCGTCAAAATAGGTTCACTAACCATATTACAGTGGAATTGCAGATCTATATTTTCCGCAGCCACAGACCTATCGTACCTTTCTTCACAACTTTCCCCGGATATTATATCACTGCAAGAAACCTGGCTTTCAACCAGCCAGAAGTTTCACCTAAAAAATTATCGGCTATTTCGATTGGACCGACCTAGCAGAGGTGGTGGGCTTGCTGTCTTGATAGCAACTAAGTTTAGTCACAAAACTACGATCTCTTATCGTTGTGTGACTCCAGATTGTGAAATTTTGATAGTAGACATAATATTACCAGACGCTTCTCCCTTGTCGTTTGTAAATGCGTATTTCCTAGCCGGGGTGCAAGACACACGAAGTCTAGACGGTATGTTCTCTGCCTGCAGAAAGGATATATTAATCACTGGAGACTTCAATTCACATCATGTGGCCTGGGGTTTTAAAACAGATTTAAGCGGAAAACGATTGTGGGAATGGGCTATTGACAAGAATTTATCTTGTTTAAATTCGCAATCTGCTACTTTTGTCCGAGGTCTCTCTAAATCTGTAATTGACTTGACATTTTCAAGCTCATCTCTAATTATATGTTCGTGGCAAACTTTAGACTGTGCTACTATACTAACAGTGACCACTTGCCTATTAGTTTTGTACTGACTTTTCCAAGAATACATGTTGCCGAAAAGGCCCGCTCATTCCTCAACTATAGAAAATTAGAAAAAGACTTGAGGGCTACTTTTGATCACCGCAAGGACATACAGGGTGACATTAGGGCTATGAGTCTGTGTGCAGTGTTAAAAAGATCAGTAAAAGACGCAACGTTTAAATTAGACTCGGCCACAAGAGGTTCTTTTAGTCCATGGTGGACTGAAGAGTGCACGAGGAGCTATAGAAAACAGAAAGCTGCATAGAAACAACTGCTGGTCAACCAATGTCCAAAAAATTGGTGTGATTATAAATTCGCAGCAGCAGACTTCAAACGCACAGTAAGTACAGCAAAAGATGGTTATAATATGAAACGACATGAGTATCTTTCTAGGGCTAAAAACAAAAAAGCGCTCTTCAGATTTTTAAGATCTCAAAAGATGTTACCACCCGCTGAAAATATTGACTCTTCTGTTCTTTCCCCCCGTGAGCTCTCTGATTTAGTAGAAAATATTGCGAAAGGGCTCCAAGATAGAGTTATGTCAACTCTACCACTGCACATTGTGAACCCAATGGCAGGCGAGGATTTCGAGGAGGTTACTTTAGATGAGCTGGCAGAGATAATAAGGCACTTATCTCCTTCGGCACCTGGACCAGTCGGGGTAACAAATTCAATGATAAAAGTAATATTCGAGATTTGTCCAACTGAAGTACTTAATCTGGTGAATTTTTCTTTGACAAAAGCTTGGATACCTGCGGAATGGAAGCTGTCTAAAGTGATTCCACTTCTTAAAAAGCAGGAAAAAGGATTCGCCTTGGACAATGTAAGGCCGATATCAATCACGTCAAATCTGGTTAAGCTAATTGAAAGAGTTTTGAATGCCCGGGTAATGAAATATATTAATAATAACGCAATATTAAACCCCAGTCAAATTAGTTTTAGATCCGGTTGCTCAATATGGTGTGCGCATGTTGACTTAGAGAGCCAAATACAACTGGCTCGGCGTCGGCGCCAATACTGTGCTTTAGTTACTTTAGATTTGGCTAAAGCCTACGATAGGGTTGAGCATTCAATTTTATTAAAACAGATGGAATATCACCACTTTCCCAACTGCGTGGGTGTCGGAGTTTTTAAGAGGGAGAGAATATTACTGCTTTAAAGATGGGTACTCATCGAATAGATATAAGCAGACACGTGGCGTACCAGAGGGGGCTGTCCTGTCGCCAGTTTTATTTAACATTTTCTTAAGCTCCATTCCATCTACTAAGGATATTCAGTTATATGTGTACGTGGACGATATTGCTTTCTTCGCAAGTAATACCGACCTTCAATCATTATACCAGAGTCTACAAAATTATCTCAATATGATAGAAAGATGGCTTAAAAATATTCATATGACCTTGAACGTAAAGAAATGTGTGCTCCTTGCATTCTCTTTTCTGCAGCCTATCAACATCTCGTTAATGTGCAGTAATGAGCTCATTCCGCAGGCGAATTCCTTTAAATATTTGGGCATCATATATAATGACACATTAAATTGGAGAAGTCACATTGATTATGTGTACTCCAAGGCCACACGGGCCATGGGGTGGCTACGGAAGCTTGCAAACCGTGAAGCGGGTTTAAGAAGATATGTGCTAATAATGATATATAAACTTTATGTGCGGCCCATCATGGAATTCGGATGCGTATTATTTTCTGGCAGCGCAGCCTATAAAATGAGACCCCTAGTACAGCTGGAAAGAGAAGCGTTGCGTTTGTGTCTGGGTCTACCAAAGTTTAGTGCAAATAACGTGTTGTATATGGAAGCTCGCCTACCTTCTCTGCTAAATAGGTTTAAAATTCTTACTGTGCAAGCATTCTTAAAGATATACAGTTCACACCAAAGACTCTCATTTTACGCTTTCTTTCAAGAACCGACTTTATTTTTCGAAACCCATTGGTCGCGACTACACACCCCGCAAATAGTATTTGCACAAGCGCTACTAAAGCAACTGAATGTAAAAATTAGACATATTGGTCCAATACACAACCTAAAGTCAATGCTTAGCATACAATTCGATGATATATTTCCTCATAACGCAAAACAATTGGCATATAGGTACTTAAATGACCAGTTAGCAGATTATCTAGCCCACCTAGAGATAAGCAATATCATAGCGACTGATGCATCTTTGTCAAAAGAAAAGGCTGGGGTTGGCATCTTCTCTCCTTCTTTGGACTGGTCCTTTTCGATTCGACTCCCAGATTATACCCCGGTATTCATGGCAGAATTATTGGCCATTGTTCTTGCCCTACGCAAATTACCCTCAAGCGAATCATTAGCAGTTATCATTACAGATTCGTTATCAGTTTGTAATGCACTTTCTGCGGCAGTAAATTCAGAGCTGATGAATACGTTTCGGCATTTAGTACCGAAAGACGTAAAAAAAAAACTGCATTTGCTATGGGTACCAGGCCACCGCGGAATATATTTGAACGAAATGGCGGACTCTTTAGCAGCAGTATTCTTGGGTGGGCCCACCATCCCAGTTTTGCCAGATACGGCTCACGTAACCACGCTAAGGTTCCGAAATGCTTGCCTGCAATGGGGAAAAGGTAATTTGGATAAATTCAAAGATTTCGAGCATTTGAGCTATTGCTGGAATAAACAGTGGTGTGTATCTCGCCAGTTAGAGGTCACTTATACCAGATTGCGCTGTGCAGTTCCACAACTAAATTATTACCTTAATAAAGCTCAGCTCAAGGCGTCACCGCTATGCATTTGGTGCAACGAAATTGAAACAATTGAACATTTCTTTTATTCTGTCATCGTTATTCTTATCAGAGAAAAAGATTTCTAGTAGCCCCATTACAAAAGCTAGGAATACAAGTAAATTTACCAGTAATTTTATCACTTGGCGGAACTTCATTTGGTTACTGCCACAAGGATGTATGCTCCGCTGTGTTGAATACATCAACGCAACTAAAAGATTACCATGCTAGTGAACCACTACCTTTTCAGATCTTTAGTTTATAATTTGTAGTTATATCTTTCAAAAACAAAAGATGGTTTGACCGCTTGCTCAGCACACATTTTTGTTTTTTGGGTAGTATTATTTTAAGCTACTTTTTCAGATTGGCTTCATTTTCAGTTTAGTTTCATTTAAGTATCCTGCCGCCCGGTTCTTGGCCCATACCCCTTTGTGGGTAAGCGCCATCCATCAGAGGTCATCAGCATCAGCATCATCCATCATCCCGCCTGTACAATAAACATCTCTCACCCGTAACATTATGTATCTAAACGTCAACGATCTGAAACATTATCCACCAAAGCGAAACAGGGAGCGATTGTAGCCAGGTTAGGCGTACAGCAGTGCTGTTTTTTATCGACATCTCAGAGATTTGGCCCCCTTCTTTTCGGCGACAGTCAACAAGAAAGTAACAGTTTGTTGGAATCTTCATGTTCTTTCACAGCATGGTATTAAACGATAAAAAACGCTTGAGCTTTCGAACGATACCACTGCCAGACTTCGCCTTTAATAGGCTTCGCGTATTTTGCTTGACTTTGCTCGTAGAAAGACGGACGTTCTTTTCTGGCGTTATTCGTATAGAAGTAAGCACACATACGTATCAATGAGCGCCTCTAATGTCAATACTGTTATGAACTACCGGTTCTTACATGGTTTTCAGTCACTTTGTCCGTTATTAACGAGAGATCTGCATCTCCCGTCTCCTGCCACAAGCTCCTACCTTTAACACAGTCATACGGGTAGTTCCACGCCCGGAAAAGCACGTTAAAATCCCCCGCCACAGCCAGAGGGGAGAGCCCAGCCAATCTGGTTGCCTTAGATATTATTGTCTTAAAGCGCTGCCTATGATGAGTAGGACTACTGTATATATTCAGTATAAAAATACTGGAAAGGTTGGAAGCACTCGGAATTACCTCAACTAGGGAGAGCTCCGTTTTTAGGCCTTATCCCTAGATCAATGTGTCAGAAAGGTGAACTTGTTGCTGACTAACGTGGCAATCTCTCTGCCTTCCCCTTTAACTGTATGTCCCTTGTAACCCGGGAGGGTTACACTATCAGACAGATTCTCCTGCAGTAGGATCACTTGCGGCTGCTCGCGGTGAAAGTGGACAAATTGCTGCAGGGGGCCCCTTTTGCTAAGGATTCCTATGCAGTTCCATTGCCATATACAAAATTAAGCGTGCGAGGCCATCTTGTATATTGAAGGTGTTCTTTGACCCTACTGTTAGGTTCTGTACAGAAGCAGCTGTACTATTCGAACTGGGGATACTCATGAGAATGGGCGCCGATAAAGGCGTTCCCTATGGAAAGAAATCCGGTTGAATCATAGTTGCTCCACTGATATTGGAGGCCTGCACCATAAGGCCGGCGTTCTGTAATTAAGTCTCCACACATTGCATTCTGGCATGTTAAATATCTATTTTCTGATCCATTACTGTGAGACGTTGATCTACCGCCGAAAAACGCTCATTAGGCCTTTGAATTTAAAGTCTCTTCAATTTCAGATTTAGCTTTAGCCTTCACATTCTTGGCTGAAGTCGCAGCCTTCGCTTGGCTGGGTTGCCTAAAGGGCCCGCTTCCACGAGCACGGGAACGTCCGTGGGTTGAGGGGAGGGAGAACCTACCTACTGAGAAGCATATGCCCGAGAAGTTCGAGATGTACTGGCACGTCTAAGCTCAGCCATTTCGGCTCTTAGTGACTCAATAATGCTGCACATTTCGGCATTCTCCTTCTTAAGCTGATTTAGTTCCGCTAGATCATGCTGCGGCGCAGCGCCCCCCGTTACTTTTTCACCTCCTCCGCTGCGCACCAGGTCAGCCCAGGCGCCACCCTGCATCGCCGGTTGCGGTGGGCTTCCATGGAAACGGACCGTTCCATGCGGGTCCCTGGACAGGCTCCTCGAGTGCGACGGGCCTCTAGATTGGGACCGACGATAATCTCTGGACCGGGACTTGGCTTGGCCTTTAGACGACGTTCCATTTCGCTGGCCTCGGGAGCGACTTCTGAACCGGCTGCTTTCCCGTTGTGATGAGTCACGGCTGCCCACCCCAGTTGCAACAGAACGACTGTTTGAACGGGAGTAGCGGTGCGCAGGCTGGCTCACACCCTCGTCGGCGTTGGCAGGTACCGTTTGTTGACTACGACGCTCAGATTCCGCGCGGCGCTCTCTTCGCCACCTTTGCACAATAAAAGGAAGCTGAAACTTTTGCTGGCCACTTTTATCAGTAGTGGCATGTGGGCCACCACAGAGTCACCAGGTTGGAGAACAGTGATGGTTCTCACCAGGGTAGTTTATTTCGCACCTCTTGCACACAGCTTCACCTGGAGTTGGACAGACGTCCGCCCTGTGCCCCAGTCGGCCACAGGCGTAGCGGCAGTCATGCTGCCGATGGTAAAGCGAGCATCTGACTTGCGCCGTGCGTACCGAAATAAATGAAGTTGGGAACTTTGTAGCAATCGAAGACAATAATTACCATTTCAGTGTTGTTAACAAGTCTCACTCCAAGAGCCGAGGGGTTGCTTTCAGTCAGAATTCTCCTCTCCAGCGCCGTATGGCTCTCCGGTGCATCAATCTTACGGATGACCCCCTCGCACGTCTCATGCGGGGCAGCCTCGTAAGTGTTGATCTCATACTTGTTCATTCCCAATGTAAGGCAGCTCATCCCGAGTCAGCATTCACCTAGGACGCCGTGCTAATAACTATATTTTTTTGCGTTGCACTCGGGCAGGCGATATCTGGACCAATGCGATTCCGACCGCCTCTGCGATGGCCCGGCCAAGACTAGCTGAGCCGGCCTTCTCAACATCCAAGCCACCCCTTGGATGAACAGTAATCTTCCAGTGCTCGCTCGGCAGTCGAGGCATTCCCCACAATTTGATAACTTTATTCTTAAGTTTAGAGCTTTTTTGTAGCACTGAAATGGCCTCTCGCGTTCCCGCCGTACGCAGTGGCACGCTCTGTAGCACTGGCGTTCGCACGCCTCAAGTTTTTTTTTGCCACGGCGAAGCGCCAGCCGTGTTCTCCAAACTCTTCCGGGAGGAGGTCATCGTCGTCCATAGTAACAGCCACGTCGTCCAGCATATTGGCTCAGCAGGTGAAACGACGGCCGCGTGCAAGAAAGGGCGCGTCCTGCCTGGCAGCCAAAGTCGGCGTTGTGGTTGTTCGCCCAAGCACGTACGCCAGGCGTAGTCGGTCGCCTAAATGTACCAAAATGCTCAAAAATGAACCTACCGGTGAAAGCCCACTACCAACGTGAACCTTGGCAGCTTATGCGTCGACTAGGAGCAAGATCCTGAGGCGCAGCACACGAAAAACCACAAGAATCATTTGATGAAGCCTTCAAAATCCCTCCAAGTTTTACTTTCGCATCTCCTCGAACGCAGCCAATCTCTCGCCGGTCCGGACAAACAGGACATCGCTGTCTCAAGCATGCATGAAAGGTTCAAGCCAGCTGCAGAGTCGTTGTGGAACGGAGGTTTTTGGGGGTTTTCGATCCAATCTTTTGCTGAGGACGCGTCCTCGCAACCGTCGAAGATTAAAATATTTTTGCTTAGGTCAGGCATCACTTGAAATGCAGTGATACCCCCAGGCGTTTCAGCAGACACGGGCGGTGGCGTCGCCAACGGAGCCAAGCGCTCGAGCAATGCTGTTAGGATGCGGTCCTTTTCCATAAGAGCATTCAACAGTTCGTGCACTGCAACACCATCGCTTTCGTCAGCATCCATAATCAAATTGGCCCGACGCACAGACTCGCCATTTTCTTTGTCGCTCTCAGCTAGGGTGCTTCCACTGCGATGTTATTCGCTGTTCATGGTGACACCCAGTTCGTTAGGCCTAGTAGTCCCGCTTCTGAGATGTTAGCGGCCAACTTCTTCTAGGCGGGGAGCTCCGCTAGGTGGCGTAGGACGGTGAGGACGTGCTCACATCGCTCTCCGCTTTATGAAATGCTTTCAGGCGGAACTTTCATTCAAGTCTACTTGAAGAGTGCGTCATCTTTTTGGTGAAGTTGCGAGGATTCGATGCACACCAAAATCTTGGATCTGGACCAGCTTCACAAGAAACTATCAACATTAGAAGAGACGACATGTACGAACGCAGCTCACCGTATCACCGGCTTCGGTCGGTGGCGCCGGGACGCTAAACCGTGCGGGGTGCGGCGCCGGGTGTGTGTGCGTCGACTGGCTCACAACCATTCTACCGACTTTCTCCGACATCTTGGAGTCGCCGAGTAGCGAGAGCATGCGACGGACGCGAATCATATCGGCTCCGGCTAAGGTTCAATTTCAAGAAGAATTTCTTCTTGGCGACCTGTTGCAACGATAGGAAATAATAATAATAATAATAATAATAATAATAATAATAATAATAATAATAATAATAATAATAATAATAATAATAATAATAATAATAATAATAATAATAATAATAATAATAATAATAATAATACGTTTATTATACGTTTAGCTAGCACTGAGAGGGATAGTACAGGAATTCAGAGTGTCGCTGCAGAACAGGTACCCGGCTCTTAGTGAGGAAACCAACCTTAGCGTAGATACAATGAATGATAATCTGACGAGTATTATTACGGAGTGTGCAGTGGAAGTTGGAGGCAGGGTAGTTAGACAGGACACTGGCAAGCTTTCCCAGGAAACGAAGAACCTAATTAAGAAGCGTCAAATCATGAAAGTGTCAAGTACAGCAGACAAAATAGAACTGGCAGAGCTTTCGAAGTTGATTAATAGACGTAAGGTATGCGATGTAAGAAGGTATAACATGGAGAGAATCGAACACGCTCTGAAAAACGGAGGAAGCGTCAAAGCAGTGAAGAGGAAACTTGGGATAGGCAAAAGTCGGATGTATGCACTAAGGGACAAAGAAGGCAAAATAACTACCAATATGGATAGGATAGTTAAAATAGCGGAAGAGTTTTACAGAGATCTGTACAGTAGCGGAGACAACCACGACCTTAATACTATAAGAACTAGCAATAACCCAGATGACAACCCACCAGTAATGATAGAAGTCAGAAAAGCTTTGGAGAGCATGCAAAGAGGCAAAGCTGCTAGTGAGGATCAGGTAACATCAGATCTGCTGAAAGATGGAGGACAGATTGTGTTAGAAAAACTAACCACCCTGTTTACGAGGTGTCTCCTTACGGGAAGAGTACCAGAGTCTTGGAAGAACGCTAACATCATCTTAATACATAAGAAAGGAGATGACAAGGACTTGAAGAATTACAGGCCGATCAGCTTGCTCTCTGTAGTATACAAGCTATTTACAAAGGTAATTGCTAACACAGTAAAGAAAACATTAGAATTCAATCAACCAAAGGAACAAGCAGGATTTCGAACAGGCTACTCAACAATTGACCACATTCATACTATCAACCAGGTAATAAAGAAATCGTCAGAGTATGACCAACCACTATACATAGCCTTCATAGATTACGATAAGGCGTTTGATTCAGTAGAAATATCAGCCGTCATGCAGACACTGCGGAATCAGGGCGTAGATGAAGTATATGTAAACATTCTGGAAGAAATCTACAGGGGATCAACTGCTACCATAGTGCTTCATAAAGAAAGCAACAGAATACCAATCAAGAAGGGTGTAAGGCAGGGGGACACTATCTCCCCAATGCTATTTACCGCGTGCTTACAGGAGGTTTTCAGAAGCCTAGAATGGGAGCAGTTAGGGATAAGAGTTAATAGAAAATACCTTAGTAACCTGCGTTTCGCCGATGACATTGCATTGCTGAGTAACTCAGGGGACGAATTGCAACTCATGATTACGGAGTTGAACAAGGAGAGCAGAAAGGTGGGTCTTAAAATTAATCTGCAGAAAACGAAAGTAATGTACAACAACCTCGGAAAGGAGCAGCGCTTCGAGATAGGTAATAGCGCACTTGAAGTTGTAAAAGACTATGTCTACTTAGGGCAGGTAATAACCGCAGAGCCGAACCACGAGATCGAAGTAACTAGAAGAATAAGAATGGGGTGGAGCACATTCGGCAAGCACTCTCAGATTATGACAGGTAGATTGCCACTATCCCTCAAGAGGAAGGTATATAACAGCTGTATCTTGCCAGTACTTAGCTACGGAGCAGAAACCTGGAGACTTACAAAGAGGGTTCAGCTTAAATTGAGGACGACGCAGCGAGCAATGGAAATAAAAATGGTAGGTGTAACCTTAAGAGACAAGAAGAGAGCAGAGTGGATTAGGGGACAAACGGGGGTTAAGGATATCATAGTTGAAATAAAGAAGAGGAAATGGACGTGGGCCGGGCATGTAGCGCGTAGACAGGATAACCGCTGGTCATTAAGGGTAACTAACTGGATTCCCAGAGAAGGGAAGCGGGGTAGGGGGAGACAGAAGGTTAGGTGGGCAGATGAGATTAAGAAGTTTGCGGGTATAAATTTGCAGCAGCAAGCACAGGACCGGGTTAACTGGTGTAACATGGGAGAGGCCTTTGTCCTGCAGTGGACGTAGTCAGGCTGATGATGATGATAAATACGTTTATTTCATCATCATTGTGTACATGATGACAGGGGCTTGCAGTAAAAACTGCAAAATCCGAGGATCGTTCCAATGAAAACTCCAACCAAAAAAACAGCTTGACTGAGCTGCTGACCCCTAACTTGGCGAACAGCAAGGATTCACCAAATGTGCATAATATAACACAACCAAATGTGCATAATATAACAGAAAAAATGAAAGACACAATACAAGGAAGTACACTTTTAAGGCACAGAAATCGCGAGCAAACAGATAACAGGAATTATGAAGGAAAAAATGATAACAACTCTTTATTTGTCAATGTTTCAAGGGGTGCGTTTTTAGCTGCGAAGCTATTGAGCAGTCGCGGAAGCTGGTTTTTCAGGGTTTGCGTGCCGTAAGTTGTTCTGTATGTTTGAACGTGCCATATATCTGTATTTCTTGTTCTGCATATATGTTTTCGGGGCTCTAGCAGAGCAATCTTACGAAGTAGAAATGTACTATACTTGATTTCACGCTTGAAGGAATGACAAAGACGATACTCATATAATTTAGTTACTCGCACAATTTTGTGTTTGATAAAAAGTTCGGTTGTTGTGTGCCAGCGAGGAAGGTTTTCCATTACGCGTAAGAAGCTCTTTTGTAGGACGTGTAATTTGTTTAGGTTTTCTTTTGTCGTGGTACCCCAGACTAAGTGACAGTAGTTTAGATGAGAATAAAATAAAGACCGATAGATTAGGATCATCACGTTTAGCGGCAGCATCTCACGTTTTCTGTAAACAATGCCTATTATCTGCGACAGCTTGCTACCAAGATAAGTTACATGGTCGTCCCAGGACAGTTTTTGATTTATCATAACTCCTAATGTTTTAATCGATGGCACTATTTCTAGGGGAACACGCTGAAAACATATATCTCTTGTTAGTGCGACTTTTTTGTTTTTTCCTCTAAAGATGACGACTTTAGTTTTTGAGCTGTTTATCTGTAATGCGTTCTTTCGTGTCCAGTTATCAAGTTTGTCTAGTGCGTCATTTGCTTGTTTTGTCAACTCGCCTATATTATCTCCAGCTAGAAATATGCTCGTGTCGTCAGCGTAGAATACAATTTTTGCGAAGGGTATAGTCTGCACAATATCATTTATAAACATGTTAAAAAGAAACGGGCCCAAAATGCTGCCTTGTGGGACGCCACACTGAACAGGCCGTGTATCGGATAAGAATCCGTTTACAACAACTGCCTGCCTACGGAATTCAAGATAAGATTTTACGAGTGCAGATGCATGTCCACGAAATCCGCAACGCTCTAACTTGCGCAGCAATAGTTCATGGTTTATTAGGTCGAAAGCCTTCGTAAAGTCGACATAGATCCCAATAACTATATTATTTTTGTCAAGTTCCTTTAGAATGTGTTCTTTTTGTTCCAGTAACGCGAGCTCTGTCGAACAGTGTTTTTTGAAACCAAATTGAGAGTCGCTAATTAGGGAATGCTTAGATTCAAAGCTCACGAAGTGCTTATGAATAACTTTTTCAAACAGTTTTGAAAATATTGGTAGTATAGATATTGGCCTGTAATTTCCAAATTGATTTCTTTCACCCTTTTTATAAATTACTGATACACGCGCAAGCTGCATACCACGAGGAAACACTGCCTTAATGATACACTTGTTGAGAATATGCGTAATGTACGGCGAAATAATGTCAAATATAAACTTAATTGGTTTAACTTGGAATCCATCAATGTCACAAGATGTCGTGTTGTTTAGCGTGTTGAATGTGCCCATCACCTCAGCTTCATCAACCGGGCTAAGAAATAGAGTATTTTCGTGCGCTTTTAAACGTTTTAATACTTTCGAAAGTTCTTGAAGAGGTCCACCTCGCTAACCCTAACAAGCCGGAGACGCGGCTTGGACAGAACGCCGCCCCGCTCTACAGCGGATGGCGAGCGTCTATGGGAGCGTCGCAGCCGACGAGAAGCACTCATTGCCCTCTCACTCCACGGACCACATGATGGATACGCAGACCAGTCAAGACGCCGATGCGCAGGTGAGCAATGAGCACAACGCAAATCCATGGATCACTGTTACCAAGAGAGCGAACAAACGCCGACAGCTGCAACCCCATACCGTACCGACTCAACAGCTGCCCAGCACGCCGTCTGAGCCCGCTCTACGCCAGAGCCGGCCTAAGACGCGTCTACCAAGACTCCCACCGCTCCCTGCCGAGGACTACAAGCTAGCAATGCGTCCCCATGGTGGATTAAATCTCAGCAAGGTTAGCCCCAAGACATTACTTCTCGCCATAGTTCATGCAGCAAAATACGCAGTGAGAAGCCTAATATCAAGCTTCGAGTTGACGAAAATCAAAATGTGCTAACAATAAGCACCTCATCTGAACGCATCGCCATGGCACTTGGACAAATCACCAAAATTACAGTGCACGCAGCAACCTACGACATCACCTCTCATGGTATTGCGCCTGATAATTCGTGCAAAGGGGTGGTCAACGGAATAGGCCATGAAATCACACCAGACGACTTCCTGACAGAAGTTGAAGTACCGGGCTACGAGGTCCTTACGTGCAGACCCCTCGGCAACTCCGGAGCAATGGTGCTCACATTTTGTGGCAAGCGAGTCCCTTTCTTCATGAACGCGTACGGACAGGCTCTCCAATGCTACCTCTACAAACGGACTATTCCCCACTGTAGAAAGTGCAACAAAACTGGACACAGTGAGGATGTGTGCCCACAGCCTCCTGACACACCGAAATGTTGAGTGTGCGGGGATTCACTATCACCCAACAACCACGAGTGCCGCCCTTCTTGCATGCTTTGTGGTGGCGACCACCCGACGGCTGCCAAACCATGCCCAAAGCGGTTTTTGCCACCTGTCAACCGACGCAAACCACCCTGGTCGGCTACTCCCATCAAGAAGGCCCAGTCACCATCTCCCAGCCCCGGACAGCAGAGCAGTGCGTCTGGGAGTGCAGCCAGGCGAAGGAGGCATTCCAGGGATAAGTCGGGGCCCAAGCGAGGAAACTCGTCATCGCGGAGGGGTTTCGCTGGCCAGCCGGGATCTCAAGGCTGGCACATGGACGGGACAACGCATCATCATGGCCAGCAAAGCGGTTCCCACAAGAAAGCACAAACGGCAAGCTGGGCAGGGCAGTTCTCTCCACTCCCTCCCTCTCCACACCAGTCCCACTTCCTCACACAAACATCAACGCAGGAAAGAACACCACAACCAACGCCACCTAGACTATCACAACCCATGTCAGTAGACACTCAGCTTCACCCTGACATGTCGTCAACTACGGCACGATCCGACTATTGCACACGAGAGGCGTTGAACGAAATGGCTACTTCTTTAAGGAACGAATTCGCAACTATGATGCAGGTAGAAATGCAGAAAATGAAGGATAGCATTGTGGCTGAACTAACAGCTCCACTCCAACAATTGATCCAGCAGGCCCTGCAACCTGCTGTCCAGCAGATTGTAACGGATGTTAAACAGCAGATATCGGCTGCACTTGGCCAACTTGATATTTCGCCATCTGCACCAAAACGCACGACGTCTCCGACACGTGAAACACAGCGACCGCATCCTTACATACGCCCCTCCCGTTTCCTATCACCGTCCCGAAAAACCGTCCCAACAGCCGCAGCTGCTGCAGTCCCGCTTCCCACCACCCTCCACCAAGATTTAGCACAGTCTGAAATGCCTCCGTGTACTACCGAGGCCCCGCTATTGCATGATCATGGCGAAAAACCGTAGGTCAACGCGTGACACCCCTCAACTCCTACGTGTGTGGCAGTGGAATTGCAGAGGGTATCGTAGAAAACGCGGAGCTCTAATGCAATTCATTGCGACGCAGCAGATTACTCCCGATGTCATAGCGTTACAAGAAGTACAATGTACCCCTACGCTTCCGGGTTACACCACATACACGGACGTAACGAACAATACACCACATCGCACAGCTACATTAGTTTCTAAGCATGTCACTGTCATAGAACACACCCTTCAAAGCCCCTCCATCTCACACGTACTTCTCGAATTAGTCCCGTGCTTTCGTTCCAGTAGCAGCCTGTACGTGCTCAACGTTTACAGTGGACCTAACGCCAGGAACGATGACTTCGGTCATCTATTCGCACAAATCTGCAAGTTGGGTAAACACATAGTTATTGAAGGAGATTTCAATGCCCCCCATCCGGCTTCGGGCTACGCAACAGAAACGCCTAAAGGCCGACGACTCGCACAGGTTCTCGCGATTCATCGCATGACCCTGATGACAGAACCTGATCAAACCACTCGCATAGGTAATAGTGTGAGCAGGGACACATGCCCCGACCTCACGATAGTCAAGGGCGTTAGTCACCATTCCTGGTGCAACCTCATGGTTAATCTAGGCAGTGATCACCATATACTAACTACAGAGCTCCAAGTAGCAGCCACGCGTGCCCCAGAGCGCATCATAAAACTAACGAATTGGGATGCATTTAGGCGTAATCGTACAACTACCCATCAGGACTCTCCTTCCCTAGAAGCTTGGATATTACAACTTCACTCCGATTTTCAAAGAGCTACCAAACTCATCGCTGCGACGACAGAAACGCCGGATGTGGACCGGCATCTGCTACATCTCTGGGATGCCCACAGAGGCTTGACACGGCGGTGGCGGCGTCAGAAATATAACCGAAAACTTCGTCTCCAAATCGCCAAACTAGCTGCTGAGGCACAAGACTATGCGAACATCCTCACCAGCAACAATTGGCATAACTTCTGTGATCGACTCAACGGCTCACTAAGTACACCTCGAACGTGGCGTATACTCCGTGCTCTTTTAAATCCAACGCAGACAAAATTACACACTGCTAACGCAATCCGCACCATTTTCAACAAATCAGGGCTCGACGATAACACTCTGCTGCACACCTTAAAGCAACAATGTATCCACGGGCCCCCGTCCCGCCTACCGTGATTATGCACACGTACACGATACGCCTCTAGATGAGGACATTACAGAAGCAGAGGTTAGGGCAGCTTTGCAAAGCATTAAGCGCAACACAGCACCCGATACAGACGGGATTACGTACACACTTCTGCGTAATTTAGATGACCAGTCCATCGAATATTTAACCGCTTTTTACAACGAACATTCGAAAAACGGCACGCTACCACAGGAGTGGTGACTCGCAGAAATCATACTTATTCCAAAGCCTGGCAAGCCGCTATCCCTCCAGAATCTTCGCCCTATATCCTTGACTTCATGTGTAGCTAAACTCTTTGAACGCGTTGTTCTCTCTCGACTACAACCATTTCTCGAAGACAATTGTTTTTTTCCTTATGCACTATTCGGCTACCGTCCTGGTATCTCTACACAGGACGTATTATTACAGCTTAAGGAGGACGTGTTGGATAGCCCCACTTCAAACCAGGTACGAGCTATTCTGGCCCTGGATCTGAAGGGTGCTTTTGACAACGTCTCCCACGACCTTATTCTTGACAATCTCGCTTCATTTCAGTGTGGCTCACGTATCTACAATTACGTCAGGTCCTTTCTTTCTGACCGCACGGCCACTATTGGGATTGGAGACCTCCGTTCGGACGTCATTCGTCTCGCAGGCAGAGGAACACCACAGGGCTCGGTTCTCTCGCCCACTTTGTTCAACGGGGCTATGGCTAAACTCCCTTCCCTATTACAACAGGTTCCCGACATCCAGCATGCCATCTATGCAGATGACATTACAATTTGGGCGACCAAAGGATCAGACGGAACCATTCAGGACGCCCTACAGGAAGCTGTGTCTGTGGTACAAGACTATGCTGCTTCCGGCAGCCTTACGTGCTCAGTGGATAAGTCGAAGTTGTTGTTGGTATACAAGTGGCGCCGCAAAACCGCTGATTCTCCTGACATTTCTCTGTTTCTTGATGGCCATCCTATCCCTCTGGTACCACGAATTCGCATTTTAGGCCTCCACCTTCAGTCCGACGGCAAGGCCTCGTACACTACACACCTTCTGGCTCAGCAGATAACTCAAATTACACACATAATCCAACGCATCACCAATCGCAGGAGAGGCCTCTGTGAGAAGGATGTCCTCCGCTTAGTACAAGCACTCATAGTTAGTCGGCTCACCTATCATCTTCCCTTTCACAATCTCACTCTATCTCAAATAAAAAAGATGGACATCCTTCTACGGACAGCTGTGAAGGCGGCTATCGGCTTGCCTCCACACGCATCTACACAACGCCTCCTTCAATTAGGAGTCCACAACACCATAACCGAAGTCATCGAGGCCCAGCACAACAGTCAGCTCCAACGGCTCAGGCAGACCCGTCAGGTATGCGCCATCCTGTCTCGTCTTGGCTACCCGATTCCTCAAAAACCCGCACAAGTACCGCGACATAAACTTGCTTCTACTGTCCGCGCACTCATCAAAGTGCCTCCGATTCTACGAATATGAATCCTTCCCGCCACGCCAGTCGTCGACGTGCCCGAGTTCAGGCTATGACACCCGTCTTTGGTGATGGCACATCAGACTTACAAGTACTTTACACTGATGCAGCACGCTACCCAGAGAAGTCAGCCATGTGTTTAGCCTTGACAGATGACACAGACGCCCTTGTGGCGTCTCCCACACTTCGCACTACAGACAGTGGTCTGGCAGAGGAGGGAGCTCTCGCTCTGGCAATTGTTCACGCTACGACACTGTCACATGACTCCCCTGTCACTATTGTAACAGATTAACAAGCTGCTTGCCGTGCTTTCGCTCAAGGAGATGTGGCTGCACATACACACAATATCCTCTCTTCTGTCTCACCATCCGCATTACGTCCTGTGCGTATCGTCTGGACTCCTGAACACGCCTCTCTCCATGGTAATGAACGCGTTCATGCGGTTGCCCGAGAGCTGACCGGCCGGGCTCCATTGGAAGAGCTGTCCAATCCAGACGACGCATCGACAGAACCACTAAACTACAGTGCTACGCTGCAGTACTATCCACAGAGCCGTTATACGTATCCTCCCCCTCATCCTTCACTTAACAGAGCAGATGCTGTCGCTTGGCGGCAACTACAGACCAATTTATTTCCTTGCCTTTATATGCTAAATCGCTTTCATCCGACTCTCTACCCCTCCTACTGCCCCTTCTGTGGATACGTACCGACGGTGTACCACTCCACGTGGAAATGCTCTGCCCCACAGGGCATGCCTCCGATTCCCAATCCCACCCTTTCCTCTTGGGAGTCTGCACTGCTCAGCGTACGCCGGCAGGAACAGCAGCAGCTGGTCCAGCGGGCTCGCAGGGTCGCGCAAGGCAATGGAGCCCTGGACTGAGGGCCCCACCCAAAGAAGGCTCAGTGTGCATTTGTTAATAATAAATGTTTATTCTCTCTCTCCGACATTTTCTGACCGAGTTAGAAGTCAATGGTGAGTGCCATTTAACATCCTTTTCGGAATATACGCCTTGCGCAAAAAAAAAACGGAGGTCGGCCCATTCCCCTGTTTCTACTGAGCATACATGCATAAGGACGCCTAGAAATTCTTCGTTTACGTGGACGTCGACGAAGACCCTCCCAGCGCATCTCTGGTGTCGGATAATCAACCGAACGACGTGAGTAGCGTCTCGTCAAATGAGGAACCAAGTAACGATGCGCGAGCGCCCAGCGGCACCTCTCTCTATAAGAAGAACGATGACGACGCTGGTCTGGCTCTCACTTGGACGGGGGATGGCTGGCACACCGTCCTTTCACACAGAAGAAAAAAGAACCATAAACAAAGGCAGAAAGAACCCGAGAAGGGACAAGAGAAGAAAAATAGCAGCATATCCACGGAGTGAATGATGGAGAGTGGGGCGAGGCATCCGTCCGTCCATTCGTTCTTGCTTCCGTCCATCCATGCGTCCGTCTTTGTGTCCGTCCGTGCGTCCATTCGCCCGTCCGTGCGTGCGTCTGTTCGTGCGTCCGTCCCTGCGTTCATCCACGCATCCGCCCCTGCGTCCGTTCATGCGTCCATCCATGCATCTGTCTGTGTGTCCGTTCGTCCATCTATTCAACACCCCAAGTACCACCATCTCGCATCTTTTCATCATATATTCGATGGATGGATGCTATGAGCGTCCCCTTTATAACGGGGTGGTGACAAGTATGCCACCAGGCTCGAAAAAAAAAACCTTTTTTCTTTTTTGATGTTGGCCTAATGCCTCTACTTCGATAAATTCTATCTTAATGGAAAAAAAGGTAAATTTTCATTCCCCATATAGAAGCACCGCCATCCAGCGGAAATTCCAAGGACTAAACCAGAAGTGGCACACACACTTTCTTTCGGCTTGCGCTTCGTGTCTACTTCCCACCTTTAACCACTAGAGCTCATGGTATATACTAGTTCACTGTATTCATGGCACTGCGGCCCATCGCTCGCTAAACCTTTCTAAAAACAAGGAGGTTACGCCCAGCGAGTATAACGTAGCAACCTTTTCTTGTCAGTTAGTGCTCAATGTACAAGCCAATGGCTGCTAATGGGAAATGAGAGACAGGAGAATTCAACGTTTACTTTCTTACGGCTTGCGCTTCGTATCTACTTCCCACCTTTAACCACCTAGAGTTCATTCATGGTATATACTAGTTCATTGTATTCATGGCACTGCTGCTCAACGCTCGCTAAACCTTTCTAAAACGAAGGAGGTTACACCCAGCGCGTATAACGTAGCAACCATTTCTTGTCAGATAGGGTTCAATGTACATGCCAATGGCTGCTAATGGGGATCGCAGCGTGTGCGTTAACTAAAAGCCGAATGCTCCTGTCTCTCATTCCCCTTTAGCAGCCATTGGCATGTACATACAGCACTATCTGACAAGAAAGGGTTGCTACGTTATACTCGCTGGGCATAACCTCCTTGGTTTTAGAAAGGTTTAGCAAGCGTTGGGCCGCAGTGCCATGAATACAGTGAACTAGTATATACCATGAGCACGAGGTGGTTAAAGGTGGGAAGTAGACACGAAGCGCAATCCGTAAGAAAGTGTGCGTGTGCCACCTCTGGTTTAGTCCTTTGAATGTCCGCTGGACGTGCGGAGACGCACACTAACAGGGCTGCTTGAGACCTATTAAAACATTTTTATTAAATGAAAAGTAAACAAAGAAGAATGTTCACACCGAAGAAAAACTCACTCAAGTTCGTTCCACAGGGGGATACACAGCGTCCGTCGAACTACGCATGTCTAAGGCACTCGCACACATACATCCGCACTGTCACACAAACACGCACACACTGCTACTGAGGCTAGACCGTGATGTATATAGGCACCCGACACTGGACCAGAGGGCACGACGGAGCTCTTTTGGGCCGCCTCTGCATTGTTGGTACCGACCGCCAGGGTACGATGAAAATGAAACTATTACTGAATACATCGACTTGCTTAAGTGTCATTGCTCTTTTTGGAACGTGCTGAAAGAACGCTTCCTGGGTGGTTCCATAATCACGCGTGACCCCCTTGTTGACCACTGAAAAAAAATGTACCCTGGAAAATCCGCTTTTGCTGCGTCTACACGCTAGGCGACGCAGGGGCGGGCCCGGTTTTGCAATGCCTGTTCGCTAGGCTGTGGGTTTTGGCGCTACCATCAGTTCTTGCAGACTGCGTTGCCGGATAATAAAATGAGGATGAGCGCGTGGGATCGCGGAATAAAGAGAATGATATCAAGGCATCGGATTCATCGTTTCTGTATGTGTTAAACACAGCATATTGGCGACGACATTTCAACCCATGCAAACGCAACGTTACTTTTGATTTATGCTGCATCACCACAATGAGCGTTGCGGGATTACAACCACCACCGCCTTTCCTGCCTTCACCTGGTCATCCGGCTGTCCCATGGGACCAGTGGAAGCAGGCCTTTCAGACGTACATGGTGGCTTCTGGAGCGTCAGATTTTCCAGACGACTGCCGGAAAGCGATCCTGCTCACCTGTCTTGGCATGGAAGGGCAGCAGATCTTCTTCACATTGAAGCCGGCGGCCTTGCAGTCTGGCTCTGCTACTACCGCTCTTCCTTGTTGTTTGGGAACAGGTGACACCGGATCGACAAATGATGTGTATAACTATGCAATTGCCTTGATTCCGGACCATTTCAAGCGTTCAGTCAACGTCATCGTGGCTGGGCAATGGTTCAGTCGCCGTGCTCAGCATGCAGGCGAGACAGTGGAAGATTACGTCACTGCTTTGCGAATTCTCATCGCTGACTAATCTCGGAAGTCTCGCTGATGAGTTGTTACGTGACCAGCTCGTCTCGAAGACTATGAATCATCAGTGAGCGTTTACTTTTTGGAGGCTCCTCACTGACGCTCTCACGAGATATTACACTCGCTAACCAGTACGAAGAAGCCGCGAGCCAAGCTAAAGAATTTTGCGAAGTCGCTTCAGTTCGCCACGTTAAAAGGCGCAAAGCTCTTCTCTGCCTCGAGAACAAATAAATGAATGTATATGTTGTGCGAAGTGCAAAGCCAAACCAATGGGGTATCCTGTACAAGGCACCGCAAACTTTCGAGCTTGTTATCGTTGTGGGGCGGCTGATCACCTTGCAAATAATCCTGCATGTAAGGCTCGCCTGCGCAGATATCGTCTCTGCGAGAAGACTGAGCACTTGGACATTATGTGCAGGTCGTCTGGATACTTTGTGAAATTTCAACAAGTTGATGAGGATGACGACGCTAGCTCTCAGTGTAGCGGCAAAACAGTTTGTGTTATCAAGGGACACAAGCATGGTATTTACGCATCCATGGCAGTGAAAGGTCACACTATCTTGTTTCTAGTTGATACGGGATCTTCTGTCCCTATTTTGGCTGAAGAACTCTATCGTCAGTTTTTCTGCGAGTACTTTCCTTTTGAAGTCGACCTCAGTGCAACTTTTCGACTACGCCAAGTCAAAGGTAACAGTCGCTTCAGCTGCGTTTCAAGACAGAACTGCTTGCATTCTTATATATGTTATATCTGAAGGCACCGCTGCATTGGGCTTAAATGCCATTGCGACACTACAGATGAACATTGAAGGCAATTCACTTCAGTGCCTTGGATTGTCCTCCAGCACTCCTACATTGCCAACAGAGTTACGTTTCGAGTATCCACATTTCTTATGACCAACAGCTCGGACTTGCCAAAGGTTTCAAACACAAAGTTAAGATTCGCGAGTCTATTTCACTCGTTGCAGCAAATTGCAACCGCTGCCGTTTACCCCGCATGAGCAGGCGTCAGCAGAGCTGCATAAACTTCAAGCTCAAGACATAGTCGAGTGCGTGGATGCCTCTCAGTAGGTTTCTCCTACAGAGGTCGTTAGGAAAAAAAAAAGATGGCTCAATACGAATGCATGTTGATCTGCGAGAGCCTACTAAGTGTATAATTGTTCATATTTTTTCACTACTACAAACGGATGAGCTGTTGCACTGCTTAACTGGCGGCAAGCGATTCTCGAAGCTGAATTTAGCGTCTGCTTACCATCAACTTGAAATAAATCCTGAAAGTCGTGACCTGACCACTTTCATTACGCACGACGGGCTTTTTCGCTTCAAAAGAGTATGCTTCGGCTTGGCTTCAGCGCTGTCGGCGTTTCAGAAATTGATGCATTTCGTACTGAAAGGGTGCAAAGGTGTACTTTTTTACATAGACGGCATTATTGTTTATGGTCGTTCTCGAGAAGACCATCTTGCAAACCTTTGACATATTGCAGCGACTTTCTAAAGCAGGCCTGAAACTAAATCAGGAGTGTGTTTTTGACGTCATGAAACTCACGTTCCTGAGACATGTTGTGGATGGCAAAGGACTCTTTCCGCTAGCGTCATCTATCCAAGCGATGAAAGAAGCTCCGGTGACTTCAAGCATAAACGAACTTCGTTCCCTGCTTGGCCTGGCGGGATTTTACGCCAAGCTCTTTCCCCGTTTTTCGGATGCCGCGGAACCTCTATGGGCATTGCTTCGAGGCAACGACCCATTTACTTGGACGCCAGCTGCCAAAGAGAGTTTCGTCCGTTTGAAATCACTGCTGACAATGTGCAAGGTTCTACATCTCTTTGATCCGAACCTTTCCGTCACCGTCACGACCAATGCCTCCGGCTATGGGCTAGGCGCTGTGCTACAACAAGAGAGCAAGGGAATTCTACAGACGGTGGCCTTTGCCTCCCGGACCTTGAGCCAAGAACGGAAATATTATGCAGGAGAATGCGAAGCCTTAGCGTGTGTTTGGGCTTGTGAACACTGGCACGTGTACCTTTGGGGTCGCCCCTTCGTTCTGCGAACTGACCATAGTGCCCTTGTTACCTTGTTGTCTACTAAGGGTGTTGGACATCAGCCGTTGCGCATTTCACGTTGGTCAACGCGACTGCTGTGCTACAACTACACTGTAGAGTACCCCAAGGGAAGTGATAATGTGGTGGCTGATGCACTCACTCGACTGCTTTTACCCGAGAAACCGGTCAGGTCACTGACGATCAATTTGTTTGCTTGCTTTGTACAATATTAACCCCGGCAGGATTATAAGCAGCGAGTGCATCTGACAACATAATCACAGAGTCATAGACTTCGTTTCGTTATCTTGGCCTGAAAAAAAATCTCTGGAAATAGTGCTAATGCCATATTTCCATGTGCGTGCCGAACGTGACATTGTGCACAACTCGCTTTACCGTGGTGAAAGGATCGTAGTTCCAAGTAACCTCACTCCTCGTTTGATAGGACTCGCACATGAATCACGTCCGAAGATCAGTCCTACGAAAATAGACTGCGAGAAATGTACTGGTGGCCTCGAATGGATGACCATGTAGAATGAGTGGTTAAAACCTGTCTTGTTTGCCAGTCATGTGACAAATCTGCATGGCCTACTACAGCCGCTATGCAGCCAGTAACTTTCCCTGACAAGCCTTGGGAGAAAATTGCCATTGATATTATTCGCCCCTTTGAGCAAGCTCCCATCAATTGCCGTTATGCGGTGACGCTTATTGATTATCACAGCAAATGGCCAGAAGTTTTTTTTTTCGAGACAAGTTTCTACGGTGACGGCCAAGAACTTCTTGTTGCAAGTTTTTGCTCGTTATGGCTACTCAAATGAAATAGCTTCGGATCGCGGACACCAATTAGGCTCAGCTGAATTTGAGGAGTTCATTCTGGAACGCGGCATACACCATTGCTTTTCTCCTGTCTACCACCCATAAGCAAACGGTCTTGTAGGAAGGTTCAACACGGTCCTCAAGCCTGTTGTCTAGATGGCAGTACACGAGCGGCATGATATCCGTGTCGCCTTGACGGACTATTTAGACGTCTACCGTTGCTCACCTCATGCCACAACGGGAGTGGCACCCGCCGTTCTCCTGCATGAACGAATGCCATGAACTCGTTTAAGCATTGTTGGATTACCGGATTCTTCATTTCACGAAAATCCAGCAGAGTTGATGAAACGGCTGCGCCAGCGTGTCCAACAAAAACAACCATCTTCCAAACTTTACACTGACTGCCGTCGTGGAGCTCGGACTAGAAACTTCGCCATCGGCGACTACGTCCTTGTGAGAAAGCCATATGTTGACAGGAAAATATCCTCGCACTTTTCGGAACCGAATAAAATCATTAGGCAATGAGGGCCAGTCTGATTTCTTTTCAAAGGCGGTCGCGTATGGAACTCTTTCAAATTTCAAGCATTACATCCAGAAGCCGCGGTTAAGCTGATAAGCAGTCGGTCTGGAATTCTAAATTGGAATTCGCCCTCATCGGGCGAACCTTTTCAAGGTAGCGCACCTGAGAGTGAAGAACACGACGACTGGCCAGGGCAAGAGAGAGCAGCCGAAACCAACGAACCATCTTCACTGCAGTCAGAACCATCTTCAGTGGAAAACAAAATGTCCGGCCAGCTGTTACGAAAGAGCCGACGAGTGAAAAAAATCCATCGAAACTCAGGGACTATGTGCTACGGAAGCGATGTTTTTTTGTTTTTTTATCAGCCGAGGAAATGATGTACATAGGAAAGAAGTTGATGAGCGCGTGAGATTGGGGAATAAAGAGAATGATGTCAAGGCATCGGATGCATCGTTTCTGTATGTTCTAAATACAACAGACCTGAGCTATTCGCCACTATTCATGGCGGAGAACATAAATGGCGCTAGCTACTGGCTAAATGGTTAACACTCGTGGTGGAAAATATCCGTGCTTTGTGCCGCGTTCTTAGCTATACATTGTTCTCCGCGTGGTTATTGTACTCCTAGAAACATTTACGCAACCTGTTGTTAGCCACGGGGCTTCAACAGTGCGTAGAATGAGCGCTCATATCCATTTGCCGAGTGGCGAATGAAATATTTGAAGTGCTCGGCGAGATTACGTTTGGGCACCATAAAAAACATCACAGCATATTCACGTAGTGCATGATAATGAGTAGGGCGAAGCATTCGCCAGTCCGTTTGCGTTGCCGCCCGTCCATTCGTTCTTTCTTCCGTTCGTCCGTACGTCCATCTGTGCGACCATTCACGTGTCCATTCGTGCATCCGCCCGTGCGTCCATCCATCCATCCTTCCGTCCGCGCATTCATCCATCCGTCCGTCCACGCGTCCGTCCATCCATGCATCTATGCATCCGTCCGTAGGTCCGTGCATCGGTCTGTCTCTCCATCCGTGCGTCTGTCCACCCGTCTGTCTATCTAGTGACAACTCCAAGTACCACCATTTCAGATTTTTTCATCATATATTCATCATATAGGGGTACCGCCATCCAGCAGACATTCCAAGGACTAAATGAGAGGTGGCATGGCCGGACTAAAAGAGCAGCACGCGCGCACTTTTTCTTACGGCCTGCGGTTCGTGTCTAGTTCCCAGATTTCGCCACCTCTAGTTCCCAAAACTGAAGCCCAACACTTGCTTAACCTTGCTACAACCAAAGAGATTACGCCCAGCGTGTTCAACATGGCAACTAGATAGTGCTCAATGTGCGTCCTTCTGATACAAGTTTTTTTAGTAAGCAAAAAATTCAAGGCAAATTTTATTGCATATTAGGTCCCCGATACTCGTCTCTGTAGGTTATTCAATCAGAAACAACAACTTTTTTTCTTATTAACGTGCGTGGGTTTTCTCCTCAATTAAAATGAGTGCGCGCGTTCCGCTCCTCTAGCCCGGCTGTGGACGTGGCTACATGCTACTACTACGCACTACTACTGCTATTACTATTACTACTACTACTACTACTACTACTACTACTACTACTACTACTACTACTACTACTACTACTACTACTATGACGACGATGAAGATGACGGCTACTGCTACTACTACATACATCGTGGACGCATGACCCACGGCTTAAGAAGCTTCGCCCCTAAAAACGGAACCATGACGAACTCTTGGCCGGTCAGTGATGGTTGTGCAGTGTTCCTGCTTGTGAAACGGACAAAACATTCGTGCTGAGGACGTCATGTGTGTATCGGAATTGTGTTACTGGTCTCAAAACCACGAATCCGGCATTATATATAAAAGACCAGATATACATCAAAAACTACTTTTGTTCTGGGTCTCTTGTGTCTGCCTGTCGACGCATGCTGTCAGAAGTACAAACCCGGCGTCCCACCAGCTGAAATGCTACCATGGAAGCGTTGCCACCACCCGAGCGTCTGTCTGGTGCCCTCTGAAGCTCTAGCAGCAAACAGGACAAAATTTTGCCAACAAAGGGAGCTGTATTTCAAGGCTACAACAACGACGCCGGAACAGACAGGAGCCCAGAGCACGTTGCAGGTCAGGAAGCAATCGATGTTTTTAACACCTCTCAACTGACAAAGTAGCAACGCGAATACTATGATGTTAGTGTGCAGAGTTTTGAGAAATACTGCAATCTGAAACGAAATGAAACATGCGAACGCTATGTCTTTAGAACACGCCACCAATATGTCATGTGAGTCACACGCTGGCCATCGAGAGGCGCGGGCTCTTGCTCTCCAGCGCCAATTCGGCACAAAACAAAACATACTATACACGGACATCGCCAGCCCTTACCGTGGGGGTTGGTATACGGCCGCCGCGGTCCACGAAGACGGGCAGGTGGATGGTCTGTCCTTCCGCGCAAACAATCTTACCCATGCTAAAGAGGTGGCCAGAGCTGTGGCTATATCAAACAACGGTTCTCAAATCATATTATCAGACTTCAAAAAGCTTGCCGAAGTTTCCTACTGAGATGGATTACACCCCTAGCTGCCAAAATTTTTAAGTCTTGTCCGCGAACAGGTTACCCCTCTCTGCGTTCAAGAATCTGGATTCCTGGCCACCAGGGCCTCGCAGGCAATGAGGCGGCGAGGCCCTGGTGGCCTCGCCGCCTCATTCCCCGGGCCACTGCCTCGCCCACCGATGACTCCTGTGTTCTAGAAGAGAACGCTTCTCCCCTAACTTACAGAGAGTAATTACCCATTACCGGGACTCCCACCGCTGTTTTCCTCCGCCCTGTAAAGGACTCAGGAAGGCGGACGAGAGAATTCTTCTTCGGATATTCACCAATACTTTACTGTGCCTGGCAACTCTTGCTTTTTCAGCCTCTGCCAGTACTGTGCGGAGGTGGCTGACACCTACCACGTGGTATGGGCATGCCAGCTCAATTCATATTTAGCCCCGAACCCAAATACAACAAGATATGACTGGGAGACGGCCCTGCTCGGTTGTCAGGACCTTGCGGCCCTACGAGCCATGGTCCAGCGTGCCAAGACAGCGGCCACAATCAATGGGGCCCCCGACTAGAAACTCCACCTAGTAATGCAAGGAGGCTGACTCACTAGAGGCTGGTCTCCCCGGCAACCTCTGTTTTTTTAAATAAATCTTTACAACAGCTACTACTAAGAACACGCCTGCAACTTGAGGATGAGCCATTTGAGTAAATTTTTGAGGGATGTTAAACTTAAGTCACAGTACTGTACCTTTGAAGAGCTGAAGAATTCAAAGGTTCGAGACAAACTCACGTGTAGCACGAAAGACAGCAAATTGAGGGCAAAATTTCTGCGAGAGTGGGGCCTCACGTTGTAAAAAGTAATTGAATTCTGTAAAACGGCCGAAATTGTTAAGAGCTAAAACCAAGCTTGGAAACACAGCTCAGCTCAGCTCAACGCTGTACAGAAAAAAATAGCAGGGACCAAAGAGCCCATCAAAAAAAGAATGTCTGTACTACGGGCGAAAACATCCCCCAAGAATGCGCCCTGCATGGGGCAAGATATGCGGCGTCTGCCATAAAAAGAATAAGTTTGCAGCTTGCTGCAAGGCACGCAAAAGTGTTCAGCGAATCGACTATCATAATGCGCCACACGAACAAAGCGATCAATCTGATTACGAGGTTCAAGTTCTAGTGGTGAGCATCAAAGATGTATCAAGAAACTCGGATTAGATATACTCAGCGGCTATTTTCTTGGCACTGAAGGAAAAACTACGGAGCCAAATCGCATGCATCCAACTGCAAGTGAATGGACTTTCAAAGGAGCGCCCGTATTTGCAACGTGAAATATAAAATTTCCTCCTTTTTTTTCTACGTGGAGCTACTTGAGACAGCACGCAGCTCACACCAGCAAGATATTCGTATTTTTTATTTCATCTGTTGTGGCTTCGCGCTTTTGAACGCGTGGGAAAGTCCCACCTTTTTACGTGCATTCAAAACGCTAAGCGGCGTCTGCGTCTACATTAAACGCTGATGGTGCACCCCCGTTACTTTCCACAGCATTAGGAGACGCACCAAAATAGACTTATTCGCGTAGGGCTACATGTGCAGGAGCTCCGCCTCCATAGCTTTCCCTTCAGTGCCAAGAAAAGTTGTCGCCGAGTATAGTCGCCACGAAGCTATCTATAACGCAACGCTAAAGGTGGACACAGGCGCGCAGGCCAACCTTCTTCCCTACTCTATGGTTCTCAATATCGGCAAGAAAGTGACAGCTCTACCTACAGCAACGGTATTTACAGGTTACAACGGTGGCATAATCAAACATCTTGAAGTTGTCACTTCGCTGTTAAGAATCGGCGAAATCAAAAAGCCGAGGGACTTTTTCGTCGTTACGAAAGACAAGCAAGCCCTGCTGTGGCTCGACACTTGTGAACGCTTCGTTCTGACCTCAAGGGCGCTTTGCCTGCAGGTTGAAAAAATCTGGAGTCTAAGATCGTCAGCGAATTTCCACAACCGTTTTGTGGAGCACTATCAACTCCTTTCCTAAATGAAATCGAGTCACAGCTGGCAGGAGCCAAAGTGTTCAGCAAACTAGACGCTAACAGTGGATTTCACCAGATTCCGCTTGACAAAGCGTTGATTAATTGATTGATTGATTGATTGATTGATTAAAGCTTTATTTTGATCCTGAGAAGAAGCAGGGGAGACCCCAAACCCGGCTAATTCCACGTAAAACCTTATTTTAGTCCTTAGAAGACGCAGGGGAGACCCCGCACCACCCGGCTAATCCCACGTAGGGACCGTCAAGCCGAGCTTGACAACCCGTTCACGGGCACTCTGAACGGCCAGGGTTTGATCGTTAAGTTCGGGGCTGCGTAAGAGCGCAGCCCACCTGTCCTCGGTGAGGGCATGGCCGATGGCTTCACATTCCCACAACACATGATTGAATGTTGCTACAACCCACAGGCGGGGCAATCCGCACTTGGATACCGTTCACGGTACATGGCATGAAGAACCGCAGGATTAGGATACGCACTGGCTTGCAATAGTCTAAGGGTAACTACCTGCACCCTGCACAAGGCAGGGTGTGGGAGAGGGAATACTCTTCTTGACAGATAGAAGTGCTTTGTTATTTCGTTGAACGTAAGTAAGGGTTCCCAGTGAGGTAGAGGAACTGCGGAGGCGGCGCAGTCAGTGAGTCCTCGCGCGGCCTCGTGTGCGCCATCGTTCGGGTTAGAGGTAGAACCCTCAATCGAACCCAGGTGAACGGGAAACGAAGTGAGAAAATGGGGCGTTATACTCTTGATGCTTTGGAAAATGCGGAGGGCCTCAGGGGCTACCATCCCGGTTTCGTAGGCCTTGATAACCACCTTGAAGTCGCTGTATATTGACTCTTTGCTACTATCTAGCATAGCTAGCGTGATTGCAACCTGTTCAGCTATCACGGGCTTCGATGTGCGTACCGTGGTGGAGCAAGTGAGCCTGCAATTTGAGTCGACGATGGAAACAGCGAATGCCTCTTGTAGGACATATGGCGCAGCATCCACAAAGCTTGCATCGGTGGGGTTGCTACGGGCGTGCTCGAGCAGAGCTCTACCCCTGGCCCTACGTCAACCGACGTTATGCGCAGGGTGCATATTGCGGGGAATGGGTGCGATGCGCAGTTGAGACCTGATGTTTCTGGGAATCTGCATGGAATCGGGGCACTGGTCAATAGAGTTTAGGCCCAAAACGTCGAATATCTTGCGGCCCGATTTGGTTCCGAAAAGTCTGAGCAGCTGTGAGTGTTCTTGTGCCTCGATTATCTCGTCAAGTGTATTGTGAACACCGAGCTTGAAAAGGTTTTCAGTGCGATTGCTTATAGGCAAGCCAAGCGCGAGCTTGAAGACCTGTCTTATGAGGAAATTGAGCTTACTCCTCTCTGCAAAATGCCAATTATGCATGGCCACCGAGTACGAAAGGTGCCAGAGCACAAACACATGTATGATGCGGATGAGATTGTCTTCCTTGACTCCCCGGTGTCTGTTGGTGATCCCCCGGATGAGGCCGAGAGCACTTTCCATCTTGGTAGTGATCTGTCTGAGTGCAGCTCCGTTAGCGCCGTTAGACAAGATATACATTTTCAATATTCGGAGCGAAACCACTCTGGGCACTGAAGACTCGTCACGAGTGAAAAGCTGTATTTCACTTTGAGACGCAGGTTTCCAGTCGCGGTGGCCGCCACCTCGGGGTCTTTTCTTGTAGAGCGGAAGTTCAGATTTCGATGGAGAGCACCTGAGATGGATGAAACGTTCGGTCACGTCGAGTGCGCGCTGCATGGCTTCCTCAACTTGACCATCGCTCCCGCCGGTGCACCAGATGGTTATATCATCCGCGTAAATGGTATGATTGATTCCTTGAACCTTCGTGAGTTCCTTGGAGAGCCCCATCATCACGATGTTAAACAGTGTTGGTGAAATAATTGAGCTCTGAGGCGTGCCGCGTGAACCGAGGTTGATCTCTCGTGAGGAGTACCCTTCAATCTTGAGCTTGGTAGTTCTCTGGCAAAGAAAAGATCTCACGAAGTCGTAGACCCTCTTCCCTAGCTCTAGGCTGGCAATACACTGGAGAATGAATTCGTGAAAAACGTTGTTGAAAGCCTTCTCCAGGTCTAATCTAAGAATGGCTCTGGTATCTCCTGTGCTTCGGTCGATGATCTGATGCTTTATCAGCTTCATGGCATTCTGTATCGATTGGCCAGCTGAGAAACCAGTTATACTGTGGGTGTGCATGTTATTGGTCTCGAGGTGCACTTTGAGTCGGTTCAGAAGGGCATGCTCTGCGACCTTACCGACACAGGAAGTTAAGGAAATTGGTCTTAGATTATCTGTTCCTGGCGCTTTATCAGTTCCTGGTGATTATCTGTTCCTGGTGATTATCTGTTCCTGGTGCTTTATGTGAATCATGTCGTACCAACTCGCCCAAGCAACCACGTTAGCTTTATCAGGTTTCGTGAATAGAGCCGTGTAGGCTATCTTCCACTGTGCGGCGACCTCCCCACTGCGCCACACTTCATTAATCTTTTCCATAAGAAATTCGATGGAGTCATCATCAAGGTTCTTGACCATCTTATTAGTTATGCCATCAAGGCCAGTGGTGGATATGGCTTTTAGGGAAAAAAGAGCCTGTCAAATCTCGGCTACAGTATAGTCCTGGTCCAACACCGGCACGTCGCACCCCGCGTCGTCCGAAGACAGTGTGGGTGCAGAGCTATCCACGACTCGCAGATACTTGTCTATAAGCTTGTTGACAACCAATTCCTCCGAGGTAGAGTCAGTAGCAAGATGGTTGGCTCGCGCGAGGGATTGCCTCTGGCTGGACCTGGTGCTGCCCTGATCAAGAAGGCGTTTGAGAAGACCCCAGCTCTTCCCAGATCTGAGCTGACCCTCGATGCTCTCGCAGAGCTCATGCCATTGTTGTTTACACAGGGTTTTGCAGTGCTCCTCGATTGCTCTGTTAACCTCGGAAACCTTGCGGAGCGTCTTGTTATGCTTCTGTCCCTTCCACCTCGTGAGTAGAGCTTGCTTGGCTTCTAGTGGGTGGGCCAACCTGCTGTCCATGTTTTCAACATCGAGGTGAGTGACGACCTCCTTGGTCGCTGCCGTGGCGTTATCTCTGATGCGTTGGTACCATCCTTCAAAATCTGTCTCAGCCGTCAGTGCTTTCTCAGCTCTGACTTTGCGGAAAACGTCCCAGTCAACCCCCTTAATTTTTTTCGTCCTAAAGCAGGCAATTGCGAAGGGTACCTCAATGACGTAGTGGTCACTTCCGAGGTCTAGAGCCGTGTTGACCCACTTGACCCCACCTATATTTTTCACAAAAGTGAGGTCCAGGGTGGTATCCCGGCATGCTGAGTTACCTCTCCTAGTGGGGAAATCCTTGTCAGGGATGAGTGTCAAGTCGACTTCTGTCGCAGTCTGCCATAGCTCGCGTCCCTTGGGGGTATCATACATGTATCCCCACATGCTGTGTGGGGCATTGAAACCCCCGACGACAACAAGGGGGTAACTACTGGTCATGCTCACAGCCCTTTTGAGGAGAGAGTTTGCTCTCGCCCTGCGATAACTGGGACTGCAGTAAACGTTGAGAATAAAAAGGCTTTTTTTTCGAAGGCTTTTTTGGGTGAGTTCTTTATAATTTCAGTCATTACGTACTCAATTTCATCGCCAACTGCACCGAGGTCACGCGATAGGTAATTGCACCTTTTGCTGATAAGTGTGACAACTCCCCAACCTCCTGAATGTGATGACGCTACTAGGTAACTCTGGTGTTTGATGGGGGTGCCAGACGCAACTTCCTGAATAGCGATGATTTGGGGCTTAACATCGAAAGTTCTTAAATGTTGCTGTAAAACAGGCTTTTCTGAGTAAACCCTCAACAGTTCCATTGCCAGATTCTGAAGTTTTCGTCCACACTATCTATGTTTCGGCTGAGAGGATGGTTGAGCAGCTGTAGCGGCCCGGAGGATCGCGCCATCAGTCGGTGGCACTAGTACACGGCGTTGTGCTGGGACCTGCAAAGGAGTCTTACTGGTGTCTCTCCTGGCATCGACCTCTTCTAACTTGCTTATGCATTCACTCAGTGCTCCTAATTCCATCTTGGGGTGCGCCACGGCTTCTTGAATTTTCGCTAAGGGAGCCTGCATGTTGACGAAGGAATCCTTGAGTTCCAACAGTAAGTTTACCGCCTCTTCTTCTTGTGTGTTCTCAACCGGCCGGCGCTTGGTTCCAATAGACCTGTGAAGTGCCTCAGACGTGTTCATGGCGACCGGAGTTGGGGCGGGCTGCGCCGAAGGAGGCGAGGACGCGAGCTTTCTAATCTTCGCCATCTTCGCAGCTAGCCTGCTCATTTCTTGCTTAAGCTGCGCGTTTTCTTTCCTCAGCTGCTCGTTAGCTCGTCGCATCTCGTCGAGCTCACTCGCGTGGGCAGAACAACAGTTCGATTCGTCGCCTTTAGAAGACTCACGTCTTCCTCGGGCCTTGTCAGCCCAGGAGAGCGTCGGATTCTTGCTGTTAGAAATGGTGGGCGTGCGGCAGCGGGACCTGGTCGGCCCTGACGAAACGAGCCCCGGCCTTAATTTGGAGCGAGGCTCAGAAATGGAGCTTCCCCGGGCCCGTTCTGTCGACCTGGAGCGTGAGCCGGAACATCCCTTGGAGACACCACGGCGCCTGGATCCAGAGCGGCCTCCCGAGCGTCCCCTGGAGCGGGGGCGTCCTCTGCGCTGAGCATCCGTGGTTGGTGGGTTACGAAGACTGGAACTCGTCCGCAGTGTCGAGATGACGTTGCGGGGACGGTGATGCAGCACCAGCCATTCTGGTACGCTTACTGCGAGGACGTCGCACAATGTACGGGATTTTGAACCTTTGAGCACAGTCTTTGCTAGCCGTGAAATGCTGGCCACCACAAAATTTGCACTTGGGAGTACACACATGTTGCTTATCGGGGCTTGCGGCACCACAGCCTCGGCAAATCGTGTCACCGGGAGTGGGGCACACGTCAGTGCGATGACCAAGACGGCCGCACGCATAACACACGTCGATTTGCTTGCGATAGAGTGAGCACTGCATCAGCACCGGTCCATACCTGACAAAGTTCGGTACACGATACCCGGCGAAAGCGACCATAACCGTGTCGGTTCGGGCTATTCTCTTGGCTGCTAAGGCAAGTGGATTATTTGTGTTGCCAATCTTGGCATCGATGACGTCAGGGCCATCTTGAAGCGGGACGTTGCGAATCACCCCTTTGCGAGTGGAGTGTGGGGCAGTCTCATAGGCACTTAGCTCGTGCACCTTGCCCGAAATGAGAATTTGCTTCATCCGAACGTATCGGCCAGCATTCTCGCGCTTGGGAGTACCGGCAACCATAACACTTTGCTGCAGATTCTGGCATAGAGTATGCTTGCACAAATCTTCCTGGCTTATGCCAGCGGCAACTAATATTGCGTCTGCCACCGTAGCTGTGCCAATTTTCGAGATATTGAGTCCACCTCTCGGCCGGATCCCAATCTTGATGTCATCTTGAAGAAGGGAGGGCATCTTTCCCACCCGTAGTACTTTGGACTTCAGTGCACCGCCACTCGATTTGCCACGGCGTGCGCCCGGCTGTGACGATGACGCGTTAGAGTCAGCAGTGCGTGTTTTGGCTCCAGCTCTTCTGGCCCCAGTGGACTGCGAACCTTTATCTTGAGTAAACTCTTCTTCTGAAATATCCTCTCCGTGCACTTCATACTCCATCGTGAGCAAATAATTCAGTGCACCGGACCTCCAAAGGGCCGGCCGCTGGCGAGAATAAGCCCAGTCAAAGCACGACCTCCCAAGCCACTCGTTAGGGTGAAAGAGGGCACCGCTCCACAGGAAAATAAATTGTTCATAACTTGACAAAAAATCACTCACTGTGACCAAATATGGTATCGGTAAGATACTGATGACTTCTCGGAACCAATTCGAGCAAAAGTTTATGAACACTTGATGAAAAAACTCTAGAAACACAGATTTAGTTGCGTGAACGCAGGAGCCGTACGAACGCAGCCTCCTATTCCGCGTCTTTCTGGCAGAGCATCGTCAAAAATTTGCACATTCGGCGCTCCGTATGGACGCCATCGTTTTCTAAGACTCTCGTTTGGAATTCGAATGGCAAGAGAAGTGCTTCAGAAGGCAATGTTCGATGGACTAGAAGAAACGCGTGTTTACAATAACGATGTGCTTGTGCGGAGCAGGACTCGTGAAGAGCATGACAGGCGTCACCGGGGAGTTTTAGAAATAGCGCAAGCAGATGGCATCACCTTGTCGGGCCTCTATAGTGGCGAACGAGTGCCACGCTCTTGGAGTGAACGGACACGGCAGACGTGGTCGGAACAAACCAAACTAAACACACATTTATTGAACTGCTTTAGAAACGACGATATCGTCAGCCGAATTATTATAACATCAAACGTGATCAACACGCTAACACATTTATTTTACAATATTAAACACTCAACAACATGACAAACAAGGTGGTATCGCTAAATTCTGACTCATTACGTGGGCCCACCGCAGAGGGCCTGCGGTGCCGTCCACGGCAGACCCACCGTTGGAGGGAACCGTCTGCGCTACCGCCCACACCATAAGAGAGACTCGCTTATTTCTTCTCGTGCCCCACCAAGGCTTGCCGCCAAGGGTCATCGCCAGCGCTACCAAGCTAACCCTGATGGTGATAGTGGTGATCAACGCTCGCGAACACAAGGCCACCTACCGCTCGATAGCTGTGACTCCGAAATACGATTTCTGCGCGAGACATGTACACCACGTAATGCAAGCAACCTTACAGGGGGTCCAAGCACCCCCGCAGCCTTCAATCGTGAAAAATGCATTTTGGACGTTGAGGAAGTGCACTTTCTGGGTGACCTAATTTTGAAAGACAGCATCAAATCAGATAAACAGCTGGTCAAGTGCGTTCTAACATGCCACTACCTAAGTCGAAGCAAGGAGCAAAAAAAGCTGCTAGGTGCTGTAGATTATTTCGGCAGGTTTAAACCAAACATGTCAGAGAAGGCTCAGAACTTGCGCGCACTGCTAAAACGCGATCGTTTGTTTGACTGAACGAGTGAGCACGATAAAGAATGGAAATAATTGTGTGACTTGTTATCAACTGCTTCTGTGCTCGTGGTTATTGATCCGTCGAAACCATCGAAAATAACAGCAGACTCGTCTAGTTATGCACTCGGCGCTGCCCTTTTACAGCTGCAAGACAAGAACTGGCGTCCAGTTGCCTACGATTCACGGTCTTTATCAGACGTGGAGTCAAGATACGCCCAAATAGAAAACGAAACGCTTGAGATAACATGCGCATGTGAAAGATTCCATAATTTTACAATTGGCTTCCACACGACAGTCGAAACAGATCACCGACCCTTGCTCGCAGTTGCCCAAAAGAACTTTTGTGACATGCCACCTCGCCTACGGCGTTTTTTCTCGTGTTTAATGTCATTTGACCTTTCGCTGCAGTACGTTCCCGGAAAAGACTTGAGGTTAACTGACGCACTGTCCAGGATAGCAGACAGCGACGACAGCGCCAGTTAACGTAATGCTGATGACATCACAATCCATGCAACCTCAGTGCTGATCAGCCTTGTCAACCCAGCGATGTTGGACCACCTGGCAGACAACGACCAAAGACAAGTTATCGATGTTTCAGAAAGCGTCCGCAGAGTTATAGTGTCTTTAGCACCTTTCGAAGAGAAGCTAACATGCGTTATCGACGTACTCCTTCGAGGATGAGAGGTCGTAATTCCAAAGAAGCTCGGAATGTGTTCATGAAGGGCACTTAGAGATATCAAAATGCAAAGGTATGACAAGGCTACTGATGCTCTGGCCCGGCATATGCAAGTGTTGTGTTCCAAGCACCCCGGTGTCACGAGCCAGCGAACCCGCGAAGGACCGGTTGCTGAAACTGCTTCCCGATGTGACTCCTCCCCTTCCCCCGCTCGGCGGAAACGAGCCACCGTCGTTTCCCCCGCAGTTCGGCCGCCGCCTCCATCCGAATAGGAATAAACTTGTTTTTAACCGTTCGAGGCTGTCTGAGCTTTTTGGAATACCGCTACCAACGCGTACGTCTATGGGCCGACGACAACACCGGACATATAGTGGCGACGAGGAAGTGGATTTGGACCAACGCTACGCAACGATATTGACAAGCTACAAGCTATGGCTACGCACGGGCTCCCAAATCGGCTACCCGAATTCAACGGCTCATCATGGTCATCGTGGTTTGGACGCCTGCAATTTTACTTCGAGGCTAACAACATCACTGATGCAGCAATGAAGAGGGCCAACCTGCTAACGCTGTGTGGGGAGCAGACATACGACACAGTCTGTGCCCTGATTCAGCCACGCACTCCAGCAGCCGTTGACTACGACGACATCGTAGCAGCGCTACAAGAGTACTATGACCCAAGGCCATCGGAGGTCTACTGTCGAGCCCGCTTCCAACGGCGAGACCAACTGGAAGGCGAAAAAGTGGCCGAATACGCGGCTCTCAAAAAGCTCGCTGCTGACTGCAATTTCGGGACGTTGACCGCGACAGCTGCAGCTACTGCGCAGGAAGGAGGATCGACTGCCACACCTACTAACACCACTATTCTCCCCTTGGACGTTATGTTGCGTGACCGTTTTGTGTGCGAACTGCGTGACGCAGGCCTACAACAACGCCTGTTCGCGGAGACGGGGCTCACCTTCTCCAAAGCCTACGACATCGCCCAACGAGTGGAGAGCGCCGGTCACCAGCAGAGGTATATTCGACGGAACGTCAAGCCGGTGCATCACACCAGTCAGCAGTCAGGTCATTCCACGTCTAAGGCGAAATCAAGCACAAAGACACAGCGCTGTTGGCGATGCGACGACATGCACGATCCCCAGGTATGTCGATACAAGACAGCGACCTGCAATTTTCGCCAAAAACTGGGACACATTGAAAGGGCATGCATCTCGAAGCGCAAACAGAGCGGACCGAAGACTTCAGTGCAACGGAACAACAATGTCGACGCACAGGAGGGCCAGTGTTGCTTGCTTCAATGCTACTCTGGAGTGACTGCTTTTCTTTTTGATTCCCGGAATTTCTAGACGTACTTGCGGCTGGTCGAGGCACCACAAAGGGCATGCCGTTCTCGCAGCCGGCGTATATCCTGATGGAATGCTGTTTAGGTGCTTGGCTATGACGTCTGAAAACTTAGCACGTGGTCTTCCGGAAGGTAGAAGGGCCAAGTGGTGGTCGGGGACACGGCTAGCATGTCGAATGTGCGCTCTAAGGCAATCCACAACTATATATGTCCTGACCGGATGGTCTTTGGCAAACATGATTGTGGCATAAGTAGAAGCGCATCGGGGCAGTCCTAGGCAGATACGCAGTGCCTGACCCTGCAAACTCTCTAATGAATGAGTATTCGATTTGCAAGTGTTAGTCAGTACCGGCAAGCTGTAGCGCAATAGACCCAGAAATAGGGCCTTGTACAGCTGTAGCATGGAGGCCACAGAAGTTCCCCATGCTTTACCGCACAAGAATTTCATGATATGCACAATAGATAGCAGTCTCTTCTTCAAGTACGCACAGTGTGGGCTCTACGAAAGACTTCTGTCGATTATTATGCCCAGGAAACGATGTGTCCGTGCATATTTGACACTCTGCCCATTGATGTAAACAGGGTATGGCGTCATTGGTTTGCGTGTAAATTCACAACTTGGCCCTAGGGACACTTCCGCACGGCAACAATCGATGATAGCTTCATGACCTGATAAAAAATTACAACCCAGGATGAGGTCTTGAGAGCAAGATGGTAGTACAAAAAATTGGACGATGTACAAAACGTCTTGGATGACGACGCGCGCCGTACACACAGCCTAGGGCTGAATGCGTTGCGCGCTAGCTGTGGTCAGCACGATGCCACAGAGAGATGTGGCTACTTTCTTCAGTTTGCGACAAAATTTTGCGTTCATCACAGAAACGGCGGCCCCAGTATCAATTAACGCTTGTGTGGTGACTCCCTCAACATTGACATCGACAACATTTTGCGGCGAAAATGGAGGCCTTGATAATTGCGCAGAAGTTGCAGTTCTTGCCTCTGGAACTGCACTGATTAGTTTTCCTAATCAGGAGGTGGTCTACGACGCATAGGAGATGGCGATCTGCGACGAGGAGATGGGAAACGAGAAGTTGATGGGCGACGATCCGAGTCAGAGTGCCTCTGTTCGTATGCAGACGTGGTGGCCTGCTGCGACGCATAGGTAGGAGTTCCAAAGGAGGCGTACGCAGGTGTGGGACGGCGGCGGCAGTAGCGTGCAATGTGGCCAGCGATGCCACACGCGAAGCAGATAGGACGGTTGTCATGGGTGCGCCACTCATTAGATGGACGGAAAAGCGAGGTGGGGGCCTGTAAACCGGAGGCACTGCCGGAGGAGGTGGAGCCGATAAGGATACTGGATGCGGTGGGGGCCGCGCAACCACAGCTGCGTAGCTGAGAGGTGAAGATGGTGCAGGTGGTGCGTAGCTGACAGCTGAGAGATTAGAAGCTGCTGAAGTGCATGCGTAAGGGGCCTGCACTGTAGGTAGGACATCGCCAATTTCAGTGCGTATGGCCTGCTGCTGTGTTGAAGGCAGACTTGCGGTGGGCGCGTCGCTATGCGGCAGCAGGGAGAGCTGTCGGGCGACTTCCTCCCTGACGAAGACTTTCTTGGCGAACGTTGGCATTTGCGAGTGCGACAGCCGAGATCGAATCTGGTGGTGAGACACTCTGTCGGGCGATGGAACGCTGACGGCGTAATTGATCGAAGCTCTGGCACAGGCTTAGGAGGATTGCCACCGAGGTCGGGCTTTTCGCTAGCAACATCTGGAATACTTGTGGCGGATGCTCACGTAGTAGTCGAGAGTTCGACGGAATACCGTCTGGTCAGGTAAAGGCATTGTTGAAAAAAAATTGTGAATGTGAACAAAATTGGATTGTGAACAAGGGACCCGCACGGGTCCCGAAACGTCATTGTTTTGTTTGACATTGGTCAGTGACCTGTTTTTTCAACAACATCTAGAATGCGCCATCCTCAATGCCCTTGAGAATCTGCCGAATTTTTTCTTCTTCGGGCATAGATGGGTTAACACGCCTGCAGAGGTCGAGCACATCCTCAATGTAACTCGTAAGCGTTTCGCGAGGCTGCTGGGCTCTGTGGCGCAGACGCTGGTCAGCGCGGAGCTTGCGGACCTCTGGTCGGCCGAACGCTTCAGTTACGAGGGTCTTAAAGGAGGACCAGTTGGCGATGGCGGTTTCGCGGTTGGTAAACCAAAGTTTAGCTACGTCTTCCAAGTAAAAGATAACGTAGGCGAGTTTAGAGTCGTCGTCCCACTTGTTGCTGGCGCTTTAGCGTTCGTACAAGGAGAGCCAGTCTTCTACGTCTTGCTCACCACTTCAGCTGAAGATTGGTGGGTCCCGCTGGCGAGTAGCGCCGGGGCAGGTAGACGGGGCAGCCGATGGTGCTGGCTGGGCTGGGACGGGCTGGTTGGCGACTGCGTCAGTCATGTTTCGCGGTAGCCTTTCAGGCAATTTGCGAGAGCGGAGCTCCAGGTCTGCTTGGGGATCTCAGCAACCTCCACCAAATGTGATGACGTTTATTCGAGCAGAGAAGTCGCAACGAGGTCGCAACGGAAAGTGGGCGTACGGCAAGTCTGGCAAAGGCGGCACAAACTCTCGTGCAAGCAGAGCACGGGCTTTTCGTTGTCTTCCGAAGGCGCATACGCGTTGATGCGTATGCTCCACTACAATAGTAACAACTTTAACGGGCACATTAAAAGACCTTTTTTGTATAGTTTGTTATTCTCACCCCCTCGGCATTGGAGAAACCGCGTTCGAGTGTTACTTGCACCATGCAGAAGTTCACCGCGGTTGCACAATGCTGACGCCGGTGGGCTTTTACGTGGAGCACGGGCCCGGTGATTATGCGCGCCACGTCGGCCGACAGAAGCAATGCAACCATTGATGGCAGCGCACAGCCGATCATGTTGTCAGTTGAGTGCGTGAGTATGAGTGCCGTGAAAACATTGCCACCACAACCCCGCCGTGGTGGTCTAGTGGCTAAGGTACTCGGCTGCTGACCCGCAGGTCGCGGGATCGAATCCCGGCTGAGACAGCAGCATTTTCGATGGAGACGAAACTGTTGTAGACCCGTGTGTTCAGGTTTGGGTGCACGTTAAGGAACCCCAGGTGGCCGAAATTTCCTGAGCCCGCCCCACTATGGCGTCTCTCATATACATAGGGTGGCTTTGGGACGTTAAACCCCACATATCAATCAATCAAAATTGCCACCACCCGTAGCCAGTGCATCTAGCACCCGTTCTGTTGTGCTTGCTTCCTTGTCGACAAGCTGTTACTCGCTGTTTAATACTCGGACAAAATGATTTAGCGAATCGTATCGCACGGGCCCAGTGTGTTGAGCCCCGTTCCGTTGCTTTCGGATCTCCACAACGCACGCGCCACGCAACCCACGTGCTTTTCGAGCCGGGGAGAGAGTCATGCCTCCTGCTTCACTACAGTGTTCTAGATGCGCCACATTCCGATGTAAACAGATAGGAGAATCTGTCCACTGAATATGACCGGCTTCTGGCTTCATCATGGCTTTACAGCGAGTGAGTTCAGAGTCTTCCCTAGGTTGTCATAGAGTTATTATAACTGACTCTAGAGGAAAAGCTCAGCCGAGAAAGCTATTAGCACCAAAGCACCGATATTTTGAAACGTTGTAATTGGTGTCATTACAATACTTTAAAGAAGCGTGAATGTAGCAATTTAAAACACTCAGTTCTCACAGTGTAAATTATAAACAAGCGTGTTCACGTACACTCTCAGTCAGTTGTCGGAAAACGAACGGCATATAGGCGGTGCGCTCCTGCGTACTGGCTAAAATACTGTCTATAGGAAGCCCAGCAATGAAAAAAAAATAGCCGTGACAGCCGCGAGCCGCGGAAGTAACGCATACAACCGGTAAGAGAAGGAACAAAAAAAAGAAAAAAAAGGGGGGGGGGAGCCACCGTCTTTTTCGCGCCAGCCTGGCGCCAGGAGCTGGCATCAACTTACGGAGAACCGTTCAGCCACAAGCGCGAGCACGAAAAAAAAAAGACCGCCCCCCCCCCCCCCCCCGCCGCCACGCCAGCTGGGCGCCCAGCGTCCGCGTCACGTTCACCGTCGCCTGCATGCCATGGCATTTGTGCGTCGCCGTTTCGTCCCGCTGTTTTGTGATGGTCGTTCATCTACAAGGTGGTTTGGGACAGAAACATTTTCCAGTGCTATACGGCGCACTTTATTCAAGATATGATACATCTCTCTGCATTTAGGCAAACAGCGGGACGTGCAGTCCCATTAGTACTGTTTTGACTTCAATAAAAGAGTACAAAGAACTTTCCGTTAATCAGTGGTCGAGGTAGGATTGTGTAATGCACTAAATAATAGAGCAATAGTGCATGCGCGACAGCTTACTGAAACACTGGCCTATGTATGTTGATGCTCATGTTCTACAAAACAAGTTCAACGGATGATTTTAGGAAAGCATGGCAAAAAAGAAACAAACCGAAGGCAGCGATACAGAGAAAGATTAAACTGAAAATCGATTGGTCGATGTTTGATGATTGGTTGTGTAATTTGATGATGAACATCAAGTACAGAAGTCAGAAGTCAGGTGCAGAAGTCATCAGGAGAGCGTATGTCACCGACATGTGCTCACTCTTTTGAATATTAAGTGCAGGTCTCATATTCCAGCATGGATTTGTAACAGTGAACCCCGACCAAGACAACCAGTGCACTGCTGTGGAGATAATGTACTAGCTATAAAAATGTACCAGCTATAATGTACCAGCTATAAAAGAGCAACTGCATGCAGTAACAATAAATATTTCGAGGTTTGTTCTGCACCATTTGTTGGCCCCAACTGCTCGCGGACGTTCGCGAAAGAGATGTGCAGATGCATTATTTATTTGGAGGGAGACCAACCCGTCCGTCGCTAATTTGTGTACGTCATACTTGACTTTGGCGCGCGTTTCGGCATTCACTTGAACAGCGGTGTAATGCTAAATAAAGGTAAGATTAGCCGCTCCCCGTACATAAGATCAGTTAAAGACTGAAAATGAGTAAAAACCGCTCTATATAGCGAAATAGTGCGCATACATTCTAACTGCAGAAATAAGTAATCGTCGAAATGCTAAACAGGCGCTGCTAGCCCAGCGTGCAGCTCGCGGCAGTTCGCACGTACGAAATGCAATTGTTAGAGTAGGCACGCTAAAATACCCATGCAACGTTTACGTGCGAAAGCGCATTGTCTTCAAACAGCTGATAATAGGTTGCTGTCACTGGCACGCGTTTATCTCCCGACACAAATCAGGGAAATTTCTCACAACACACGCATGGCGAGAAACATACGCAGGTTTCGACCGCCGAACACAGCCTCGTACGCGAATTTCGGTGAGCGTAATACCCGCAGTTCACGGGGAAGCACTAAAACGACGCACAAACACAGGCTAATCGTTCTTGCTGAACGGCGCACCGTGAACCGAAGTCGGAGCCGAAAGCGGTCACCGTGGTTGTCTCGAGTTCATGAAGCCCTACAAACTATTCGCTGATCAAATGCATGCGCATGGCACAAAAACAGTTCAAGGTTCCACCGACGGTTTGCAAAAAGATACTTGGTAGATA